>NW_028327515.1:0-319224 GCF_031878675.1 Megascapheus bottae | reverse complement strand
GAAGACTCTCTTTAAGTCTTTGGCCCATTTTTTAATTGGATGGGTGTTACTTTGGAGGTTGGTTTTGGAGTGATTCAATTTTTTGAGTTGTTGATGTATTTTAGATATGAGACCTTTGTCTCCCACTTCTCCCACTCTGTAGGCTTCCTGATTAATTTACTAGCTATTTCCGTTGCCATAGAAAACCTCTGCAGTTTAATGCAGTCCCACTTATCCAGCCTTACTCTGATTTGTTGTGATTCTTGGTCCTTATTAAGAAAGTTTCGACCTGTGCCAAGGAGGCCTAGCGTATCTCCTATTCCTTCTTGTAAACTTTTCAGTGTGTCTGCTTTTACCTCCAGGTCTTTGATCCATTTGGAGTTAATTCTAGTGCAAGGTGACAAAGAAGGATCCAACTTTAGTTTTCTGCATGTGCTTAACCAGTTCTGCCAGCACAACTCGTTGAAGAGGCTATCTTTCTTCCATTCTATTTTTTTGGCTTCCTTGTCAAAGATTAGGTGGCCATAGGTCTGTGGTTTAATATCTGGGTCCTCAGTTCTATTCCATTGGACTTCAGGCCTTATCTTGTGCCAGTACCATGCTGTTTCGAGAATTATAGCTATGTAATAGAGTCTAAAGTTTGGAATTGAAATTCCTCCAGCGCTGTTCTTTCTGCTAAGAAGTTTTTTTGCTATACGGGGTCTTTTATTATTCCATATGAAATTTTGAATTGCCTCTTCTATTTCTTTAAAGAATGACATTGGGATGTTGATGGGTATTGCATTGAATTTGTAGATAGCCCTTGGCAAGATTGTCATTTTCACAATGTTGATTCTTCCAATCCAGGAGCATGGGAGGTTTTTGCATTTCCTTAGTTCTGCTTTAATTTTCTTTTTTAGGGTTTTAAAGTTTTCATCTAAACGGTCCTTTACATTCTTATTTAAGCTAATTCCTAGGTACTTTATTTTCTTTGAGGCTATTTTGAAAGGAGTTTCTTTCCTGATTATTGCCTCGTTCCTCTCACTGTTGGCGTAAAGGAAGGCAGTTGATTTGTGAGGGTTGATCTTATGGCCTGCTACCCTTCCAAAGCTTTGAATCAGCTCAAGGACCTTGGGAATAGAGTCTATAGGATTCTTCAAATACAGAATCATGTCATCTGCAAAGAGGCATAGTTTTATTTCTTCTTTCCCTACTTGGATCCCCTTTATGCTTGCTTCTTGCCTTATTGCACTGCCTAGGAATTCTAGTACTATGTTAAAAAGGAGTGGAGAGAGTGGGCATCCTGAATGCTACCCCTTAGCACTTTTATGCAAAGCTTAGGCCTGTGGCATTTTAAGCACAATTCAACGCTCTGTTTTTTGCTGGTTAATTAGAGGTAAAAATCTTATAGAATTTATTGCATGGCTCATTTTGAACTGGAATCCTCAGGTCTCTGCTTATCTTGAGTAGCTAGGATTACAGTACTTTTACAACCTGTATGCTCATACACATCGCTTCTGATCCAAACACTCATTGTTCAATTTACTTAACAAGATGTGAGGAAAGATGATTGACTGTAATTTACTAGATGGGCTTCTAGTGAGTATATATTTCCACTTCCACTCTGAAGCCAGGGAAATGTTTCTGGTACATGTTTCAACTATCTCCCAAAGAGGAAATTATGTGTGAGTACGTTTGCTACTATTTCATTTAAGAGATGGACTTTGGTGTTTGGAACCTGTTGGGCAGAGTGTATCAGCTGGGCTGTGATAACAGAGATGATGTTTCAGACAGGAATATTTTCATCCCAGACAGACTTAATCCAGATCCTTGGATTTTAGGCCTTGAGTAGATAGAATTACAAGTGTGAGCTGCCACCACCACCTGGTTCATTTTGGAAACCTTAATTGCTTCTCCTTCTTTCCTTTCCTTTTTTGGAAGATTGATCTAAGCTGGCTGATTGTGCATCACAATGAAGTGATTGGCCTCAGGAATTGCAAATATTTGTTTCATCAGCACGGAATGAATGAAGTTGATCTAAACCCAATAGTATTTTCCTTCTGATAAATAGGGAACTAACCTATATCATTTTTCCTTGCCTTTGCTTTCCCAAAGCAAGCAACATGTTTCTTAAAAACTATACTTCATGAGAATATTATAATTAGAAGCTATCTTCTGCACACTTCAGAATAGCCCTTGCATTTATAAACTTATATTACAATATTGGGTAGAAGAATGGTGACTGTTAGTTTCATAACTATTTCATATGTTTTACTCTTTAAGGCACATTAAGTCAAGAAGGGATTAAATACATTTAGATAATAGTAGAACATAGCTGCTGCTGATTTGATGTGTGTGCAGATGATACACAGATTTATTAGGATTACTCAAAAGTTTTCTTGAAATTTTCAGTAGTCGACTGCTATGCTAACTGGAAGGTGATAGTAATGATGCTGAAATTCTATGATTCAGCTATGAAGCAGAATTTCAGGGGAGAGTATTTACTAGGGACTTAATTTCTAAGACGCATATCAAGAATATTGAACTATATCACCAAATGATGGAGGACTCAGCGTCACATTTTGTTTGTTTTATGCAAGTCCTGGGACTTGAACCCAGGGCCTGGGAACTGTCCTTAAATGTTCTTTTTTGCTTCAGGCTAGTGTTCTACCACTTGATCCACAGCTCCACTTCCAGATTTTTGGTAATGAACTGTAAATCAGAATGTCATGCAATTTGTTTGGGCTGGATTCAAACCTGATTCTGTGTAGATAGGATTCCAAGTGTGAGCGCACAGAGCCTGGCTAGTATCATTCATCATTCAAGTCATGGGACTGCAATTCTGCACCTGGGTATTGTCACTGAGCTTTTCAGCTCAAGACTACTGCCCTATCCCTTGAGCCATAGGGCCACTTCTGGGTTTCTGGTGGTTAATTGGAGATAATAGTCACATGGACTACAGTGCCCAGGCTGACTTTGAACTGCTATCCTTGGATCCCAGCCTCTTGAGTAGCTACATTTACAAGTGTGAGCCACCATACCCGGCTAAATTATTTTTTTAAGTTAATTTTTGTTAAGTCAATATATAGTTGGCATACGGTTACATAAGTAATGAACACATTTCTTAAGAAAATTGTTAACCCCTCCCTCATTTTTCTCTGTTTTCCTACCCTCAGCCCCCTCTCCACCAAGATTGTTCAGTTCATTTCCATTTAGTGTCTTACAAATATCACTATTCAATTGGTACACATTTTTACCTTTGTTTTTTTTTTTTTACCATTTTATTATACCCTCTCCATTCCCCAAATCACATAAACCTATGTACAAGACACAGGGTACCCGAATTCAACACAGTGACTACAGAGAATAAAACTAAAGGGAAAAAGGAGAAAAGAGGTAAAAAGCAAAGAAAATGAAAGAACATCATACAGTACCTTAGAAGCAACAACACTGAAAAAACAAAACATAAAACCTTGGGCTGAAAATGTAGCTTGCCTAGCATGTATGATACCATGGATTCCATTCCTCAGCACCACATAAACAAAAACTGGAAGTGCCACTGTGACTCAGCTGGTAGAATTCTAACATTCAGCACAGAGTGTCTCCAAGTGACAAAAATCTGTCACATTTAAGTCAGGCTTCAAAATTTTGCTAGGAACCAGTTACGTGATTTGAAAGAAAGTCCAATTTTCAAAATATCACTAGCCAGGCGCTGGAGGGTCATAATTGTCATTCTACTAGCCAGGGAGAAGGTGATTCAAAGCGTTTGCTAGCAAAAAAACCAAAACAAAAAAACTAAGATTCTTCTCTGTACTTATCCACCCAAAAACTAAGTGGAGTTGTGGCTAAAACTGGTACAGCATTAGCCTTGAGGAAAATGAACTAAGAGACCTTGCCCAGGTCCAAAGTTCAAGCTCCCCACCAAGAAAGAAAAAAAAAGGAGTCCAGATACCTTAGTTTCAAAAGTATATCTGGATATCTTAGTAGATTTTTCTGATCTTTCCTCATTCATCTCATGGAACCACATAATCTTGATCCTGATCTGACTAAGAGCCTGCATTGTGCTTAATAAATTCATTCCACATATTCCAGTAGAATCTGGACAGCTAAAAGCCACTTACCTCTGCTTTATTCTACGTTTAGGCCAGTATGTCTTCATACCATCTACACAGTCAGCTATATCATCTTTCCAGAAGTAGCATTGAGTGTAGAACACTCAGAACTAAAATAATTGCATAAAGATGTAATAAAACTCCTTGATTCATTAAGAAAATTTCTGTACCACTTAGAGCAAGTGCATTAGTGGTATTTACCTCTAGCCTCTTTTTTAAAAAAAATTTATTAACATTGAATTTTACATCATATTTCAAATGTCATGTTTAACCAACAAGTATTCAAGAAGGGAATCGCTATACAATCACTGGCACATAAATTTTGGAATATAGTAAAAATTAAGCTGAGTCTTTGTATGTCATAGATACAGATTAATCTATAATAAAACACATGTCTATAGAGTGTGCAGTCTATCCTAGATTTTTATGTCTATGTAGTTATGTTTATATCTCCAAAATTATGTCCAGAACTTTGGGTATCAACTATTCAATCATCGCTCTACTACTGTTTGAAACTAATATCCATATATTAAGGATACCATGTACCTTTTGTTCCTTGGTCTTGACTTATCTCACTCAACAGGATTCACTCTAATTTCATCCACTACCCCAAAAATTCCATTATTATTTTTTTCTGTGCAGATCTTCTTTTTATGTATTTATTTTTATTGTAATTTATAGAAGGGTTACATTATATTCACCAGATAGAAGGTGCATTACTTCTCAAACTTTGATACCCCATGTAATGATATGGTCCCCATTTCCCTTCCCTTACCCCCACTCATGTTCATTTCCCCCCTTCCCTATCCAATTTCAAATAACCAATTAGGCACATATGAAATATATCAGAAAACAAGGTGAAATATTGTAACAATATGATATAACCAAGGGATAGCAAAAGAGATAAGAGATCACATAGTTCATTAAGGACAACAATCACTCAATATATGAGTTTTGTTTCTTTATCTTGGAGGTCCTTACATTTAGTGTCATACTATTTGTCACGATGTCTCTAGATTTTGTTCTATTGTAAATCTCTGGTAGCAGAGCCCAAGGTTTCTACTGAATTTGGCAAATGAGGGAGACTCTTGGGCCTATGTTCCTTTGAGTTTGGCTTACTTCACTTAATATGATTTTTTTCCTTTTCATCCACTTCCCCGAGAATGCCATTATTTTATCTTGTCGGTTGGCTATGTATCATTCCATTGTGTGTGTGTGTGTGTGTGTGTGTGTGTGTGTGTGTGTGTGTGTGTGTGTGCGTGTATCACATTTTTTGTAGTAGGGCATCTGGTTGTTTCCATCATCCAGCCTCATTTTCTACAGATATTTTTATAGTCTCTTTTTTATTTTCAGGGTAATGTATAGAGGGGTTACGATTACATTTACAGGTAGTGGACTGCATTACTTCTCACACATTTATTCCACTCCACATGTTTCTGTCCCCAGTTCCCTCTCCCCTCCCCTTCCCAATCATCTTGTTTCCCCCTTCCCTTTCCTATTTGACATAAACAAATAAACATATATACAATATGCCAGGGAAAAAATCAGATACAGTAACAATCTGACATTAACCAAAGGGCAAAATAAGAGATGAGAAATAACATAGTAGATTAAGGACAAAAATCACACAAGATTAAGAGCAATGATGACACAAGATATAGCTATTTTTCCCATATCCTAGAGATCCTTTCATTTAGTCTCATCCTCTATGACCTTATATACCTAGGTTTTTGAGTTATTGTAATCCTCTGCTAGGAGAGTCCTAGATGTGAACTAATTATTACAAATGAGGGAAACCATTGAGCTTATGTTTCTTTGGGTCTGGCTTGCTTCACTTAATATGAATTTTTCCAAGTCTTTCCATTTCCTTACAAATGGGCGATGTCATTCCTTCTGATGGCAGCATAGCATTCCATTGGGTATAAGTACCACTTCTTCTTGATTCAGTCATCTACTGAGTGGCATCTGGGTTGGTTTCATATCTTTGCTATGGTAAATAGTGCTGCAATGAGCATCATTGTGCTAGTGGCTTTAGTATGCCCTTTTTTCTGGACAATTGGGTAGATGCCAAGTAGTGGATTTGCTGGATCATAGGGGAGCTCTATGTTCAGTCTTTTGAGGAACCACCACACTGCTTTCCCTCGTGGTTGAACAAGTTTACACTCACACCAACAGTGTAGGTGTGATCCCCCCTGGTCACTTCCCCACCAGTATCTCTTATTAGATTTTTTGATAATGGCCATTCTGACTGGAGTCAGGTGAAATCTCAAAGTTGTTTTGATTTTCATTTCCCTTATTGCTAGAGATATGGAGCATTTCTTCATGTGTCTAAAGCCCATTTTAATTTTTTCTTCAGAGAATACTCTTTTAAGTCTTTAGCCCACCTTTTAATAGGATGGTTGTTTCTTTGAAGATTTGTTTGGGAGAGATTCATTTTTTCAGCTATAGATATATTTTAGATAACTACATATATTTTTGTAGAAAAAAGAATGGAAGCCATCATGCTGGCTCACAACTTAATTTCAGCTACTTAGGAGGCTCAGGGCTTAGGATCACAGGTCAAAGCCAACCAGGGCCCTACAGTGTGTGAGATCAAACTCTGTGAACATACAATGACTGTAAGAGGAATCTCACTGCCTGGGAATGTAGCCTAATGGTAGAGTGCTCACCTAGAATGCATGAAGACCTAGGTTCTATTCACCGGTACCGCATACTCAGAAAAAAGCTAGAAGTGGCACTGTGTCTCAAGAGGCAGAGCACTCACCTTGGGCAAGCGAGTCCAATGAAAATGTCTAGGCCTTGAGTCCAAGCCCTAGGCCTGGCAAAAAGAAAAAAAAGAGCAATCTTACTTAAGTAACAAGGAATGTACCCTATATTTATTTATTTATTTTGTTTAAACACTGAAATGTATTTATATGAGATGAATCATTCCACCTAAAAACAAAAAATTCATTTTAGTTTACTTTTCATACATTTTTCATTGACAAAATTGTGGTATACATGTGTGTGAATATTTACATATGCATATATGTACATTATATATACATATATATACAGCTCTAGGCAATCAAAATATCTGGGTACATTTTCAGTGACAATAATAAAAATCTTTTAGAAGTTTTAAGAGAAAATTTTACGTAACAAATTTACACTAGACTTACTCCATTTCCTCATCCCTTTTTATTGTGTGCCAGTCCTGGGGTTTGAACTCAGAGCCTGAGCACTGTCCTTGGGCTTTCTGAAGGCTTGTGCTATACCACTGGAGTGACTGAACCATTTTCTGCTTTTCTTTTTTTTTGCATTTTTTATTGTAATTACAAATGGGTTACATGATATTTGCCAGATAGAAGGTGCATTAATTCACATACATTGATAGCCTTTCACATGTCTTGGTACCCGTTTCCCTCCCCCCCACACCCCCCACCCGTCTTGATTTTCCTCCCTTCCCTATCAAATTTCAAATATCCAAATACAAATAAGTTCAATATATCAGATAACAAAGTGAGATACTATACCAATATGAGAAAACCAAGGGACAGCAAAGGAGATGAGAGACAACATAGTACATTAAGGACAACAATCATTCATTATATGCCTTTTGTTTCACTATCCTGGAGGTCCTTTCAATTAGTTTCACATTATATGTCCTTATGTATCAAGATTTTGCTCTATTGCAAGTCTCTGCTAGTAGAGCCCAAGGTTTCTACTGATTATGACGAATGAGGGAAACCACTGAGCCTAAGTTCCTTTGAGTCTGGCTTACTTCACTTAACATGATTTTTTTTAAGTCTTTCCATATCCTAACAAATGGGGTGATGTCATTCTTTCTGGCAGAAGCATAGAATTCCATTGTGTACAAATACCACAACTTGTTGATCCACTCATCAACTGAGGGATATCTAGGTTGGTCCCTTATCTTTGCTATGGTGAATAGTGCTGCAATGAACATGGTTGTGCTAGTGGGTTTAGTATGTCCTTGTTTCTGGGTGGTTGGGTAAATGCCAAGTAGTGGAACTGCTGGGTCATAGGAGAGTTCTATGTTTAGCCTTTTGAGGCACTGCCACACTGCTTTCCACAGTGGTTGAACGAGTTTGCACTCCCACCAACAGTGTAGTAGTGATCCCTCCTGGCCACATCCCCTCCAGCATCTGTTGTCATTCGTTTTCCTGATCCTGGCCATTCTAGCTGAGGCAATCCAAAATTTCATATGGAATAATAATAGACCCCGTATAGCAAAAACACTTCTTAGCAGAAAGAACAGCGCTGGAGGAATTTCAATTCCAAACTTTAGACTCTATTACAGAGCTATAATTCTCAAAACAGCTTGGTACTGGCACAAGAACAGGCCTGAAGACCAATGGAATAGAACTGAGGACCCAGATATTAAACCTATGGCCACCTAATCTTTGACAAGGGAGCCAAAAAAATAGAATGGAAGAAAGACAGCCTCTTCAACAAGTTGTGCTGGCAGAACTGATTAAGCACCAGCAGAAAACTAAAGTTGGATCCTTCTTTGTCACCTTGCACTTGAATTAACTCCAAATGGATCAAAGATCTGGAGGTAAAACTGACACACTGAAAAGTTTACAGGAAGGAATAGGAGATACACTAGGCTTCCTTGGCACAGGTCGAAACTTTCTTAATAAGGACCAAGATTCACAACAAATCAGAGAAAGACTGGATAAGTGGGACTGCATTAAACTGGAGAGCTTTTGTATGGCAAAGGACATAGCTAGTAAACTAATCAGGAAGCCTACAGAGTGGGAGAAGACCTTCACCAACCAAACAACGGACAAAGGCCTCATAGCTAAAATATATCAACAACTCAAAAAATTGTATCACTCCAAAACTAACCTCCAAAGTAACAACCATCCCATTAAAAAATGGGCCAAAAACTTAAAGAGAGTCTTCTCTGAAGACGAAACAAAAATGGCCTATAGACACATGAAGAAATGCTCAACATCTGGTCATAAAAGAAATGCAAATCAAAACAACTCTAAGATTGTACCCTATATTTATACAGACTGAAAAATTCATTAAGAAATTAGAAAATATATATAAAGTGCATAATTTCTTTTGTGTGTTGGCACTGGATCTTCAACTGAGTGCTTCAGCTCTATCCCTGACCTTTTCTGCTCAAGGCTAGCACTCTACCAATGCAGCCCCAAATCAACTATCTTCAATTGAGATATAAGCGATGAATATTTCAGGGTGCTTCATGAAAAACATTTTTATAAATTGAAACTTTCAACACAGTCTTATTTTAGTATGAATGTTGAGATGGGAAGAGACAGAAAAAGTGAAATGTTTCCTGATCCCCATAGAGAAGAGACTCAGCGGAACCACTGTGGTCTGCAGGCTTCTTTGTGAGTTTTGTTTGCTTGTTTGATTTTTGTCAATTGTGGGGCTTGAACTCTGGGCCTGGGCAATGTCCCTGAGCTCTTCAGCTCAAGGCTAGTGCTTTAATCTGTGAGCCACAGTGCCACTTCTGGTTTTTCTGGCAGTTAACTGGGTACTTTGGCTGGCTTTAAACTTTGATTCTCAGATCTTAGCCTCCTGAGTAGCTAAGATTATAGGTATGAGGTACCATCACAAGGCTGCTGCTCTGTTACTATGCAGGTTCTGGATCAAGAACTTCAAGTTCTTACTTCAATTTTTTCTTCTGTTGCCTGATACTCGGCCATTTGAACGAAGCCCCAGTTCCTGGTCTTTGTTGGTTAATGAGAGATATTATGATTTTCTAATATTCAGAGCAATGATTATAAAACCCAGCATTTTACTTACTTGAATAAATTAAGAGACAGGATCTAGTGAAATGGAAAACAAATTTTTTTTCAAGTTGCTATCCTGTTCTAATGCATAAGTCTGGCTATTGTGCTTACACACAAATCTGTATTTTACCAGTTTCTACTCTATTTTTGCTTAGCTTAAAACCACCACTGCCATTTCATAGATTTTGTTGTTGTTGTTTGCGGTGCTTGAACTCTGTGCCTGGGCTGTTCCTCAGATCTTCAGTTCAATGCCAGTGCTCTACTACTTTTGATTTGGCCAGTCCTGGGCTTGAACTCAGGGACTGTGCACTGTCCTTATATTTTCTCAAGGCTAGGGCTCTACCACTTCAGCCTCAGCACCACTTCCAGCATTTTTCTATGTATGTGGTATTGAGGAATTGAACCCAGGTCTTCGTGCATGCTAGGCAAGCACTCTACCACTAGGCCAAACTCCCAGCACAAAATTATTCATCATTACTTGCCGGGGCCCACCGGCAGGAAATTGGGGTTCCTGAAATAGGGGGCAGGGACTGAAAAAATTAGAAGAGAGACAAACACATCGGGTCCGGGAGGTCTGCAGCCCAGGCAAAACCTGCAGCGCCCGTTTATTCTCAACTCAAAGTTTTTATCCCTCCTTGAGACCAGGGCACTGCCAGGTGTTACAGCCAGATGGTTAATCAGGGAACTGTTGGGGGTTACATTCATATGGTAAATCTCAGATCAATTGAACAGGAGAAGGCCAAAAAACAATAAGACAATCAAGCAATTATCTGATGCAAATCAAAGTACAGTTTGTTTCCACTCTTGCTCCTGACATATCCCCCGTCTTTATTTTAAAAGAAACACAAGTGCAATTTCTATTCTTTCCACTATCTCTAATTATCTCTAATTATCCTGTCTCACTTTCCAAAAATGACTGGTCCCTTCATCTAAAGGGGATTGATGGGTGGAGATTCAGCTTCTGTGACTTCTTCAAGCTGACTCAAGGGCGTTGTCTCTGTGCTTGACCAGGGACCTTAAGAAGCCTAGCCTGTTTTATCAGGGATTGCAAGGATTAGATATCAGGAATAATAATTTGCTCCAAACTGGAGATCATATTTAACATTTAACAACTGCACAAACCATCTTCGGCTACAATAGTGTAGTTTACATAGCACCCATTTGCAAAGGCCTTTTCTTGATTGTCTGGGGAACTAAATTTCTGCAACCTTAACAGTGCTTCAGTTGTCAGATCTAAACAGATTAATAGAGACACAAGCCTCAGATCCACAAACTTTTCCCGAATTTGTGGCTGGTGTCAAAAATAAATAAATAAATAAATAAAAATTTCGCTCAATTAGGGCTTTAAACTACCTACTATCACAGAAGATTGACAAGTTCCTGCCCAGTTATGAAAGGCACGGGCATTAGTAAGGCATGCTTACAAACTATTCTATGACCTCCCGGCTCTGATTAATTTGATCGGCCAAGCACAAGTGACTTAGATCTGACACCATCTCTGCCATCCAAGCAGAGGCTTTCTGCATCGTGTCCCAGTAGTGTTTCTCCACACAGGGATAAATGTCCCATTGGCATTTCACTTGCTTAGTTGCTGGACTTGAACTCAGGGCCTGAGCACTGTCCCTCAGCTCTCCAGCTCAAGGCTAGCACCCTGCCACTTTTGAGTCCCAAACTCAGGGCCTGAGTGCCGCACCTCAGCTCTGCAGCTCAAGGCTTGCACTCTGCCACTGTGAGTCCTGCACTTGGTGCATGAGTGCTGTGCCCCAGCTGTTCAGCTCAGAGCTAGCACTCTGCGGCTTCGAGCTCCAAAGCAACTCTGCCTTAATAGCATTCTGCTGCCAGATTAGACACCACAGTCTCACAGGGACTTTGCTTTGCCCGGGGCTGGCTCAAAACTGCAGTTTTCAGATCAGTGAGTCCTACAAAAGACCACGTTTCTCCAATTAGAGCAACAAGGTGGTCGACACAGAAATAGTCTCTAAGCATGAGCTTACCTAGAACCTGGTAAAAGTCAAAGTTACATATGAATAAGGATTGCTGCTCTTCTCCAATGGGCTAGCTGGAAGTTACAAGAGCAAGCTGAAATAGCAATTAAGCAATTACTTTGTTAGTCCTAATTTTCCTTTTTTCTCTTTCTTTAAACATTTAAGACAACTTCACTTTCAAATATTGTTTAGAAACCCATTTCCAATGTTCTTAATAACTTTCACTGATACTGGCTTAAACAATTAACACCTTAGCCTTTATTTGCAATTGAAAAACCTTTAAGGGCACAAAGAAGTCCTTCTGCCCTCAGGCCCCCTAGGGCCCAAGGCACTCCTCTTGTCTTTTAGAAAAAAGGGGCTCTTTTGCAGTTTAGATTACTGTCTAAAACTCCAACAACAGTTTAAACTCAAATAACAGTTTTTCCCTAATGCAAGAACTATAGACATCAGTGCACCAAAAGGCTAAGTCTGGACTTAGTTTCCTTCCCTATTTTAAAATACACCCAATTGCATGGAGATAAACCTTTAAACATTCCTTTAAAATACTAATCACATTATCCACATTTTACCATCAGATTTCTAGTGTCAGTTTGCAAGAAAAGACAGACAGGCAAAGTTTCTGACGTTAATGAACAATTTTACATTGAGATCTCTAATACATGTTTCCAAACTTTAACTTAAAGTAATAAATCCCAAATTCCCTAACACCTCTGTGCTAAACAGGATACAATGTTTACAATGTAAACAGCTGTATGCCTTGCAATAAAATGCAGATTTCAGGATCTAGAAAAATATTTACCAGCTTTTCTTTAAGACAATGCGATAAACCTTTGAGATATAGGAAACATTCAAACCTACTAATTTTTTTTTGAAGTTCAGACTTAGATTTACCCAATTCCCTTTGTGTTACACACCACAGCGGGGTCCTCCACCGTCGTCCCAGATTTTCAGGGTCCCTGTGCGGGCGCCAGATGCCGGGGCCTACCGGCAGCAAATTGGGGTTCCTGAAATAGGGGGCAGGGACTGGAAAAATTAGAAGAGAGACAAACACATCGGGTCCGGGAGGTCTGCAGCCCAGGCAAAAACTGCAGCGCCCGTTTATTCTCAACTCAAAGTTTTTATCCCTCCTTGAGACCAGCGCACTGCCAGGTGTTACATCCAGATGGTTAATCAGGGAACTGTTGGGGGTTACATTCATATGGTAAATCTCAGATCAATTGAACAGGAGAAGGCCAAAAAACAATAAGACAATCAAGCAATTATCTGATGCAAATCAAAGTACAGTTTGATTCCACTCTTGCTCCCGACAATTACTATTAGCTATCTTCTTTTTTTTATTATTGATTCGTCATGGTGCTTGGACTTTGGGCCTGGACACTGTCCCTGAGCTCTTCAGCTCAAGGCTAGCACTCTTCCTCTACAGCTCCATTTTTGGTATCTGGTAGTTAATTGGTGATGTAAGTCTCACAAACATATGTGTCCAGGCTGGCTTTGGGCTTTGAACCAAGATTCTCCTATCTCAGCCTCCACAGTAGCTAGAATTACACGCTTCAGCCAGCAGTGCCTGACTGTTTGATGTCTCTGTCTCTCTGTCTCTGTCTGTCTGCCTGTCTGTCTCTCTCTGTCTCTCTCTCTCTGTCTCTCTCTCTCTGTCTCTGTCTCTCTGTCTCTCTCTGTCTCTGTCTCTCTCTCTGTCTCTGTCTCTGTCTCTCTCTCTGTCTCTCTCTCTCTCTCTCTCTCTCTCTCTCTCTCTCTCTCTCTCTCTCTCTCTCTCTCTTTTGGTTGTAAGACTTTAATTGTGCACCTGGGCAGTGTCCCTGGGCTCTTCAGCTCAAGGCTACAACCTTAAACACCTTGAGCCACAGTGTCACTTCTGGTTTTCTGGTGCTTAAGTGGAAGTAACAGTTTCATGGACTTTAGTGTCTGGCCTGGCTTTGAGCTGTGATCCTCAGAACCCAACCTTCTGAGATCATTTCCAGCTTTTTTTTTTGGTGGAAGTGGTACAGAGTAATTGAACACAGGGCTTTGTGCATACTAGGCAAGCAAACTACCACTAGTGTGCACTCCAGCCTTAGATAAGGGCTTTCTTTTTCTTTTTCTTTTTTTCACTCATGGGGCTTGAACTCTGGGCCTGGATGTTTACCTTAAGCTCTTCAGCTCAAGGCAAGAGCTCTACCACTTGAGGCACATTGTCATTTTGAATTTTCTGGATTATTTGGAAATAAGATTCTCACAGATTTTTATGCCTGGTCCGTCTTTGAACCTCGATCCTCCAGGGTAGCTAGGGTTACCAGGGTGAGCCACCAGTCACGGGCATTAAATTATTATTTTTTGCATGTCCTATGGCTTCAACTCATGGCCAGAGCACTGTCCTAGGGCTTGCTCAAGGATAGCACTTTACTTCAGCCAGCCAACTCCCGGTCCAAATAGGCCACTCTTGAAGCTAGAATTACAGAGATCTGCCATAATACTGGCATGTCATTATCTAAGTATATAATTTTTCTTCTATTTTTGATGGCTTTTCCTTAGTGTACATATTTCCTACATATTTTATGGAAAACTTCCTTCCCACTGGGGCCATAAGTTAAGCCTAGTGGAAGAGTTCTTGCCGAGCATGAATGAAGACCCAAGTTCAATTCCTCAGAACAACATAGATAAAAAAGATAAAAGTGGTGCTGTGGCACAAGTGACAGAACTTGCGCCTTAAGAATAAACAAAAACAAAAACAAGGATCGTGCTCAGGTCCTGAGTCTAAGCCCAGTACTGGCAAAAAAAAAATTCTGCCCAAAGTAGACATTTAAACTTATTGTACTTTTCAAAAAATTTGTTGTCAAGGTGATATACAAAGAGATTGCTGTTACATATGTAATGAGTACATTTCTTGTAAACACTGTTACCCCCTCTCCCCTTTTCTCTTTCCCTTCCCCCCAAGTCATAAATTTCATTTACAACAAATATATATGTATTTTCATTCCTGAAAAAAATAGTTTAAAATGTGTTCAAATAAATGATGTAGGTTGATATATTTATCAAAATGGATTACTTGATCTCTAAAATAAACATTCTAGGTAATTTTTCTCATAAAATTGTAGTAATGCTATAAAACTAATAAAAAAGGAATTTTAGTTATTAATTTCTTATGTTTTACCTTTAACATTATTACACTAAGCATACTGTCTATGGTATTAATACAGACAGCATGAAATATGATTATGTAAAAAAATTAAATGATTCAAAATAGTAAGGTTGGGGGCCAGTAGTTTGGCTTGGTGGCACACAGCCTGGACCGGCAAAAAAGAAGTAGGGTTAGATAAAACAGATTTATTTCCAAATGTGTGGGAAATGGTATGATTTCTTGTTTGGCTAGTCCTGGGGCTTGAACTGAGGGACCAGGAACTGTCCTTGGCCACATTTGTTCAAGGGTGGCACTCTACACCTGAGCCACAGTGCCCCATCTGCTTTTTCTGTGTATGGAGTGCCGAGGAATTCAGTCAAGATCTTCTTGTATACTAGGCGAGCACTCTACAACTAGGCCACATTCAAAGCCAAAGTAGATTTTTGATGCTATTGTGGAGTTTTAATTTTCTTAAATATTTGTACAAAGCACAATGGATATATAAACAGACTTGAACTCAGAGAACAGAGTCCCCCATAATATTGCAGTTACTCTGGCACTTCTCCCGATTGACAAAACACATTTCCAGGTATCTGCTCTGTCCTTAAGCTTTGGTAGCTGACTTGTCTTTCCATGGAGGCCTGGCATGGATTCCTGGAGATTCCATGCATTCCATAGTTCCCTGTATATCCAGTAAGGTTGTCTTCTATGGGACCAGACCTGTCTGGTTTTTGGCCCACCCAGGACATATGTGTCTGAGGTCTCACATTCTAAGTGGAAAATAAAACACAGTATAATAAGGACTGAAGAACTGCACACCATAATATTAACAATGAGAGTTTAATAGTTAGCAAAGTAAATACAATGAATACTTGACAAGAATCATGAGAGCAAGATAAAGAGATGTCTTTTTAGGAAGGGGACAGGGAAGCTCTAAATCCAGACTGGCCTTCAAGTTGCCTTCAGACAGTAATTCTACTTCAGAGTCCTCAGAAGGGTCTCCTTCCTCATGAGAAACAGAATGTCCTTCCTGAGTTAAGAGGGGGATGGATTCTGGTTTGTCGAATGGAGATTGAGTCTCTTTTAGTGAGATGGATGGGTCTGGATATTGTGTGAGGATGGATTCATTTTCCTCCAATGAATCCAGTATTGAGAGTACACTTGCTGCTTCCCATGGGGACATTTTCCCTGAGCCCAGCGTGTGCCCCTTCAGCTTGCACAATAAGTGGAGTGTTACTCTGACTCAGATGGACTGACTCTGGGTGGAGTGTGAAAGGAAACGGAAGGAAATCGGGCTGCTCTTTTTCTTCCTCCATAGTATCTGCAGGTTCAACTGTGTCACACATGGGGTTCAGAGCAAAAGGTATATCCACAGGACTCTAAACCTCTTTGGTAATTTCTACAGAAGGCCCATGCTTTCTGGAGTGCAGTGATGATTCTCTGTCTCCATCAGTCACCAGCTCCATTGGTGGGTTTTTCATCCGGAGTTCAGGATAAGCTCTTCCACGATGACCCAAACCTAAGAATGGAAATAGGCACAGAGTGGACAGAGTGGACTCTGCAAGTTGAAGTGTCACTCAACTTCCATGAGGATCTAATGGAGGAACCTGTAGAACTGGAGTTTGGACTGAACACTGAGGAGGTGTAGGGTCTTTCTAATGAGTGCTTATTCCCGAGTCCTTTCAGAGGACAGACATTACCTGGCTGACACCACCCATAAAGGGCATTTTGCCAAGCTCTGTAGAAGTAAGGGCCAACCAATATCTAGACCACATGGGCTTCCTACTCACAGGCTCTGAGGCACCCACACCAGGACTTCTACTTTTTCTTGGTCTTACTGGTCGCACATTCCTCCAGCTGGTCAAAAAGTATGTGTCTAGAAGAGCAGGTCCAAAGCCGGCATGTGGAGCCTCATATAGAGCTTGAGTTGTGTCAGGGTGTGGCAGTTCTTGAACTCGTAGAAATCACTGGGGTAGAAGTCCATTCACATCGTATAGATGGAACACATGATGCTGTGGGCACATTCGGTACAAGGAAAGTGAGAGCCTTCTCTCTCCATCCTGAGCCTTCTACCAAAGCCCCTTTCTTGCAGGACTCTAATGCTGTGGCTGGCCTGCAGAGATGTGCACTTATGTGCTGGGAGGGGGGTAAGAGACACTCGAGAACAGGATGACTTTTACACCCCACTTCCAGAAGCTTCTGAGAGAGGCCTCTATGCATCTGTCCAAAGTAAACGCACCTTAAATTAACTAAGTAAATGCTCTAAATAAATCAATAAGTGAATGCTGTAAATAAAGAACTAAATGCTCATTCCTCTAATCTTAGCCAGCCAGCAGGCTGAGCTCTGAAGATCACAGTGGAAAGCCAGTCTAGTCAGTAAAAGTCTAAAGGCACTTGTCTTCAATTAGGCAGCAAAAAGCCAGAACTTGACCTATGACACAAATGGTACAGTGCTAATTTTTAAACACCAAAGGGATGGCATTTAGACCTGGGTTCAGATTCAAGTGGCAGCACTGGACCACACACCAAAATGTAAATGCTTTCAGGTTCTAACAGGCAAAGCTATCACAATCCCTCCCTGATGGCTCAAAAGTGATTCAGCCCCCAGCTTTTCCTCTGACTCCAGTATTTCACAGGCCTCCGCCATTAGTACTGACACCTCATTTCTTACTGGGAAATGGGATTTCCTAGGATGTCACCTAGGTGAGGGCTGCAGTTGGGAGCCACTTACTCATGCCTGAAATCCAACTTCTCAGTAAGCACACTGTTGAGACTCCAGTAGCTTGTGAGGGAAATGAAATGGCATGGTGTCCCAGTCATAATAAAGTAGTTTGTGCACTTGTATCATGCTTAGCTCGCCTGTGAACACCCCAGTGAACCAAACAGGCTCAGAGAGGAGCCAAGTATTCCAAGACTTGGCCAGGAGGGGTGAGCATACCTGGGTTTGGAGGGGGAACACTCACTTTTTCAAGAGAATTTCCAGCAACTACTACATTGTCCTCCACTATTTGAAATTGTGCAGGAAGTTTCCCACATAAAAGAGATCACCTTTCTGGTAGGCAGGGATCAGCTTTGTCAGCAGCATCTCCAACAGGCTTTCCTCCAGGATCCATAGGTTACAAGGCTCATTCAGAGTCTGTGCTGACTTACCATCACACTATGTTGGCAAAACAGTGGATATTTCAAACGTAGGAATGGGACCACACTTCACACTGAGGAATTGGAATAGAGTAGATTGGAAATGACACACTCTAATGTCAGTATAGTCACTTGAAAGCACACAAGAAGGTTGTAGTGTGTGGGCAGGATGATGGGTTCAAATAGGTTTCCTCTCAATATACCTCATCTGAGTTGCCCTGGAGTTTCCTGGCTTTCTTCCTAGAGAAATGCCTGATATACTGGAATTTTGGCTTGGCACTGATCCAGCATCTACTTCTTTAAGTGAGACATCCATATCTCTCATGCCTGAGATGCGAGCCTCCTGAACTTTGGCAACAGCACAGCAACATCTTTCTGGTTCCTGAGCCACAGGCCAAGGGAGCTGGCTTGAGCTGGTTGTCACATACAGTGGCTTAGTTACCAGGGTTCCCTATTCTGTTCCATTGTGAGGGAGGTAGGGTCACCTTTCAAGGCCCAATGACCAAAGCTCCTTGCTCACAGAAGACCTCCCCAAAGACATACTGGAGGCTGAATCTCCCTTCCCACCTCACATATGGATGTAGTAAACAGCACACCTTTTTGTTCAAATCCCAAGTCACTAACTAAGCGTAAATGCTAGCCTGGTCTCAGGCTCAAGGAGCCTTTCTTATGTAAGATCCAAACTTAACTGTCACTATTCCCCTTACCCTTCACAAGACATTTTGCTTCACAGTGCCTTCTCAGCTTGCATTTTGCCTCTTGCACATTTTTTTGCTAGTCCTGGGACTTGACCTCAGAGCCTGACCATTGTTCTTAGGCTTTCTTTAGGCTATAGCTGTCCCACCAAGCCACAGCACCACTTCCAGCGTTTTCTATGTATATGGTACTGCAGAATCAAACCGGAGTCTTTTTGTGTGGTAGCCAAGCACTCTACAAATAGATGAAACACCCAGGCCATCTTGCACATATTTTTCACTTCAATCTACTAGGACGTTGTTAGGTTTCTGTATCCTAATCTATTTTTCTTCCTGATGAAAATCTGTGCTGTCATCTGTAAAAATGCAAGTAGGAAAATCACAGAAGCATTGGTGACATAAAAAAAATCTTAGAGACATAGATAAGTGTTCATTCTTTGTAGGAGAAAGGATATTTTGATATGATGATGCCTATTTATAAATACTTTATCAGGGTTTAGAGTTTGGCCCAGTGGTAGAGTGCTTGCCTAGCATCCATGAAGATCTAGGTTTGAGTCCTTAATATCACACAGATATAAAAATCCATATGGCAATGTGGCTCAAGTGGCAGAGGGCTAGACTTGGGAAAAGCCAAGAGCAGTGCTCAGGCCCTGAGTTCACGCCCCAGGAATGGCAGAAAAAACAAAAGAAAAGAAAAGAAATGTGATTTTTACAAGTTATTCACTCACAGCATTTGCCTCTAAGTTCTTCGCTTCTGCATCTTGTGACTTATCCCTTTTCCTCAATGTAGACAAGAAAAACAGATTTTATTACTTACTATCCTGTTGTCCAATCTTTGGATATTAATTCAAAATACAGTATTGCCTGAGATATTGTGTGTGTGCATGTGTGTGTGTATCTGCCAATGTGTGCATGCACACATGTGTACAGGGTTTAGGGCTTACTCATAGGGCCTGTGTGATAACCCTCAGCATCTTTTCCTCAAAGGTATTGGTCTTTCACTTCTAGCTTATTATATCTAATTGGAGTTGAGAGATTCACTCAATTTCTTGCCCTGTGCATTGGAACCCAGTGCTGGGTTCTCATATTGTTAATTGTAGCTATAGAGAAGGCTGAGGTCTGGGGATCCTCGTTAGAATCCAGCCCCTGAGAGAAAGTCACTGATAGAAATCTTTATCTTCAGTTAAGCACGAATAAATAAGGCAAAAGTGGAACTGTGGCTCAGTTCCTCTTGTACCAGCCATGAGAAAATTAGTAATTGGAAGCACCTGGTCCCTGAGAGAAATCCTTAGCACTGGTTCAAAAAAAGAAAGAAAATAATGAAAAAAATTAAAACTTGCTGAGGAATCTATAAGGATAAACGTGCCTGTGAATAATCTTGTCATTTCAGATTCCCTCAAGAGCTTATGACTCTCTATATTTTATCAAGTTTTTTAAAGATATTTACATATTTTCTTTCTTTCTTAAACAGAGATAGCCATCCACAAAACACAAACACAAACTCTCACACAGTATACCACCCACCCATAAGTGTCTGGCTATGTATATATGTATAGTCATATGTATTGATCTGTCTCTCTATACTAATATATAAACACATAAACCTATGTATTTAGACAAACAGGAAACATACATAGATAGGTCTTAGACATTTCCAGATTTTGTGCAAGTCTTCTGAGTGCAACTTACCATTGTATTGTTTGTCAAGATAGAGTCCCTCTAACTTTTGGCCAGCTTCTTGTCCTTTGATACTTTTTTCTGCCAGTCCTGGGTTTTGAACGCTAGGCCTGGATGCTGTCACTGAGCTTGAGATTCTTGCATTCAGTAGCTTATTGCAGATAAGGGTCTCATGGAATTTCTGTCCTGGGCTGGCTTTGAATTGTGATCCTCAGATCTCAAACTCCTGAGTAGCTAGGATGACAGTCTTGAGCTACCAGTACCTGGTTCCTTTGCCTCTTTTACCCTTTTTTTTGGCCCCACCACAGCCATGGTATCTACCTTCCTATGTTCTCTCCACCTGCCCCCAGACAGGGGTCTGACAGATGCTTTCCACCCACTTATTCATGTCCTCCTCTGTATTGGCTGACAGCTAAGACATGCACTCACTTGTCTGGATGCCAAACACAAAGCCATGTGATTGTTTCTCAGTCTGGAACATCCTATCAGATTTATAGCACCACAGAGGGTCAGGTTGATGCTCCTCCAGGGCTTCTTAAATTGTTCTCATATTAATCCACAACACGTTTGTCATCACTTGTCCAGCTAATTCATGGACTAAACCAGCATTCCCTACAAACTTAGATCCCAATACCATGAGGACACTCAAGGGTGCATTAGGAGTGTGACCTGCAGGAGGATGTGAGCCTGTCTAACTTGGAGGGGATTTCTCCACCACAGGAAATGGAATACAAATTTAGAATCTGCTTTCATGAGGTGACAATCTCTGGCAGATGTTCTTATCAAATGTGGCACTGCCTACTTCCAGCTTAAAACATGGGTTGATGACCCAGCATAACAGAGAATGTATTCACCCAGGCCCAACACATAGGCTGGGACCCTGAACTTTCAGGTAGCATTTGGCTTTGAAGGTCATGAGATCTTAGTCTACAAATGATGAGCCCCCTCCCGTGAGGCATAGCAAACGGAGCCAAAGTGCAACCCAGTTAAGCACCAGATCAAGCTTCCCTTCTTCAGTAGGGTATGGTTTGAAAACTGTGCATAGCTTCTGTTTGAAGCCAGTCCAGAAAGGAAAGTCCATGAAACTCTCATTTCCAGTTAACTGCCAAGAAAAAGCCAAAGATAGAGATGAAGCTCAAGAGAGGTAAAGAGCCATCTGAAATGAATGGTTACACCCTGCAACATCCTCATTATCTGATCTTGAAAACATCTCTGCGTGCATCCCAGCATGCAGCCAGTATCTGGGGGTGACAGTGACCCCTGCACCCATTGGCAATCTGCACTGTCTCTGACATCTGTAATGTGAACCTCATTCTGTTCGGTTTGTGAAGCAGTGTCAACCCTGCAGAAGGAACCAACTGTGCCCTAACTCCCACTGTCCCCTGGGGCCCCTAGCATTCCCCCATCTGCACCCCTCCTGTGGCTTCTGATCCTAGGGAGCCCTCCTGCCCTGTCCAACAGGAAGTGCATATTTCTTCTCCTGGGGCAACTTCTCCACAGAGAGTACATGACATGCCCACTCTCCAGGCACGGGGAGATCCTGCCAAAGTAGCAAATCAGTGATAAGGACATAAAGTGATGAATAGAATTTTAGATCCTGATGGTAGACAGTCTGCAAAATCCAAGGGAGAATGGAATTGGAGGGGACCAGGGATCAGGATGTGGGCATGGAGATTCCCTGCCAAGGGGGTGGGGGAAGTCACAGGCTGGGGGATGCACAGGGTGATCCATGGGCCCTGTGCAGCTACTGGGTCACCCCCTTCTGCATCTCAGCCTTTGCTTTGAGCTCTGTGATCGTCAAGATGTGCACAGTCTGTACTCTGGCTGGCAGAAGAAAGGATCCTGGGAAGACAATTGTAGACACTTTGTGAGTGTAGGAAGGGGTAGGCTAGACATCCAGACCAAGAGGAGGTAAAACTGGAGTCGAGGGGTGTGCAAGGAGTGGGTGTGAGGGTTGTGGGCAGTCACAGTCACGGCAGAGGTGGCTGTGTCTGTGGGGTGAGTGCCTCCCTGCAGGCACAGCACTGGAGATATCAGAGATCCACATGAAAAGGAAAAGCTGAAAATGGCACTATGGTTCAAATGGTAGAGCATCAACCTTGAGCAAAAGGGCTCAGGGACAGTACCCAGGACCTGAGTTCAAGCCTCATGACTGTAAAAGAAAAAGAACCAGGACTATGACAGGGAACCTGGTATTTTATTTTCTTTGATAGCAAAATGAGTTGCTATGCTGATTCTTGCCTCATTCTTCTCATTTGTTGGCATATAGGAAGGCAGTTGATATTGAGGGTTAATTTTATACCCTGCTACCTTACCAAAGTTTTATATCAGCTCAAGCAGCTTCGGAGTAGAGTCTATAGGGTTCTTTATATACAGAATCATGTCATCTGTAAGGAGAGAAAGTTTCAGTTCCTCTTTCCCTTTTCCTCCTCACTCCAGTTAGAATGGCCAAGATCCAGAAATCTAATAACGTATGCTGGAGGGGATGTGGCCAGGAGGGATCAATACTATACTGCTGGTGGGAATGCAAACTCGTTCAACCACTATGAAAAGCACTATGGCACTATCCCAAAAAGACTAAACATACAGCTCCCCTGTGATCCAGCAATTTCACTACTTGCCAATCGTCCAGACAGGACATACTAAATTCACTACAACAATAACCTTTATCACAGCACTATTTACTGTAGCAAAGGTATGGAACCAACCCAGATGCCCGTCAGTTGATGACTAGATCAAATATGGTATTTTTATACAATGGACTTCTGTGCTTCTATCAGAAAGGATGACATAGACGAATTTGTAAGGAAATAGAAAGACTGTAAAGTTTAGAAATTAGTTTCTGTTTCATTCTCTCTCCTTCTCTATCTCTGTAAAATTTAGAAGTTCCTGTTTCTCTTCTCTCTCTCTCTCTCTCTCTCTCTCTCTCTCTCTCTCTCTCTCTCTCTCTCTCTCTCTCTCTCTCTCTCTCTCTCTCGAATCCTTAGGCTTGAACTCAGGGCCTGAGCTACTTTTGCTCAAGGTTAGCACTCTACCATTTGAACCACAGTGCTGCTTCTGGCTTGCTCTTTTCACGTAGTATTGAGGAATCTAACCCAGGCCTTCATCCCTGATAGGTTAGCACTCTACCACTAAGCCACACAGTCAGCTTTTAGAGGTTTCTGACAAAGGTTTTCCTATATGCTATTATTTCTTCTGTGAGTGCTCTTAATGCTTGCTGAAGGTTGACTTTGTTTAGAAGACTTACCCTAATGCTCCCATATACAGAGATTCTATATATAGCTAAATGTTTTCATTACTCAGAATTTGTCTATTTCTCTATTGTGTATGTTCTGAAATGTACTGAAGACTGACTTCTGATTAAAAGTCATTGCACATTTGTTCTATTCATTAGTTTTCTTTTCTTCTATGGGAATCAGGTTTGTGATGAACACAGAAGTATGCCTTCCAGGGCAAACACTTTCCACATTTGTAATATTCATAAGGTTTTTCTCTCCTATGTGCATTTTATACTTAGTCATGCGTTCATGATGGATTTTTCATATTCTTATATTCATACGATTTTTATCCTGTGTCTGTGTGGTATCATGCAAACTCAACTATGAGTTCTTCAAAAAAATTTCCCTTTCATTTTATTCATCGGATTCTATCCTGTGGGTGTTTAGTGATAATTCTTGACTTGTGCCTTCTGGGGAAAAGACTGAACATTTGCTACATTCATTAAGGGTTTGATCTTGTGTTGGTTCTGTGACACAAGCTGAGTTTTCTTCCACAGACTAAAAGGTCTTTCCTATTTATTACATTGCTAAGGCTTCTCATATGTGTGAACTCTCTTACGCTTCCTGAAGGGTGAATACTGCACGAAAGACTTTCAAATTTGGTTATATTCCTAAGGTTTCTAATATGTGCGAATTCTGTTATGCCTCCTGTAATGTGACTTCCATCTGAAAGTCTTACCACATTTGATGCACTCATACAGTTTCTCTCCTGTGTGTGTTCTCTGATGCAATTTGAGGGAAGACTTCCATTTGAAAGACATTCCACATTCATAAGGTTTTTCTCCTGTTTGAATTGTCTTATGCATGTTGAGGTTTGGCTTCTGTGTGAAGGACTTTCCACATATGTTACACTCATAAGGTGTTTCTCCTGAGTATATTCTCTGATGAACATAGAGTTTTATCTTAAATTTGAAAGACTTTCCGCATTCACTACATGCATAAGTTTTCTCTCCTGTGTGTGTTCTATTGTGCCCATCAAGATATGACTTCCACTTGAAGGTCTTTCCACATTTGTTGCACACATAAGGTTTCTCTCCTGTGTGTGTTCTTTGATGCAATTTGAGGGAAGATGTCTGTCTGAAAGACTTTACACATTGGTTGCATTCATAAGGTTTCACTCCTGTGTGTATTCTCTGATGAACACGAAGTTTTCCCTTCCCTTGGAAAGACTTTCCACATTCATTACACTTATAAGATTTCTCTCCTGTGTGTGTTATTTGATGAACTCGAAGGTGTATCTTCTGGGTGAAAGACTTTTCACATTTGTTACATTCATAAGGTTTCTCTTCTGTGTGTCTTCTCTGGTGCAAAGTGAGGTATGATTTCAGTCTAAAAGTTTTCCCACATTTATCCCATTCATAAGATTTCTCTTCTGTGTGAGATGTCTGATGTGTGCTGAGAGCTGAATTCTGGGCAGAAATTTTATTACGTTCCTCATATTCATAAGGTTTGTCTTCTCTTGGAGATCGAGGTTGGAGCGTCAGGTCTGACTTCTCAGAAATTAATTTTCACACTTGATGTACACATCACATATCTCAGGATATTTGCTCTGAGGTATTGTAAGGCGTATTTCATCACTACATGTATGAGGATTCTCTCCTGTGTACATTTTCGGATGTGTAGTGATGGTCGGTGTTAAGTACAATATTTTTCATCACACAGTACATTTAGCAGTTTTCCTCCCTCCCTGAAGAATTTCTTGGGCAAGGAGAACAGAATTATAAATACTGCAGATCTTTTGGACTGTCACAGTCATGAATAAAATGCTGTGAATATCCGATGGATTTTTTAAGAACAGGAGACATACGAGATCTATATGCAGCATGCATCTCATCAGGCTTAGGAGACAGAAGCATGTTCTGACACTTAATGAACTCCTCAGTCCTCACCCCTAAGTTGTTACCGTTATTACTAATCAGCTCTGGATTATGTGTAGAGCTCAAATTTAAAGTTGTTGCTAATCTCACGTTTTCCTCCACTTTGATACTACTTGCAACTGCTACTTCACAAAGACATTCATGTGGACATTCCTGGCAGGTCTTGAACACATTTTGCATTACCTGGACATCTAAAATGAGTCATAGAAAAAAAGACACAAACATACATGAGATACAAATATTCCTTACTGTAAAGTTAATGACTTTACTTTCCCATCCTAAGTGTTAGATATTTTAAAATATAAAAGTGGAAATTGATTTGTGAGAAATATATGCTTTTCTCCTTAACATATTAAGAAAATGATATTTTACAATGACCAATAATGTTTTTCTGTGTTTTATTCTCTTTTTATATCTCAGTTTTAAGCTGAGTACTAACTATAATATACCTGCAGCTGTTTTTATTTCAAATACTGTTTTGTTTATACATTGAGGAATAGCTGCCTTTCTTTTATTTTTGAGAAATAATCTAAATATTGTGCTGTTTTGCATCTTTTTAAAACTTTCTTTTCTTTTCTTTTTTTTTGTAGTTCATAGGCCTCGGCCCTGTCCCTGAACACTTCAGCAGAAGACTATAACCCCTATCCTTGAGCTACAGCCCCACTTCCTGTTTTCTAGAGTTAACTACAGACAAGAGTCTCAGGTCCTGAGTAGCAGATAGAATTACCTTACCCAGTTTCAATGCTGTTTGCTTATTAACCATTAAGTGAGGAACACGATTTATTTCTAGATTCAGCGGCCACAAGTTTGGTTTATATGTCTGTTTGCCTTTGATCCAAGCAAGAACGATTCTTGAGAGTAAGGACTTACACCTAAATCCCTTCAGTTACAACTTCTCACTAAAGTCTCAATTTAGGTATTTGTGGGAATTTTGAAATTTGTTTCTTTCCATTTGAAGGCTTATAAAAATTCCTTTTCTAACACTCCTGTCCCTCAGAACCATGGAAGACCAGAAAATCTCCAGCTCATTGTCTAGTTAATTCTCTTATGTTGATTGAAACTTTGTTGTTGTTTTTTTCCTTCCATTCCTGGGTTTGAACTTAGGACCTAACTACTGTCCTTGGGTTTTCTCAAGACTAGAACCCTACCAATGAAGTCATTACTTCTGGCTTTTTCTATGTATGTGGTAATAAGGAATCAAACCTGTGTCTTTGTGCATGCTAGGCAAGCACTCTATCACTAGGCTCAATTTCTGGTGGAAAGGTCGAGTTCTGAATACCAGTCTCTTCCTACGAGCAAAAAGATATTATCCTTATCAGAGAATAATGCCCTGACTTATTCCTTGTTTGCTCAATCATTTATAGTCTTAGTTTTGAAGAAATGAAATATCATTCTTTCTCTCTTTCTTTCTTTCTTTCTTTCTTTCTTTCTTTCTTTCTTTCTTCCTTTCTTGTTTTGCAGTCATGGGACTTGAATTCTAGACCTGGCTGTTCTTCCTGAGCTCTTCAGCTCAAGGCTACTGCCCTATGTCTTTAGCCTCAACCCCACTTCTCATTTTCTATTAGTTAATTGGAGAGAAGAGTCTAAGATGTTTTGTGATAGGTCAGTCTTTGAACCTTGATCCTCAGATCTCAGCCTCCTAAGTACCTAGGATTACAGGCATGAGCCACGGGCTCATGGCTTTCTCATTTTATTTTGTTTCACTGTGATTTCTACAGAGAAATCTAACTTTAACTCTACTGCCACATAGAATTCATTATATCACCCTATGATTCTTGGTGCCGGGGGTTTGGGCTAGCATGCACAAAGACCTGGTTCAGTTCCTTGGTACTACATACAAAGAAAAAGACAGAAGTGGTGCTATGACTCAAGAAGTAGAGAGCTAGCCTTGAGAAAACCCAAGGACCATGCTCAGGCCCTGAGACCAAGCATAGGATTGGGAAAAGAAAATGATTCTTGATTCATTCACAAAGAATTCCATAGGTTCCACACAGGATTTAGGGTAACTAAGAATATTATTGCTCAGTACATCACAACATGAACTTACCAATGGGTCTCAGGCTCCAACATCAATATGAAGATGCATTCACTCACCTGTGATATTCTTGTCAGAGGAATTTCCTATCCAGAGTTCTGCCCAGTGCTCTAGCTTGTCAATTAATACAGGTTTGGGAACACAGACCCTGTAAATTAGAAACAGTAGAGAATTATTGCTTATGCTGTGTCATCATTGCTTTAAGTTCGCAGACATCCTACTCACAAGTTATCTATTAAATCTTTTTTCTCATTTCTCACTGGCTCCATGGTTGACTTTTCCCCAGCTCTGGATTCATTTTGTATGGCATAAACTTAGCTGTCTTGCTCAAGGCTAGAAAAATACCAGTTTGAGTCCCAGCTCCACTTACATGCATAGGTCTTCATGCATGCTAGGCAAGCACTCAACCACAAAGTCAAACACTTGACACTCCACTAACAGTTTTGAGGGGTTACTTGGAGTTATAGAGTTTCATGGCAATTTTTATGCCATTGCTGGCTTCAAATTAGAATTCTTAGATTTCTTGCTCCTGAATATTTTAAGATTACAGGCTTGAAACCTTGCACCTAGTGCCAGGTTTCCATTATAATCTCACTGTTTAGTGATTTGTAGATCCTATTTCCAATAATGATATATATTCTATTCTGGATTGTATATCCACTTACAATTACTGTGTAAGTTTGGAATGTCGTCTCCATTAGAGGAAACATAATTTAGAACTGTTGTCAAAGTATCCTGATGGTATCCTGAAGAATGAGTACAAAATTACCTTAGGTTTTCTTTAGAAGGTAATGATAATTCTCAGGGCCTGGAATCTTTCATGTAAATAGTATTGAAAGTTTGATAAACATTCACGTATCTGCAAAATAACAAGGCACTTGGCCTTGCAAGTGAATTTGACTTTTGCTCACCTAAGGACACCAGGTTGCTGTAGGTCTCCAGCATTACATCTCTGTACAGGATCCTCTGAGCATTTTCCAGATTCTGCCACTCCTCCCAGCTGAAATCCACAGCTACATCATCAAATGACACCAGCTTCTGGAATGGCACATTTTCATCAAGAATTAGCACCGAGTTATAAACACACCATGTCTGGAATTTTATTCTTTTTTTGTTGGAATTTTATTCCTTTACTTAAATGTTTAGACTTACATGAAATATTGACCTGAAAAGCTTAGGGATGGTGCCTAGGCCCAGAGTTCAAGTCCCAAGACCCACAAAAAAATAAAAAGGCAAGCCAGGTGTTGGTGGCTCACGCCTGACATCCTAGCTACTCAGGAGACTGAGATCTGAGGACCATGGTTCAAAGCCAGCCTGGCACAAAATTCCATGAGACTCCTTTCCAATTACCCACCATAAAATGTTTAATGGCTTGTGGCATATGGTAGAGCAATTTTGGTGTCGACAAAAATAAGTCGGGTGTGTAGATTTAGGTTATAAATGGAATTATTCCATTGAAAAGGAACTACATTATATGATGACATATACTGGTAATGTGAGAATATTGCAAAATCTTAGGGTATCAAGTAATAATACTGTGAAGTACACCCAGAATGTGAATGTTCTATGTCTGGCATAATAGTCACATGGGGAAGAAACTTTTTTTTCTTTTTTTTGGCTGGGGGATTTCTAAGGCTTGAACCCTGGGCCTGGGCACTGTTCCTGAGCTCTTCAACTCAAGGCTATCACCCTACCTATGAAGCCACAGTGCCATTTCCCATATTGTAGTGGTTAACTGTAGATGAGAGTCTCATAGACTTTCTAATGCCCAGGCTGGCTTTGAAACAAATCTTTAGATATCAGCCTGATATCTGAGTAGCTAGGATTACAGGTAGAAGTCACTGCACCTGGCAAGAAATTTATTTCTTGCTGTTTTATACTACAAATTTACTGTATGTCTTACTTTTTCAAAAAGACTGAGAATGACCTTTGTTCTGTATATAATGGGAAGAGGGGTAGGGAGCTGTGAGCAGAAGAACTGAGGGGCAATACTCAGGGTAGGACAATAGCCTTAAACTAAAGAGCTCACGCCCCAAGGTCCAAGCCCCATGACTTTCCCCACTACCCCACAAAAAAAGGGAAAAAAATTGGAGATTGGAGAGGTTTTTCTAAAAAGGATATATAGACATAGTAGTTCAAAATGTAGAAAGAAGTTCAATATTAACAGTCATGAGAAAAATTAAAATTACAATGAAATCATTACTTTAAATATGTTAATATAAATATAGTTTTAAACAAAAAGATCCACATACACACACAAACACACACAAACACACACGCATACAAAAAGACAACTTTCAAAGTCTAACTATTACTGGGAAGGTAGTGAGAAGAAGTAGAACTTTGGAATAGTTCTGCAAGGAATATAAAACAATCAAAAATTGCGTGCAGAGTGCTAAAAAAGTACTAAATATAGAATTACATAGAAATATGGTCCAACACTTCTATTTCTAGATTTGTACCTAACGGAAGAGAAAGCAGATACTAGAACAAATATGTGGAGAATCCATTCACAACTATTAATAATAATCAAAAGATAGAAATATGCAATACAATGCATGGAAAAGGAAGAACATTTTACTATATTTTACAGATGAATCTTGATTACAGTAAACTAAAAATACAGCAGTCATAAAGGAAGAGCTAGGGTATGTTTTCCCTTCCAGAGCTTCCAAGGATCAACAAAACCTTAGAGCCAAAAAGCACGATGGTTCCAGAGAATGGAGTAGAGAGGAACAGGAGCTGAATGTTTAATGATTATACATGGAAGATGAAAATTGCTCTAGATGGGTAGAATGAAGAGAGAACTGTACCCTAAACAATGGTTATGTAGCCACACAGGATGGGACACACCTATACTCCCTGATCTTGGGAAACTCAAGAAGGATTTCTAGCCATCCTAGATGCATGGAAAGATCTATCATAAAAACTAATGTGGAGGGGCTGGGAGTTTGGCATAGTTGTAGAGTGCTTGTATGAAGAGGAAGGTTCAATTCCGCAGTACCACATACACAGAAAAAACCAGTAGTGCTATGGCTCAAGTAGAAGATCACTAGGCTTGAGGAAAGCTGAAGGACAGTGCTCAGACTGAGTTCCAGCCAAAGGGCTTGTTTAAAAGAAAAACAGAAAGCTGAGCGTGATGGGGTGGTGGCTCACTTCTATAATCCTAGCTACTCAGGAGGCTGAGATCTGAGGATCAAGGTTTAAAGCCATCCTGGCACAAAAAATCTGAGACTCTTATCTCCAATTTACATTTAGAAAATGGGAAGTGGGGCTTGGCTCCAGGGTAAGGTGGTAGCCTGGAGCTGAAGAGCTCAGGGATAGTGCCCAGGCTGAGTTCAAGATCTATGACCCACCAAAAAAAAAACAAAAAACAAAAAATAATATGGAAAAATTTGGATTCTGTGAATTTTATCAGGCATATAAATGTTTTGTTTTGCTCTTGAAATAACAAATTGTTTGGAAACGTTTTAAAAGTTTTTACCTAGAAATGTACACTAAAAATGGAATTAATAACAAACACAAAATATGCAAAAGATACAAATTATCACAATATGGGTATCCTGCTTCTGTATCTTTTCACTGACTCCTGTTCAAATGAGTCACATATTCTGAATCATTTCTCCCAGTCGATATATGCCACACATGTTAGCTTGTACTGAACTTCTTGGGAAATTAAAAGCAAATACTAAGCAAATGTGTGTTAGATTTTGTCAACAGTGATATTTCAAATATAAATCCCTACTCATTGCATTATTTAATATCAATGCAGGAATCTAATGTACACTGGCAGAATCTTCAATCTTTTGAGAATCTTCAAAAGGGTGTGTAAATATTTAGGATCGTTATGTCTTGCTGGAGGAAAGATCCCTTTAGTAGTATGTAATAACCTTCTTAGTCTTTTGTTACTAATTTTAGTTTGAAGTCTATTGTATCTGATATGAGGATGGCAACTCCAGCCTGTTTATGGGGGCAGTTAGCTTGATAGAGTTTATTCCAACCTCTTACTTTCAAAAGATGATTGTTTTTGGGTAAGATGTGTCTCTTGAAGACAGCAGAACGATGGCTCTTGCTTTTTGATCCAACTAGACAGCCTATGCCGTTAAATTGGATAGTTAAGTCCATTGATATTGAGAGTTAGGATTGAGAGATATTTATTAGTTCCTACCATTTTTAAAAGCTTTTAGTAGGGCCTGTGTCTTGACAGTTCTTGTGGTCCTTAGATGGTATGCTGTTTAGGTGCCATTTCTTTCCCTATATTGCATTTATTTTGGTTTTCTATGTATAGAGCATCGTTGAGAATTCTCTGTAATGTTGGTTTTGTTTAGACATATTGTTGCAGCTTTTCCCTGGAATGGAATGTTTTTATTGTTCCCTCAGTTATGAATGAGAGCTTAGCTCTCTACAGTATTCTTGGTTGGTAGTTATTTGATTTAAGGGCTGACATATATGCTTCCAGTCACTTCGTACTTGCATGGTCTCTGCTGAGAAATCTGGGGTTATTCTGATTGGTTTGCCTTTATAGGTTACTGATCCCTTTTCCCTGGCTGCCTTTACGATCTTTTCTTTCGTTTCTATTGATCCAGTTCGGATCACAATGTGGCGGTGGGATGTTCTTTTCTGGTCAGGTCTGTTTGGGTTCTCGTATCTGGATGGGCCGGCCTTTCTGGATATTTGGGAAATTCTCTGAGATGATTCCCTGAAGTATATTTCCAATACCATTGACCTATTCTCCACGCGCTCCTCAATACCAACTAGCCTTAAATTAGGCTTCGTAATTGTATCTTGGACCTCCTGAAACGCTCTCTCATATTTCCTAGATTTGGGTTGACTCATTTTCTGTTTTTTTTTTATAATACCTAAATTATCTTCAGCCCCAGAAATTCTCTCCTCTGCATTGTCTAACATGCTATCAAAACTATCTACTTTATTTTTCATCTCCCTTGCTTCTAATTGCTCACTTTTGATGCCTTGCATCTCTTGTTTTAGATCATGTATGGATTTCTTTATCTCCTTGAATTCCTTTTGAGTGGTTAGCTCAGTAGCTTTATTTTCTTTGGACATTTGCTGGAGTTTGGTCACGTTTTCATTTGTGGATTCTATGACTTCATCCATCTTTCTTTGAAAAACCTTTATTATGGCCTCCTTTATGGCTTCTTCTTTTTCACTTATCACCTTCTTTATGCTTTCCTCTTGTTTAGCTATGGCTTCCTCCATTATCCCTTTCTTTATATTTTCACATTTTCCATTAGTGATGTTTTTCAATTGCATTTGTGTAGCACTTGGAAGACTCTCCTCTAGGTGTGCCAGTGACTGTTCCATTGGCTGTTTACATTGGGTGGGGGATGTTGTTTCTTGATTTGACATTTTTCTTGAGTTTCTTGTTCTGCCCATTTGAAAATGGGAGCAAGATTACTGCTAAATACGATTATAGTTTTTCAGGTATAACCAACCTAGACCTCTGTAGCTGGCAGACACTAGATGTTTACAAGTTTTGATTGGTATTATCACTCCTTCTTTTTGTGCACTTACAGACCAGTCTAATACAACCACTGATAAGCGATTTATACCCAAAACAATAAGCCTCTCAATCCAATCTCTATTGTCTTTAAGTCCCTCTGAGCCTAGAGAATAATTAACCACCTACAAATACAATATTGCTCAACAGCCATCAAGTGTACATCTGTGCAGTATAAGGTTTGAAAGAAGAGCAGAGGTCCAGAGATAGAAGAAAAGAATGAGAGAGGTTAGAGGAGGTACAAGAGGATTAACGTAGGAGTGTAAGAATATTGTAGTAATGAAGAAAAGGTATAGCATAAGGATAACTGACCTAAGTTGGTAAGTAGGTAGCATATTTGAGTACAAAGTTTGGAGAGTATTAGAATAAAACTTATGTGTTGCTGCACGACTAGCTCTTAGCCCAATCAGTGGCCTCAAAGTGGACCATGGGATGGATCTGTTTTTCTTGTCAACGTTGAGGGAAAGGGGTATTTCACAAGATGCAGAAGCGAAGATTTCAGAAGCCAATGCTGTGAGTGAATTAGTTCGTAAAAAGCATTTTTATTTTCTTTTGTCTTTCTGCCGGGCTTGGGGCTTGAATTCAGGGCTTGAGCACTGTCCTCGGGTTTTCTCAAGTCTAGCCCTCTGCACTTGAGCCACAGTGACACATCTAGATTTTCTATCTATGTGATACTGAGCAATCAAACCCAGATCTTCATGGATGCTAGGTAAGCACTCTACCACTATGCCAAAATCTCAACCCTGGCATAGTAATTATAAAGTCATCATCATCATATCAAAATATCCTTTCTCCTACAAAGAATGAACACTTATCTATGTGTGTAATGCTTCTTTTTTAATTTCACTAATTCTTCTGTGTTTTTCCCTCTTGCATTTTTTACACATGACAGCAAACTAATCATCAGGAAAAAATTGATTAGGTTACAGAAACCTAATAATATCCTAGTAGATTGACATCAAAAATATGTGCAAGATGCCCTGTGTGTTTGACCTAGTGGTAGAGTACTTGGCTACCACGCAAAAAGACTCAGGTTTGATTCCTCATTACCACGTACATAGAAAACGCTGCAAGTGGTGCTTTGGCTCAGTGGGACAGCTAAAGCCTAAAGAAAGCCCAAGAACAACGTTCACACTCTGAGGTCAAGTCCCAAGACTAGCAAAAACAAAAAAAATTCGACAAGGGGCAAAATGCAGGCAGAGAAGGCACTGTGAAGCAAATGTCTTTTAAAGGATGAGGGCAATATTGACCCTTAAGTTTGGATCTTACCTAAGAAATGCCCCTTGAGCCTGAGACCAGACTGGTAGTTGGGCCTAGTGGAAGATATTGGGATTGGACAAATAAGGTGTGCTGTTTACTACATCCACAAGTATACTGTGAGATTGGAGGAGAGATTCAGGCTCCAGTATGTCTTTGGTGAGGTCTTCTGTGAGCAAGGATCTTTGGTCATTGGGCCCTGAAAGGTGACCCTGCCTCCCTCACAATGGAACAGAATATGGAACCCTGGTAACCAAGCCACTGTAACTAACAACCAGCTCAAGCCAGCTCACTTGGCCTGTGGCTCAGGAGGAAGAAAGGTGTTGCTGTGCTGTTGCCAAAGTTCAGGAAACTCGAGTCTCAGGTATGGAAGTTGTGGATGTCTTACTCGAAGATGTACATGCTAGATCATTGCCAAGCCACAAATCCAGTATAACAGGCCTTTCTCTAAGAAGAAGGTCAGGAAAATCCAGGGCAACCAGATGAGGTATATTTCTAAGAAGAAATATATTTGACCCCATCATCCTCAAGACACACTACAACTTTCTTTTTTTTAATTTTTTTATTGTAATCAGTGAAAGGAATACATGATATTTGCCAGATAGAAGGTGCTTTAATTCACATACATTGATACCCTTTCACATGTCTTGGTACCCATTTCCCTCCAACGCCACATCCCCCACCCGTCTTGGTTTTTCCCCCTTCACTATCAAATTTCAAATATCCAAATACAAATAAATTCAATATATCAGATAACAAAGTGAGATACTATACCAATATGGGATAACCAAGGGACAGCAAAGGAGATGAGAGACAACATAGTACATTAAGGACAATAATCATTCATTATTTGGCTTTTTTTTCAGTATCCTGGAGGTCCTTTCAATTAGCTTCAAATTATATGGCCTTATATATGGCCTTGTGCTCTATTGCAAATCTCTGCTAGTAGAGCCAAAGGTTTCTACTGATTATGACGAATTAGGGAAACCACTGAGCGTAATTTCCTTTGAGTCTGGCTTACTTAACTTAATATGATTTGTTCTAAGTCTTTCCATTTCCTAACAAATGGGGCGATGTCATTCTTTCTGACAGCAGTATAGAATTCCATTGTGTACAAATGCCACAACTTGTTGATCCACTCATCAACTGAGGGACATCTGGGTTTGTTCCATATCTTTGCTATGGTGAATAGTGCTGCAGTGAACATTGTTGTGCTAGTGGGTTTAGTTTGCCTTTGTTTCTGGATTGTTGGGTAAATGCCAAGTAGTGGAATTGCTGGGTCATAGGGAGGTTCTATGTTTAGCCTTTTGAGGCACTGCCACACTGCTTTCCATAGTGGTTGAACGAGTTTGCACTCCCACCAACAGTATAGTAGTGAACCCTCCTGGCCACATCCCCTCCAGCATCTCTTGTCATTTGTTTTCCAGATCCTGGCCATTCTAACTGGAGTGAGGTGGAATCTTAGAGTTGTTTTGATTTGCATTTCTTTTATGGCCAGAGACGTGGAGCATGTCTTCATGTGTCTATAGGCCATTTTTCTTTCTTCTTCAGAGAAGACTCTCTTTAAGTCTTTGGCCCATTTTTTAATGGGATGGGTGTTAATTTGGAGGTTAATTTTGGAGTGATTCAGTTTTTTGAGTTGTTGATATATTTTAGATATGAGGCCTATGTCCGTTGTTTGGTTGGTGAAGATCTTCTCCCACTCTGTAGGCTTCCTGATTAGTTTACTAGCTATATCGGTTTTCATAGAAAAGCTCTGCAGTTTAATGCAGTCCCACTTATCCAGCCTTTCTCTGATTTGTTGTGATTCTATGTCCTTATTAAGAACGTTTCGACCTGTGCCAAGGAGGCCTAGTGTATCTTCTGTTCCTTCCTGCACACTTTTTAGTGTGTCAGTTTTTACCTCCAGGTCTTTGATCCATTTAGAGTTAATTTTAATGCAAGTTGACAGAAAGGATCCAACTTTAGTTTTCTGCAGGGGCTTAACCAGTTCTGCCAGCACAACTTGTTGAAGCGGCTATCTTTCTTCCATTCTATTTTTTTGGCTCCCTTGTCAAAGATTAGGTGGCCATAGGTCTGTGGTTTAATATCTGGGTCCGCAGTTCTATTCCATTGGACCTCAGGCCTGTTCTTGTGCCAGTACCAAGCTGTTTTGAGAATTATAGCTCTGTAATAGAGTCTAAAGGTTGGAATTGAAATTCCTCCAGCGCTGTTCTTTCTGCTAAGAAGTTTTTTTGGTATACAGGGTCTTTTATTATTCCATATGAAATTTTGAATTGCCTCTTCTATTTCTTTAAAGCATGACATTGGGTTGTTGATGGGTATTGTATTGAATTTGTAATTAGCCCTTGGCAAGATTGCCATTTTCACAATGTTGATTCTTCCAATCCAGGAGCATGGGAGGTTTTTCCATTTCCTTCGTTCTGCTTTAATTTCCTTTTTTAGGGTTTTAAAGTTTTCATCTAAACGGTCCTTTACATTCTTAGTTAAGGTAATTCCTAGGTACTTTATTTTCTTTGAGGCTATTGTGAAAGGAGTTTCTTTCCTGATTATTGCCTCGTTCCTCTCACTGTTGGCCTAAAGGAAGGCAGTTGATTTGTGAGGGTTGATGTTATGGCCTGCTACCCTTCCAAAGATTTGAATCAGCTCAAGGAGCTTGGGAGAAGAGTCTACAGGATTCTTTAAATACAGAATCATGTCATCTGCAAAGAGGGATAGTTTTATTTCTTCTTTCCCTACTTGGATCCCCTTTATGCTTGCTTCTTGCCTTATTGCACTGCCTAGGAATTCTTGTACTATGTTAAAAAGGAGTGGAGAGAGTGGGATCCTGAATGCTACCCCTTAGCCCTTTTATGCAAGCTTAGGCCTGTGGCATTTTAAGCACAATTCAACGCTCTGTTTTTTGCTGGTTAATTAGAGGTAAAAATCTTATGGAATTTATTGCATGGCTGATTTTCAACTGGAATCCTCAGGTCTCAGCTTATCTTGAGTAGCTAGGATTACAGTACTTTTACAACCTGTATGCTCATGCACATCGCTTCTGATCCAAACACTCATTGTTCAATTTAACTAACAAGATGTGAGGAAAGATGATTGACTGTAATTTACTAGATGGGCTTCTAGTGAGTATATATTTCACTTCCACTCTGACGCCAGGGAAATGTTTCTGGTACACGTTTCAACTATCTCCTAAAGAGGAAATAATGTGCGAGTATGTTTGCTAGTATTTCAGATAGGAAATGGACTTTGGAGTTTGGAACCTGTTGGGCAGACTATATCAGCTGGGCTGTGATAACAGAGATGATGTTTCAGACAGGAATATTTTCATCCCAGACAGACTTAATCCAGATCCTTGGATTTCAGGCCTTGAGTAGATAGAATTACAAGTGTGAGCTGCTAACACCACCTGGTTCATTTTGGAAACCTTAATTGCTTCTCCTTTGTTCCTTTCCTTTTTTGGAAGATTGATCTAAGCTGGCTGATTGTGCATCACAATGAAGTGATTGGCCTCAGGAATTGCAAATATTTGTTTCATCAGTACGGAATGAATGAAGTTGATCTAAGCCCAATAGTATTTTCCTTCTGATAAATAGGGAACTTACCTATATCATTTTTCCTTGCCTTTGCTTTCCCAAAGCAAGCAACATGTTTCTTAAAAAGTATAATTCATGAGAATATTATAATTAGAAGCTATCTTCTGCACACTTCTGAATAGTCCTTGCATTTATAAACTTATATTACAATATTAGGTAGAAGAATGGTGACTGTTAGTTTCAAAACTATTTCATATGTTTTACTCTTTAAGGCTCATTAACTCAAGAAGGGATTAAATACATTTAGATAATAGTAGAACATAGCTGCTGCTGATTTGATGTGTGTGCAGATGATACACAGATTTATTAGGATTACTCAAAAGTTTTCTTGAAATTTTCAGTAGTCGACTGCTATGCTAACTGGAAGGTGATAGTAATGATGCTGAAATTCTATGAATCAGCTATGAAGCAGAATTTCAGGGGAGAGTATTTGCTAGGGACTTAATTTCTAAGACGCATATCAAGAATATTGAACTATAACACAAATGATGGAGGACTCAGCATCACATTTGTTTGTTTTATGCAAGTCCTGGGACTTAAACCCAGGGCCTGGGAACTGTCCTTAAATGTTTTTTTTTTACTTCAGGTAAGTGTTCTACTACTTGATCCACAGCTCCACTTCCAGATTTTTGGTAATGAACTGTAAATCAGAATATCATGCAATTTGTTTGGGCTGGTTTCAAACCTGATTCTGTGTAGATAGGATTCCAAGTGTGAGCGCACAGAGCCTGGCTAGTATCATTCATCATTCAAGTCATGGCACTGCAATTCTGCACCTGGGTCTTGTCACTGAGCTTTTCAGCTCAAGACTACTGCCCTATCCCTTGAGCCATAGGGCAACTTCTGGGTTTCTAGTGGTTAATTGGAGATAAGAGTCACATGGACTTCAGTGCCCAGGCTGACTTTGAACTGCTATCCTTGGATCCCAGCCTCTTGAGTAGCTACATTTACAAGTGTGAGCCACCATACCCGGCTAAATTATTTTTTAAGTTAATTTTTTTGTTAAGTCAATATATAGTTGGCATATGGTTACATAAGTAATGAACACATTTCTTAAGAAAATTGTTATCCCCTCCCTCATTTTTCTCTGTTTTCCTACCCTCAGCCCCCTCTTCACCCAGATTGTTCAGTTTATTTCCGTTTAGTGTCTTGCAAGTATCACTGTTCAATTGGTTCACCCTTTTTCCTTTGTTTTTTTTTTTTACCATTTTATTATACCCTAACCATTCCCCACATCACATAAACCTATGTACAAGACACAGGGTACCCGAATTCAACACAGTGACTACAGAGAATAAAACTAAAGGGAAAAAGGAGAAAAGAGGTAAAAAGCAAAGAAAATGAAAGAACATCATACAGTACCTTAGAAGCAACAACACTGAAAAAACAAAACATAAAACCTTGGGCTGAAAATGTAGCTTGCCTAGCATGTGTGAAACCCTGGATTCCATTCCTCAGCACCACATAAACAAAAACTGGAAGTGCCACTGTGACTCAGCTGGTAGATTTCTAACGTTCAGCACAGAGTGTCTCCAAGTGACAAAAATCTGTCACATTTAAGTGAGGCTTCAAAACTTTGCTAGGAACCAGTTACGTGATTTGGAAGAAAGTCCAATTTTCAAAAAAATACTAGCCAGGCGCTGGAGGGTCATAATTGTCATTCTACTAGAAGGTGATTCAAAGCCTTTGCAAGCAAAAAAATGAAAACAAAAAAAAAACTGTAAGATTCTTCTCTCCACTTATCCACCCAAAAACTAAGTGGAGTCGTGGCTGAAACTGGTACAGGATTAGCCTTGAGGAAAAAGAACTAAGAGACCTTGCCCAGGTCCAAAGTTCAAGCTCCCCACCAAGAAAGAAAAAAAAAGGAGTCCAGATACCTTAGTTTCAAAAGTATATCTGGATATCTTAGTAGATTTTTCTGATCTTTCCTCATTCATCTCATGGAACCACATAATCTTGATCCTGATCTGACTAAGAGCCTGCATTGTGCTTAATAAATTCATTCCACATATTCCAGTAGAATCTGGACAGCTAACAGCCACTTACCACTGTTTTATTCTACGTTTAGGCCAGTATGTCTTCATACCATCTACACAGTCAGCTATATCATCTTTCCAGAAGTAGCATTGAGTGTAGAACACTCAGAACTAAAATAATTGCATAAAGATGTAATAAAACTCCTTGATTCATTAAGAAAATGTCTGTACTACTTAAAGCAAGTACATTAGTGGTATTTACCTCTAGCCTCTTTTTTTAAAAAAATTTATTAACATTGAATTTTACATCATATTTCAAATGTTTTTGTTTAACCAACAAGTATTCAAGAAGGGAATCGCTATACAATCACTGGCACATAAATTTTGGAATATAGTAAAAATTAAGCTGAGTCTTTGTATGTCATAGATACAGATTAATCTATAATAAAACACACGTCTATAGAGTGTGTAGTCTATCCTAGATTTTTATGTCTATGTAGTTATGTTTATATCTCCAAAATTATGTCCAGAACTTTGGGTATCAACTATTCAATCATCGCTCTACTACTGTTTGAAACTAATATCCATATATTAAGGATACCATGTACTTTTGTTCCTTGGTCTTGACTTATCTCACTCAACAGGATTCACTCTAATTTCATCCACTACCCCAAAAATGCCATTATTATTTTTTTCTGTGCAGATCTTCTTTTTATGTATTTATTTTTATTGTAATTTATAGAAGGGTTACATTATATTCACCAGATAGAAGGTGCATTACTTCTCAAACTTTGATACCCCATGTAATGATATGGTCCCCATTTCCCTTCCCCTACCCCCACTCATGTTCATTTCCCCCCTTCCCTATCCAATTTCAAATAACCAATTAAGCACATATGAAGTATATCAGAAAACAAGGTGAAATATTGTAACAATATGATATAACCAAGGGATAGCAAAAGAGATAAGAGATCACATAGTTCATTAAGGACAACAATCACTCATTATATGAGTTTTGTTTCTTTATCTTGGAGGTCCTTACATTTAGTGTCATACTATTTGTCACGATGTCTCTAGATTTTGTTCTATTGTAAATCTCTGGTAGGAGAGCCCAAGGTTTCTACTGAATTTGACAAATGAGGGAGACTCTTGTGCCTATATTCCTTTGAGTTTGGCTTACTTCACTTAATATGATTTTTTTTTCATCCACTTCCCTGAGAATGCCATTATTTTATCTTGTCAGTTGGCTATGTATCATTCCAGGGTGTGTGTGTGTGTGTGTGTGTGTGTGTGTGTGTGTGTGTTTGTGAGTGTGTGTGTGCGTGTATCACATTTTTTGTAGTAGGGCATCTGGTTGTTTCCATCATCCAGCCTCATTTTCTACAGATATTTTTATAGTCTCTTTTTTATTTTCAGGGTAATGTATAGAGGGGTTACGATTACATTTACAGGTAGTGGACTGCATTACTTCTCACACATTTATTCCACTCCACATGTTTCTGTCCCCAGTTCCCTCTCCCCTCCCCTTCCCAATCATCTTGTTTCCCCCCTTCCCTTTCCTATTTGACATAAACAAATAAACATATATACAATATGCCAAGGAAAAAATCAGATACAGTAACAATCTGACATTAACCAAAGGGCAAAATAAGAGATGAGAAATAACATAGTAGATTAAGGACAAAAATCACACAAGATTAAGAGCAACGATGACACAAGTTATAGCTCTTGTTCCCATATCTTAGAGATCCTTTCATTTAGTCTCATCCTATATGACCTTATATACCTAGGTTTTTGAGTTATTGTAATCCTCTGCTAGGAGAGTCCTAGATGTGAACTAATTATTACAAATGAGGGAAACCATTGAGCTTATGTTTCTTTGGGTCTGGCTTGCTTCACTTAGTATGAATTTTTCCAAGTCTTTCCATTTCCTTACAAATGGGGCGATGTCATTCCTTCTGATGGCAGCATAGCATTCCATTGTGTATAAGTACCACATCTTCTTGATTCAGTCATCTACTGAGTGGCATCTGGGTTGGTTTTATATCTTTGCTATGGTAAATAGTGCTGCAATGAGCATCATTGTGCTAGTGGCTTTAGTATGCCCTTTTTTCTGGACAATTGGGTAGATGCCAAGTAGTGGATTTGCTGGATCATAGGGGAGCTCTATGTTCAGTCTTTTGAGGAACCACCACACTGCTTTCCCTAGTGGTTGAACGAGTTTACACTCACACCAACAGTGTAGGTGTGATCCCCCCTGGTCACTTCCCCACCAGTATCTCTTAATAGATTTTTTGATAATGGCCATTCTGACTGGAGTCAGGTGGAATCTCAAAGTTGTTTTGATTTTCATTTCCCTTATTGCTAGAGATATGGAGCATTTCTTCATGTGTCTAAAGCCCATTTTAATTTTTTCTTCAGAGAATACTCTTTTAAGTCTTTAGCCCACCTTTTAATAGGATGGTTGTTTCTTTGAAGATTTGTGTGGGAGAGATTCATTTTTTTCAGCTATAGATATATTTTAGATAACTACATATATTTTTGTAGAAAAAAGAATGGAAGCCATCATGCTGGCTCACAACTTAATTTCAGCTACTTAGGAGGCTCAGGGCTTAGGATCACAGGTCAAAGCCAACCAGGGCCCTATAGTGTGTGAGATCAAACTCTGTGAACATACAATGACTGTAAGAGGAATCTCACTGCCTGGGAATGTAGCCTAATGGTAGAGTGCTCACCTAGAATGCATGAAGACCTTGGTTCTATTCACCGGTACCGCATACTCAGAAAAAAGCTAGAAGTGGCACTGTGTCTCAAGAGGCAGAGAACTCACCTTGGGCAAGCGAGTCCAATGAAAATGTCTAGGCCCTGAATCCAAGCCCTAGGACTGGCAAAAAGAAAAAAAAGAGCAATCTTACTTAAGTAACAAGGAATGTACCCTATATTTATTTATTTATTTATTTTGTTTAAAAACTAAAATGTATTTATATGAGATGAATCATTCCACCTAAAAACAAAAAATTCATTTTAGTTTACTTTTCATACATTTTTTCATTGACAAAATTGTGGTATACATGTGTGTCAATATTTACATATGCATATATGTACATTATATATACATATATATACAGCTCTAGGCAACCAAAATATCTGGGTACTTTTTCAGTGACAATAATAAAAATCTTTTAGAAATTTTAAGAGAAAATTATACATAACAAATTTACACTAGACTTACTCCATTTACTCATCCCTTTTTATTGTGTGCCAGTCCTGGGGTTTGAACTCAGAGCCTGAGCACTGTCCTTGGGCTTTCTCAAGGCGTGTGCTATACCACTAGAGTGACAGAACCATTTTCTGATTTTCTTTTGTATTTTTTTTGCATTTTATTATTGTAATTAGCAAAAGGGTTACATGATATTTGCCAAATAGAAGGTGCATTAATTCACATACATTGATAGCCTTTCACATGTCTTGGTACCCGTTTCCCTCCTCCCCACACCCGCCACCCGTCTTGATTTTCCCCCCTTTCCTATCAAATTTCAAATATCCAAATACAAATAAGTTCAATATATCAGATAACAAAGTGAGATACTGTACCAATATGAGATAACCAAGGGACAGCAAAGGAGATGGGAGACAACATAGTACATTAAGGACAACAGTCATTCATTATATGCCTTTTATTTCACTATCCTGGAGGTCCTTTCAATTAGTTTCACATTATATGTCCTTATGTATCAAGATTTTGCTCTATTGCAAGTCTCTGCTAGTAGAGCCCAAGGTTTCTACTGATTATGACGAATGAGGGAAACCATTGAGCCTAAGTTCCTTTGAGTCTGGCTTACTTCACTTAATATGATTTTTTTTATGTCTTTCCATTTCCTAACAAATGGGGCGATGTCATTCTTTCTGACAGCAGCATAGAATTCCATTGTGTACAAATACCACAACTTGTTGATCCACTCATCAACCAAGGGACATCTAGGTTGGTCCCATATCTCTGCTATGGTGAATAGTGCTGCAATGAACATGGTTGTGCTAGTGGGTTTAGTATGTCCTTGTTTCTGGATGGTTGGGTAAATGCCAAGTAGTGGAATTGCTGGGTCATAGGGGAGTTCTATGTTTAGCCTTTTGAGGCACTGCCACACTGCTTTCCACAGTGGTTGAACGAGTTTGCACTCCCACCAACAGTGTAGTAGTGATCCCTCCTGGCCACATCCCCTCCAGCATCTGTTGTCATTCGTTTTCCTGATCCTGGCCATTCTAGCTGAGGCAATCCAAAATTTCATATGGAATAATAAAAGACCCCGTATAGCAAAAACACTTCTTAGCAGAAAGAACAGCGCTGGAGGAATTTCAATTCCAAACTTTAGACTGTATTACAGAGCTATAATTCTCAAAACAGCTTGGTACTGGCACAAGAACAGGCCTGAAGACCAATGGAATAGAACTGAGGACCCAGATATTAAACCTATGGCCACCTAATCTTTGACAAGGGAGCCAAAAAAATAGAATGGAAGAAAGACAACCTCCTCAACAAGTTGTGCTGGCAGAACTGGTTAAGCACCAGCAGAAAACTAAAGTTGGATCCTTCTTTGTCACCTTGCACTTGAATTAACTCCAAATGGATCAAAGATCTGGAGGTAAAACTGACACACTGAAAAGTTTACAGGAAGGAATAGGAGATACACTAGGCCTCCTTGGCACAGGTCGAAACTTTCTTAATAAGGACCAAGAATCACAACAAATCAGAGAAAGGCTGGATAAGTGGGACTGCATTAAACTGCAGAGCTTTTGTATGGCAAAGGACATAGCTAGTAAACTAATCAGGAAGCCTACAGAGTGGGAGAAGATCTTCACCAACCAAACAACGGAAAAAGGCCTCAGATCTAAAATATATCAACAACTCAAAAAATTGAATCACTCCAAAACTAACCTCCAAATTAACACCCATCCCATTAAAAAATGGGCCAAAGACTTAAATAGAGTCTTCTCTGAAGAAGAAACAAAAATGGCCTATAGACACATGAAGAAATGCTCCACATTTCTGGTCATAAAAGAACTGCAAATCAAAACAACTCTAAGATTGTACCCTATATATATACAGACTGAAAAATTCATTAAGAAATTAGAAAATATGTATAAAGTGCATAATTTCTTTTGTTTGTTGGCACTGGGTCTTCAACTGAGTGCTTCAGCTCTATCCCTGACCTTTTCTGCTCAAGGCTAGAACTCTACCAATGCAGCCCCAAATCAACTCTTCAATTGAGATATAAGCGATGAATATTTCAGGGTGCTTCATGAAAAACATTTTTAAATTGAAACTTTCAACACAGTCTTATTTTAGTATGAATGTTGAGATGGGAAGAGACAGAAAAAGTGAAATGTTTCCTGATCCCCATAGAGAAGAGATTCAGCAGAACCACTGTGGTCTGCAGGCTTCTTTGTGAGTTTTGTTTGCTTGTTTGATTTTTGTCAATTGTGGGGCTTGACCTCTGGGCCTCGGCACTGACCCTGAGCTCTTCAGCTCAAGGCTAGTGCTTTAATCTGTGAGCCACAGTGCCACTTCTGGTTTTTCTGGCAGTTAACTGGGTACTTTGGCTGGCTTTAAACTTTGATTCTCAGATCTTAGCCTCCTGAGTAGCTAAGGATATAGGTGTGTGGTACCATCACCAGGCTGCTGCTCTGTTACTATGCAGGTTCTGGATCAAGAGCTTCAAGTTCTTACTTCAATTTTTTCTTCTCTTGCCTGATACTCTGCCATTTGAACGAAGCCCCAGTTCCTGGTCTTTGTTGGTTAATGAGAGATATTATGATTTTCTAATATTCAGAGCAATGATTATAAAACCCAGCATTTTACTTACTTGAATAAATTAAGAGACAGGACCTAGTGAGATGGAAAACAAAATTTTTTTTCAAGTTGCTATCCTGTTCTAATGCATAAGTCTGGCTATTTTGCTTACCCACAAATATGTATTTTACCAGTTTCTACTCAATTATTGCTTAGCTTAAAACCACCACTGCCATTTCATAGATTTTGTTGTTGTTGTTTGCGGTGCTTGAACTCTGTGCCTGGGCTGTTCCTCAGATCTTCAGTTCAATGCCAGTGCTCTATTACTTTTCATTTGGCCAGTCCTGGGCTTGAAGTCAGGGACGGAGCACTGTCCTTATATTTTCTCAAGGCTAGGGCTCTACCACTTCAGCCTCAGCACCACTTCCAGCATTTTTCTATGTATGTGGTATTGAGGAATTGAACCCAGGTCTTCGTGCATGCTAGGCAAGCACTCTACCACTAGGCCAAACTCCCAGCCCAAAATTATTCATCATTACTATGAGCTATCTTCTTCTTTTTATTATTGATTCGTCATGGTGCTTGGACTTTGGGCCTGGACACTGTCCCTGAGCTCTTCAGCTCAAGGCTAGTGCTCTTCCTCTACAGGTCCGTTTTTGGTTTCTGGTAGTTAATTGGTGATGTAAGTCTCAAAAACATATGTGTCCAGGCTGGCTTTGGGCTTTGAACCAAGATCCTCCAATCTCAGCCTCCATAGTAGCTAGAATTACACGCTTCAGGCAGCTGTGCCTGACTGTTTGATGTCTCTGTATCTGTCACTCTGTCTCTGTCTGTCTCTGTCTGTCTCGGTCTGTCTGCCTGTCTGTCTGTCTCTCTCTGTCTCTCTCTCTCTCTGTCTCTCTCTGTCTGTCTGTCTCTGTCTGTCTCTCTCTCTCTCTCTCTCTCTCTCTCTCTCTCTCTCTCTCTCTCTCTCTCTCTCTTTGGTTGTAAGACTTTAATTGTGCACCTGGGCAGTGTCCCTGGGCTCTTCAGCTCAAGGCTACAACCTTAAACACCTTGAGCCACAGTGTCACTTCTGGTTTTCTGGTGCTTAAGTGGAAGTAACAGTTACATGGACTTTAGTGTCTGGCCTGGCTTTGAACTGTGTTCCTCAGAACCCAACCTTCTGAGGTCATTTCCAGCTTATTTTTTTGGAGTAAATGGTACAGAGTAATTGAACACAGGGCTTTGTGCATACTAGGCAAGCAAACTACCACTAGTGTGCACTCCAGCCTTAGATAAGGGCTTTCTTTTTCTTTTTCTTTTTTTCACTCATGGGGCTTGAACTCTGGGCCTGGATGTTTACCTTAAGCTCTTCAGCTCAAGGCAAGAGCTCTACCACTTGAGGCACATTGTCATTTTGAATTTTCTGGATTATTTGGAAATAAGATTCTCACAGATTTTTATGTCTGGGCCGTCTTTGAACCAGGGTAGCTAGGGTTACCAGGGTGAGCCACCAGTCACGGGCATTAAATTATTATTTTTTGCATGTCCTATGGCTTCAACTCATGGCCAGAGCACTGTCCTAGGGCTTGCTCAAGGATAGCACTTTACTTCAGCCAGCCAACTCCCGGTCCAAATAGGCCACTCTTGAAGCTAGAATTACAGAGATCTGCCATAATACTGGCATGTCATTATCTAAGTATATAATTTTTCTTCTATTTTTGATGGGTTTTCCTTAGTGTACACATTTCCTACATATTTTATGGAAAACTTCCTTCGCACTGGGGCCATAAGTTAAGCCTAGTGGAAGAGTTCTTGCCGAGCATGAATGAAGAACCAAGTTCAATTCCTCAGCACAACATAGATAAAAAAAGATAAAAGTGGTGCTGTGGCACATGTGATAGGACTTGCGCCTTAAGAATAAACAAAAACAAAAACAAGAATCGTGCTCAGGTCCTGAGTCTAAGCACAGTACTGGCAAAAAAAAATTCTGCCCAAAGTAGACATTTAAACTTATTGTACTTTTCAAAAAATTTGTTGTCAAGGTGATATACAAAGAGATTGCTGTTACATATGTAATGAGTACATTTCTTGTAAACACTGTTACCCCCTCCCCCCTTTATCTTTCCCTTCCCCACAAGTCATAAATTTCATTTACAACAAATATATATGTATTTTCATTCCTGAAAAAAATAGTTTAAAATAGTTTAAAATGTGTTCAAATAAATGATGTAGGTTGATATATTTATCAAAATGGATTACTTGAACTCTAAAATACATATTCTAGGTAATTTTTCTCATAAAATTGTAGTAATGCTATAAAACTAATAAAAAAGGAATTTTTGTTATTAATTTCTTATGTTTTACCTTTAACATTATTACACTAAGCATACTGTTTATGGTATTAATACAGACAGCATGACATATGATTATGTAAAATAATTAAATGATTCAAAATAGTAAGGTTGGGGGCCAGTAGTTTGGCTTGGTGGCACACACCCTGGAAAATGGTATGATTTCTTGTTTGGCTAGTCCTGCGGCTTGAACTGAGGGACCAGGAACTGTCCTTGGCCACATTTGTTCAAGGGTGGCACTCTGACACCTGAGCCACAGTGCCCCATCTGCTTTTTCTGTGTATGCAGTGCCGAGGAATTGAATCAAGGTCTTCTTGTATACTAGGCGAGAACTCTACAACTAGGCCACATTCAAAGCCAAAGTAGATTTTTGATGCTATTGTGGAGTTTTAATTTTCTTAAATATTTGTACAAAGCACAATGGATATATAAACAGACTTGAACTCACAGAACAGAGTCCCACATAATATTACAGTTACTCTGGCACTTCTCCCGATTGACAAAACACATTTCCAGGCATCTGCTCTGTCCTTAAGCTTTGGTAGCTGACTTGTCTTTCCATGGAGGCCTGGCCTGGATTCCTGGTGATTCCATGCATTTCATAGTTCCCTGTATATCCAGTAAGGTTGTCTTCTATGGGACCAGACCTGTCTGGTTTTTGGCCCACCCAGGACCTATGTGTCTGAGGTCTCACATTCTAAGTGGAAAATAAAACACAGTATAATAAGGACTGAAGAACTGCACACCATAATATTAACAATGAGAGTTTAATAGTTAGCAAAGTAAATACAATGAATACTTGACAAGAATCATGAGAGCAAGATAAAGAGATGTCTTTTTAGGAAGGGGACAGGGAAGCTCTAAATCCAGACTGGCCTCCAAGTTGCCTTCAGACAGTAATTCTACTTCAGAGTCCTCAGAAGGGTCTCCTTCCTCGTGAGAAACAGAATGTCCTTCCTGAGTTAAGAGGGGGATGGATTCTGGTTTGTCGAATGGAGATTGAGTCTCTTTTAGTGAGATGGATGGGTCTGGATATTGTGTGAGGATGGATTCATTTTCCTCCAATGAATCCAGTATTGAGAGTACACTTGCTGCTTCCCATGGGGACATTTTCCATGAGCCCAGCGTGTGCCCCTTCAGCTTGCACAATAAGTGGAGTGTTACTCTGACTCAGATGGACTGACTCTGGGTGGTGTGTGAAAGGAAACGGAAGGAAATCTGGCTGCTCTTTTTCTTCCTCCATAGTATCTGCAGGTTCAACTGTGTCACACATGGGGTTCAGAGCAAAAGGTATATCCACAGGACTCTAAACCTGTTTGGTAATTTCTACAGAAGGCCCATGCTTTCTGGAGTGCAGTGATGATTCTCTGTCTCCATCAGTCACCAGCTCCATTGGTGGGTTTTTTATTCGGAGTTCAGGATAAGCTCTTCCACGATGACCCAAACTTAAGAATGGAAATAGGTACAGAGTGGACAGAGTGGACTCTGCAAGTTGAAGTGTCACTCAACTTCCATGAGGATCTAATGGAGGAACCTGTAGAACTGGAGTTTGGACTGAACACTGAGGAGGTGTAGGGTCTTTCTAATGAGTGCTTATTCCCGAGTCCTTTTAGAGGACAGACATTACCTGGCTGACACCACCCATAAAGGGCATTTTGCCAAGCTCTGTAGAAGTAAGGGCCAACCAATATCTAGACCACATGGGCTTCCTACTCACAGGCTCTGAGGCACCCACACCAGGACTTCTACTTTTTCTTGGTCTTACTGGTCGCACATTCCTCCAGCTGCTCAAAAATATGTGTCTAGAAGAGCAGGTCCAAAGCCGGCATGTGGAGCCTCATATAGAGCTTGAGTTGTGTCAGGGTGTGGCAGTTCTTGAACTCGTAGAAATCACTGGGGTAGAAGTCCATTCACATCGTATAGATGGAACACATGATGCTGTGGGCACATTCGGTACAAGGAAAGTGAGAGCCTTCTCTCTCCATCCTGAGCCTTCTACCAAAGCCCCTTTCTTGCAGGACTCTAATGCTGTGGCTGTCCTGCAGAGATGTGCACTTATGTGCTGGGAGGGGGGTAAGAGACACTCGAGAACAGGATGACTTTTACACCCCACTTCCAAAAGCTTCTGAGAGAGGCCTCTATGCATCTGTCCAAAGTAAACGCACCTTAAATTAACTAAGTAAATGCTCTAAATAAATCAATAAGTGAATGCTGTAAATAAAGAACTAAATGCTCATTCCTCTAATCTTAGCCACCCAGCAGGCTGAGCTCTGAAGATCACAGTGGAAAGCCAGTCTAGTCAGTAAAAGTCTAAAGGCACTTGTCTTCAATTAGGCAGCAAAAAGCCAGAACTTGACCTATGACTCAAATGGTACAGTGCTAATTTTTGAACACCAAAGGGATGGCATTTAGACCTGGGTTCAGGTTCAAGTGGCAGCACTGGACCACACACCAAAATGTAAATGCTTTCAGGTTCTAACAGGCAAAGCTATCACAATCCCTCCCTGATGGCTCAAAAGTGATTCAGCCCCCAGCTTTTCCTCTGACTCCAGTATTTCACAGGCCTCCGCCATTAGTACTGACACCTCATTTCTTACTGGGAAAAGGGATTTCCTAGGATGTCACCTAGGTGAGGGCTGCAGTTGGGAGACACTTACTCATGCCTGAAATCCAACTTCTCAGTAAGCACACTGTTGAGACTCCAGTAGCTTGTGAGGGAAATGAAATGGCATGGTGTCCCAGTCATAATAAAGTAGTTTGTGCACTTGTATCATGCTTAGCTCGCCTGTGAACACCCCAGTGAACCAAACAGGCTCAGAGAGGAGCCAAGTATTCCAAGACTTGGCCAGGAGGGGTGAGCAAACCTGGTTTTGGAGGGGGAACACTCACTTTTTCAAGAGAATTTCCAGCAACTACTACATTGTCCTTCACTATTTGAAATTGTGCAGGAAGTTTCCCACATAAAAGAGATCACCTTTCTGGTAGGCAGGGATCAGCTTTGTCAGCAGCATCTCCAACAGGCCTTCCTCCAGGATCCATGGGTTACAAGGCTCATTCAGAGTCTGAGCTGACTTACCATCCCACTATGTTGGCAAAACAGTGGATATTTCAAACGTAGGAATGGGACCACACTTCACACTGAGGAATTGGAATAGAGTAGATTGGAAATAACACACTCTAATCTCAGTATAGTCACTTGAAAGAACACAAGAAGGTTATAGTGTGTGGGCAGGATGATGGGTTCAAATAGGTTTCCTCTCAATGTACCTCATCTGAGTTGCCTTGGAGTTTCCTGGCTTTCTTCCTACAGAAATGCCTGATATACTGGAATTTTGGCTTGGCACTGATCCAGCATCTACTTCTTCAAGTGAGACATCTATATCTCTCATGCCTCAGATCCGAGCCTCCTGACCTTTGGCAACAGCACAGCAACATCTTTCTGGTTCCTGAGCCACAGGCCAAGGGAGCTGGCTTGAGCTGGTTGTCACATACAGTGGCTTGGTTACCAGGGTTCCATATTCTGTTCCATTGTGAGGGAGGTAGGGTCACCTTTCAAGGCCCAATGACCAAAGCTCCTTGCTCACAGAAGACCTCCCCAAAGACATACTGGAGGCTGAATCTCCCTTCCCTCCTCACATATGGATGTAGTAAACAGCACACCTTTTTGTTCAAATCCCAAGTCATTAACTATGCGTAAGTGCTAGCCTGGTATCAGGCTCAAGGAGCCTTTCTTAGGTAAGATCCAAACTTAACTGTCACTATTCCCCTTACCCTTCACAAGACATTTTGCTTCACAGTGCCTTCTCAGCTTGCATTTTGCCTCTTGCACATTTTTTTTGCTAGTCCTGGGACTTGACCTCAGAGCCTGACCATTTTTCTTAGGCTTTCTTTAGGCTATATCTGTCCCACCAAGCCACAGCACCACTCCCAGCGTTTTCTATGTATATGGTACTGCAGAATCAAACCGGAGTCTTTTTGTGTGGTAGCCAAGCACTCTAGAAATAGATGAAACACCCAGGCCATCTTGCACATATTTTTCACTTCAATCTACTAGGACGTTGTTAGGTTTCTGTATCCTAATCTATTTTTCTTCCTGATGAATATCTGTGCTGTCATCTGTAAAAATGCAAGTGGGAAAATCACAGAAGCATTGGTGACATAAAAAAAGTCTTACAGACATAGATAAGTGTTCATTCTTTGTAGGAGAAAGGATATTTTGATATGATGATGACTATTTATAAATACTTTATCGGGGTTTAGAGTTTGGCCCAGAGGTAGAGTGCTTGCCTAGCATCCATGAAGATTTAGGTTTGAGTCTTTAATATCACACAGATATAAAAATCCATATGGCAATGTGGCTCAAGTGGCAGAGGGCTAGACTTGGGAAAAGCCAAGAGCAGTGCTCAGGCCCTGAGTTCAAGCCCCAGGAATGGCAGAAAAAACAAAAGAAAAGTAAAGAAAAGAAATGTGGTTTTTACAAGTTATTCACTCACAGCATTTGCCTCTGAATTCTTCGCTTCTGCATCTTGTGACTTATCCCTTTCCCTCAATGTAGACAAGAAAAACAGATTTTATTACTTGCTATCCTGTTGTCCAATCTTTGGATATTAATTCAAAATACAGTATTGCCTGAGATATTGTGTGTGTGCATGTGTGTGTGTATCTGCCAATGTGTGCATGCACACATGTGTACAGGGTTTAGGGCTTACTCATAGGGCCTGTGTGATAACCCTCAGCATCTTTTCCTCAAAGGTATTGGTCTTTCACTTCTAGCTTATTATATCTAATTGGAGTTGAGAGATTCACTCAATTTCTTGCCCTGTGCTTTGGAACCCAGTGCTGGGTTCTCATATTGTTAATTGTAGCTATAGAGAAGGCTGAGGTCTGGGGATCCTCGTTAGAATCCAGCCCCTGAGAGAAAGTCACTGATAGAAATCTTTATCTTCAGTTAAGCACGAATAAATAAGGCAAAAGTGGAACTGTGGCTCAGTTCCTCTTGTACCAGCCATGAGAAAATTAGTAATTGACAGCACCTGGTCCCTGAGAGAAATCCTTAGCACTGGTTCAAAAAAAGAAAGAAAATAATGAAAAAAATTAAAACTTGCTGAGGAATCCATAAGGATAAACGTGCCTGTGAATAATCTTGTCATTTCAGATTCCCTCGAGAGCTTATGTCTCTCTATATTTTATCAAGTTTTTTTAAAGATATTTACATATTTTCTATCTTTCTTAAACAGAGATAGCCATCCACAAAAGACAAACACGAACTCTCACACAGTATACCACCCACCCATAAGTGTCTGGCTATGTATATATGTATAGTCATATGTATTGATCTGTCTCTCTATACTAATATATAAATGCATAAACATATGTATTTAGACAAACAGGAAACATACATAGATAGTTCTCAGGCATTTCCAGATTTTGTGCAAGTCTTCTCAGTGCAACTTACCATTGTATTCTTTGTCAAGATAGAGTCCCTCTAACTTTTGGCCAGCTTCTTGTCCTTTGACACTTTTTTCTGCCGGTCCTGGGTTTTGAACGCTAGGCCTGGATGCTGTCACTGAGCCTGAGCTTCTTGCATTCAGTAGTTTATTGCAGATAAGAGTCTCATGGAGTTTCTGTCTTGGGCTGGCTTTGAATTGTGATCCTCAGATCTCAAACTCCTGAGTAGCTAGGATGACAGTCTTGAGCTACCAGTACCTGGTTCCTTTGCCTCTTTTACCCTTTTTTTTGGCCCCACCACAGCCATGGTATCTACCTTCCTATGTTGTCTCCACTTTCCCCCAGACAGGGGTCTGACAGATGCTTTCCACCCACTTATTCATGTCCTCCTCTGTATTGGCTGACAGCTAAGACATGCACTCACTTGTCTGGATGCCAAACACAAAGCCATGTGATTGTTTCTCAGTCTGGAACATCCTATCAGATTTATAGCACCACAGAGGGTCAGGTTGATGCTCCTCCAGGGCTTCTTAAATTGTTCTCATATTAATCCACAACACGTTTGTCATCACTTGTCCAGCTAATTCATGGACTAAACCAGCATTCCCTACAAACTTAGATCCCAATACCATGAGGACACTCAAGGGTGCATTAGGAGTGTGACCTGCAGGGCGATGTGAGCCTGTCTAACTTGGAGGGGATTTCTCCACAACAGGAAATGGAATACAAATTTAGAATCTGCTTTCATGAGGTGACAATCTCTGGCAGATGTTCTTATCAAATGTGGCGCTGCCTAATTCCAGCTAGCTTAAAACATGGGTTGATGACCCAGCATAACAGAGAATGTATTCACCCAGGCCCAACACATAGGCTGGGACCCTGAACTTTCAGGTAGCATTTGGCTTTGAAGGTCATGAGATCTTAGTCTACAAATGATGAGCCCCCTCCCGTGAGGCATAGCAAACGGAGCCAAAGTGCAATCCAGTTAAGCACCAGATCAAGCTTCCCTTCTTCAGTAGGGTATGGTTTGAAAACTGTGCATAGCTTCTGTTTGAAGCCAGTCCAGAAAGGAAAGTCCATGAAACTCTCATGTCCAGTTAACTGCCAAGAAAAAGCCAAAGATAGAGATGAAGCTCAAGAGAGGTAGAGAGCCATCTGAAAAGAATGGTTACACCCTGCAGCATCCTCATTATCTGATCTTGAAAACATCTCTGCGTGCATCCCAGCATGCAGCCAGCATCTGGGGGTGACAGTGACCCCTGTGCCCATTGGCAATCTGCACTGTCACTGACATCTGTAATGTGAACCTCATTCTGTTGGGTTTGTGAAGCGGTGTCAACCCTGCAGAAGATTCCAACTATGCCCTAACTCCCACTGTCCCCTGGGGCCCCTAGCATTCCCCCATCTGCACCCCTCCTGTGGCTTCTGATCCTAGGGAGCCCTCCTGCCCTGTCCAACATTCACATGAAGTGCATATTTCTTCTCCTGGGGCAACTTCCCCACAGAGAGTACATGACATGCCCACTCTCCAGGCACGGGGAGATCCTGCCAAAGTAGCAAATCAGTGATAAGGACATAAAGTGATGAATAGAATTTTAGATCCTGATGGTAGACAGTCTGCAAAATCCAAGGGAGAATGGAATTGGAGGGGACCAGGGATCAGGATGTGGGCATGGAGCTTCCCTGCCAATGGGGTGGGGTAAGTCACAGGCTGGGGGATGCACAGGATGATCCATGGGCCCTGTGCAGCTACTGGGTCACCCCCTTCTGCATCTCAGCCTTTGGCTTTGAGCTCTGTGATCGTCAAGATGTGCACAGTCTGTACTCTAGCTGGCAGAAGAAAGGACCCTGGAAAGACAATTGTAGACCCTTAGTGAGTGTAGGAAGGGGTAGGCTGGACACCCAGTCCAAGAGGAGCTAAAACTGGAGTCGAGGCGTGTGCAAGGATTGAGTGTGAGGGTTGTGGGCAGTCAAAGTCACGGCAGAGGTTTCTCTGTCTGTGGGGTGAGTGCCTCCCTGCATGCACAGCACTGGAGATATCAGAGATCCACATGAAAAGGAAAAGCTGGAAATGGCACTATGGTTCAAATGGTAGAGCATCAACCTTGAGCAAAAGAGCTCAGGGACAGTACCCAGGACCTGAGTTCAAGCCTCATGACTGTAAAAGATAAAGAACCAGGACTATGAGAGGGAACCTGGTACTCTCTTGGTCTAATCAGGCCGGGATAGGCTGTGGAAAAACACAGAGAACATCTTCCCCCAGCTCATCCTGTCCTGCATGCAGGGACAGCCATGTAACTAGGGCTACGGTGAGATCATCTTCACCCCTGTGCTGCCATCTGAATTGTAGGCCTCTGTCCTGGCATGGGGTGTCCTGATGGCTGAGCAGGTGCCCTAACCCTAGATGGAGAGCAGCCACTGACTGTGGTAGCTAAGGAGAGATCTGTTCCATAGCTATCAGGCCACCCAGCATGGGAGCCATAACCACCCCTCACCCAGGTAGAGGCCAATGGTTCTCCAGGTGCTACTAACATTGCCCCACCCCTAGCTCTGGGTACACGTGACATTCCCTCCACAAGGAGCAGGACAAAGTGAGGGATCAGGAAGCTGCCTATGGGCTTCAGATGATGGCCAGGCTGGCACTACAGATGGCCTCACTCTGTCACCACCTTCCCCTGCCTCCATCTTTCCTCCATCATGCCTCTCTACCTCCCACCCATTAACCTTGGAAACCAATGAACTGGGCTCTCATCATTGCTCTCATCTCTTTACTCACCTTGCCATGCGTCCATCCTCTGTCACTTCCACCCCACACACATCCCACCACCAGCCACCCTGTAGCTTATGAGGATCCCAGAGGAAGCTCTTGGTGAAGGGCTTGTGACCACAAAACAGTTACTATCACCCGCTCCGGCCTGATCCACCACAGAATAAGAACAGCCAAGCAGGCACACACTGCAGCAGAGTTGCTCTGCTGCCACCCTGATTTCTTCCTGGCCAGTACTTGGCTCTCCTCAGCCTCTCAGCTCAGTAACCAGAACATTGTGCATTCACAGAGCCATGGCTTCCAGTCTCCATGGACACAATGACATCAAGGTGATGCCAACTTCCCCATCTCTATATACTTCTAACTATGGAATGGGAGCTGAGGTTCTCTTCTGTGACTCCATCCGCTAAGAGGCTCATGCAGATTTCTATCCTTTGCTCATCATGGTGACTCTTTGGTTAACAAGTCACTGCTGGGCTTCCAGTTCACCACATATAGAACCCATACTCCAACACTTTTCTTAGAAAACTGATGACTTTTAAATATTCTCTAGTTTTAAATTCCTAGTTCCTTCTCTCTTTCATTTATATATTTCCCTTCCTCACATACTTCCCTTTTTTTACCTTGCTTCTTTCTTTCCTGGCCTTGAACTCAAGACCTGGAGCTTTTTCTTAGCATATCTTTGCTCAAGGTAGCACTCTAGCTCTTGAGCCACAGCTCTACTTCAATCTTTGTTCTTGCTCTAAACTGGGAGTAAGAGTCTCATGCATTTTTCCCTTTGCTTTGTTGGTTTTAAACCACAATACTAAGATCAGGATCCTGAATATGCCTCGGATTACAGGTATTATCTAATCAAAAGAAATTCCTGATTTATTTTTTAGACATAATTAGTTCTTTCAGGTGAGCCACCAGCCACTTTTGCAAGAGCATTGCAGGATCCCAGCATTCATCTTGTCTCCAGTCTTGTTCCATCCATCTTGCAATGGCCATCTAAAACACCCTACTGCATGCCTGAAGTCGCAAGGAACGTTCTCAACGCCATGAGAAGCCCCCTTAAGCTCTGCCTCAGATATGCCCAGCCCCCATCCCACTTCCACATGAGCATTTGTTTAGGAGAAATTTCCTGAGTACATCATCATTTTTCCTCACCATTCAAATTTCATCTTTGGAGTCATTTCTCCCAGACAAAGAGGAACATGATCCATGGTTTGATAGCAGCTCCAGCTTCATAGTCCCAGCCACCAACACCCCCCCCATTACCCTGCCAGACACCTGCATTCAAGAACAATGTTTTCACTACCCCTGACTCTTATCAAATGTTTTAACTTATACAGTGCATTAAAATAATTTTACTAAATGGAATAAACACATGGCAACAAGCTTCAGAATCTTGGCACCTGAACTTTTAGTGAATAACAGACACACCAGCATTTCTGTAGCCAACAGAAATCTTAGCTTTGAGATTTCAGCATTCCTGGTATCCAAGTTTGGATGTGCTAACACTTCCCTTAATGGGGCACTTCAATCCCACAGTCCCACAAAAATCAATGTCATTTGACATTCACTGGTAGGTGGTGCTAGGAAAAAGACTGATGTGCCAACTCCATGCTGCTTGACCTATACCATCTTCAAACCTGGAGCAAGTGGGGCTCCTCTCTCCATCACAGCTTTTGTGTACTACCCCAGGAGGACCTTTACCTTGAGACAAAATTATGAAGACTATCTCTACCAGCAAAGATTCCAGTGAGATGTGCCCACATGGATAAAGCTAAAATCTCACTATAGTGAGGTTGTTGGCAGTGCTGGAGCCAGAACTCAGGGCCTGGGCACTAAGCATTTGTACTCAAGACTAGCCATTTACCACTTGAGCCCAAACTCGATTCCCAGCTGTTTTTATTTTTGGTAGTAAGAATCTATCAGACTTTCCTGTTCTAGGTGACTTGGAACTTCCATACTCAGATCTCAGCCTCCGGACCAGCCTGGATTAAAAGTGTGGATCAGCCATGCCCCACACCTGAGGACTTCTGCCAGCACATTTTTTTCCCAAAAATTGGAAGAGGAATATGAGGCAGGGTTGGGCTCATCCTGCCCTGCATATGAAGGAGAGCATCAGCGCCTGAACTTCATTCCCTGTTGTAGGCTGCTGGAGGAAAAGGAAGCAAATAGGCACAGGCTGGCAGTAGATGACACAGAACAACTCGTGACCAAGACTCCCAGAGCAGACCTCAGAATCGATGACAGAGTTGGATCTACCCAGTAACAGAGGCAGTGGTGACACCTGAAACTGCGCTTTTCAGCCTTTGCTGCTAGTAAACAGGGCCACCTATGTCTCAATGAGAAAGGTGAGATTTTGGTGGAGAAGGTGAGATTAAACATTATGTATCATGCAAGAAGACAGACTATAAGGGGTCTTTTATTATTCCAAGTGAAATTTTGGATTTCCTCTTCTGTTTCTTTAAAGAATGACATTGGGATATTGATGAATATTGCACTGAATTTGTAGATAGTCCTTATCAAGATTGCCATTTTTACAATATTACTTCTTCCAAGCCAGGAGCATAGGTTTTTGCATTTCCTCAGTTCTGCGTTAATTTCCTTCTCCAGGGTTTATAGTTCCATCAAAAAGGTGCTTTACATTCTAAGTTAATTCCTAGGTATTTTATTTTCTTTGATAGCAAAATGAGTTGCTATCCTGATTCTTGCCTCATTCCTCTCATTTGTTGGCATATAGGAAGGCAGTTGACATTGAGGGTTAATTTTATACCCTGCTACCTTACCAAAGTTTTATATCAGCTCAAGCACTTTCGGAGTAGAGTCTATAGGGTTCTTTAAATACAGAATCATGTCATCTGTAAGGAGAGAAAGTTTCACTCTACCATTTGAACCACAGTGCTGCTTCTGGCTTGCTCTTTTCACATAGTATTAAGGAATCTAACCCAGGCCTTCATCCTTGATAGGTTAGCACTCTACCACTAAGCCACACAGTCAGCTTTTGGAGGTTTCTGACAAAGGTTTACCTACATGCTATTATTTCTTCTGTGAGTGCTCTTAATGCTTGCTGAAGGTTGACTTTGTTTAGAAGACTTACCCTAATGCTCCCATATACAGAGATTCTATATATAGCTAAATGTTTTTCATTACTCAGAATTTCTCTATTGTGTAAGTTCTGAAATGTACTGAAGATTGACTTCTGATTAAAAGTCATTGCACATTTGTTCTATTCATTAGTTTTCTTTTCTTCTATGGGAATCAGGTTTGTGATGAACACAGAAGTATGCCTTCCAGGGCAAACACTTTCCACATTTGTAATATTCATAAGGTTTTTCTCTCCTATGTGCATTTTATACTTAGTCATGCGTTCATGATGGATTTTTCATATTCTTATATTCATACGATTTTTATCCTGTGTCTGTGTGGTATCATGCAAACTCAACTATGAGTTCTTCAAAAAATTTCCCTTTCATTTTATTCATCGGTTCTATCCTGTGGTTGTTCAGTGATAAATCTTGACTTGTGCCTTCTGGGGAAAAGACTGAACATTTGCTACATTCATTAAGGGTTTGATCTTGTGTTGGTTCTGTGACACAAGCTGAGTTTTCTTCCACAGACTAAAAAGTATTTCCTATTTATTACATTGCTAAGGCTTCTCATATGTGTGAACTCTCTTACACTTCCTGAAGGGTGAATACTGCACGAAAGACTTTCAACTTTGGTTATATTCCTAAGGTTTCTAATATGTGTGAATTCTGTTATGCCTCCTGTAATGTGACTTCCATCTGAAGGCCTTACCACATTTGATGCACTCGTACAGTTTCTCTCCTGTGTGTGTTCTCTGATGCAATTTGAGGGAAGACTTCCATTTGAAAGACATTCCACATCGGTTACATTCATAAGGTTTTTCTCCTGTTTGAATTGTCTTATGCATGTTGAGGTTTGGCTTCTGTGTGAAGGACTTTCCACATATGTTACACTCATAAGGTGTTTCTCCTGAGTATATTCTCTGATGAACATGGAGTTTTACCTTCCATTTGAAAGACTTTCCGCATTCACTACATGCATAATTTTTCTCTCCTGTGTGTGTTCTATTATGCTCATCAAGATATGACTTCCACTTGAAGGTCTTTCCACATTTGTTGCACACATAAGGTTTCTCTCCTGTGTGTGTTCTTTGATGCAATTTGAGGGAAGATTTCTGTCTGAATGACTTTACACATTGGTTACATTCATAAGGTTTCACTCCTGTGTGTATTCTCTGATGAACACGAAGTTTTCCCTTCCCTTGGAAAGACTTTCCACATTCATTACACTTATAAGATTTCTCTCCTGTGTGTGTTATTTGATGAACTCGAAGGTGTATCTTCTGGGTGAAAGACTTTTCACATTTGTTACATTCATAAGGTTTCTCTTCTGTGTGTCTTCTCTGGTGCAAAGTGAGGTATGATTTCGGTCTAAAAGTCTTCCCACATTTATCCCATTCATAAGATTTCTCTTCTGTGTGAGATCTCTGATGTGTGCTGAGAGCTGAATTCTGGGCAGAAATTTTATTACGTTCCTCATATTCATAAGGTTTGTCTTCTCTTGGAGATCGGGGTTGATGCGTCAGGTCTGACTTCTCAGAAATTAATTTTCACACTTGATGTACGCATCACATATCTCAGGATATTTGCTCTGAGGTATTGTAAGGCATATTTCATTACTGAAAGATTTCTCACATTCACTACATGTATGAGGAGTCTCTCCTGTGTACATTTTCGAATGTGTAGTGATGGTCGGTGTTAAGTACAATATTTTTCATCACACAGTACATTTAGCAGTTTTCCTCCCTCCCTGAAGAATTTCTTGGGTAGGGAGAACAGAATTATGATACTGCAGAACTTGTGGACTGTCACAATCATGAATAAAATGCTCTGAATATCCGATGGATTTTTTAAGAACAGGAGACATAGGAGATCTATATGCAGCATGCATCTCATCAGGCTTAGGAGACAGAAGCATGTTCTGACACTTAATGAACTCCTCAGTCCTCACCCCTAAGTTGTTACCGTTATTACTAATCAGCTCTGGATGATGTGTAGAGCTCAAATTTAAAGTTGTTGCTAATCTCACGTTTTCCTCCACTTCGATACTACTTGCAACTGCTACTTCACAAAGACATTCATGTGGACTTTCCTGGCAGGTCTTGAACACACTTTCCATTACCTGGACATCTAAAATGAGTCATAGAAAAAAAGACACAAACATACATGAGATACAAATATTCCTTAGTGTAAAGGTAATGATTTTATTTTCCCATCCTAAGTGTTAGATATTTTAAAATATAAAAGTGGAAATTGATTTGTGAGAAATATATGCTTTTCTCCCTAACATATTAAGAAAATGATATTTTACAATGACCAATAATGTTTTTCTGTGTTTTATTCTCTTTTTATATCTCAGTTTTAAGCTGAGTACTACCTATAATATACCTGCAGCTGTTTTTTTTTCAAATACTGTTTTGTTTATACATTGAGGAATAGCTGCCTTTCTTTTATTTTTGAGAAATAATCTAAATATTGTGCTGTTTTGCATCTTTTTAAAACTTTCTTTTCTTTTCTTTTTTTTTGTAGTTCATAGGCAACGGGCCTGTCCCTGAACACTTCAGCAGAAGACTATAACCTCTATCCTTGAGCTACAACCCCACTTCCTGTTTTCTGGAGTTAACTACAGATAAGAGTCTCAGGTCCTGAGTAGCAGATAGGATTACCTTACCCAGTTTCAATGCTGTTTGCTTATTAACCATTAAGTGAGGAACACGATTTTTTCTAGATTCAGCGGCCACAAGTTTAGTTTATATGTCTGTTTGCCTTTGATCCAAGCAAGAACGAATCTTGAGAGTAAGGACTTACACCTATATCCCTTCAGTTACAACTTCTCACTAAATCTCAATTTAGGTATTTGTGGGGATTTTGAAATTTGTTTCTTTCCATTTGAAGTCTTATAAAAATTCCTTTTCTAACACTCCTGTCCCTCAGAACCATGGAAGACCAGAAAATCTCCAGCTGATTGTCTAGTTAATTTTCTTATGTTGATTGAAACTGTTTTTTTTTCCTTCCATTCCTGGGTTTGAACTTAGGACCTTACCACTGTCCTTGGGTTTTCTCAAGACTGGAACCCTACCAATGAAGTCATTACTTCTGGCTTTTTCTATGTATGTGGTTATAAGGAATCAAACCTGTGTCTTTGTGCATGCTAGGCAAGCACTCTACCACTAGGCTCAATTTCTGGTGGAAAGGTCTGGTTCTGAATACCAGTCTCTTCCTACCAGCAAAAAGATATTATCCTTATCAGAGAATAATGCCCTGACTTATTCCTTGTTTGCTCAATCATTTATAGTCTTAGTTTTAAAGAAATGAAATTTCTTTCTTTCTTTCTTTCTTTCTTTCTTTCTTTCTTTCTTTCTTTCTTTCTTTCTTTCTTTCTTCTTTTCCTTCCTTCCCTCTTTCTTCCCTCTTTCTTACTTTCTTTCTTTCTTTCTTTCTTTCTTTCTTTCTTTCTTTCTTTCTTTCTTTCTTCCTTTCTTTCTTGTTTTGCAGTCATGGGACTTGAATTCTAGACCTGGCTGTTCTTCCTGAGCTCTTCAGCTCAAGGCTACTGCACTATGTCTTTAGCCTCAACCCCACTTCTCATTTTCTATTGGTTCTTTGGACAGAAGAGTCTAAGGTGTTTTGTGATAGGTCAGTCTTTGAACCTTGATCCTCAGATCTCAGCCTCCTAAGTAGCTAGGATTACAGTCATGATCCCCGGGCTCATGGCTTTCTCATTTTATTTTGTTTCACAGTGATTTCTACAGAGAAATCTAACTTTAACTCTACTGCCACATAGAATTCATTATATCACCCTATGATTTTTGGTGCTGGGGTTTTGGGATAGCATGCACAAAGACCTGGTTCAGTTCCATGATACTACATACAAAGAAAAAGCCAGAAGTGGAGCTATGACTCAAGAAGTAGAGAGCTAGCCTTGAGAAAACCGAAGGACCATGCTCAGGCCCTGAGACCAAGCATAGGATTGGGAAAAGAAAATGATTCTTGATTCATTCACAAAGAATTCCATTGGTTCCACACAGGATTTAGGGTAACTAAGAATATTATTGGTCATTACATCACAACATGAACTTACCAATGGGGCTCAGGCTCCAACATCAATATGAAGATGCATTCACTCACCTGTGATATTCTTGTCAGAGGAATTTCCTATCCAGAGTTCTGCACAGTGCTCTAGCTTGTCAATTAATACAGGTTTGGGAACACAGGGCCCTGTAAATTAGAAACAGCAGAGAATTATTGCTTATGCTGTGTCATCATTGCTTTAAGTTCGCAGTCATCCTCCTCACAAGTTATCTATTAAATCTTTTTTCCCATTTCTCACTGGCTCCATGGTTGACTTTTCCCCATCTCTGGATTCAATTTCTATGGCATAAACTTAGCTGTCTTGCTCAAGGTTACAAAAATACCAGTTTGAATCCCCGCTCCACTTACATACATAGGTCTTCATGCATGCTAGGCAAGCACTCAACCACAAAGTCAAACTCTTGACACTCCACTAACATTTTTGAGGGGTTACTTGGAGTTATAGAGTTTCATGGCAATTTTTATGCCATTGCTGGCTTCAAATTAGAATTCTTAGATTTCTTCCTCCTGAATATTTTAAGATTACAGGCATGAAACATTGCACCTAGTGCCAGGTTTCCATTATAAACTCACTGTTTAGTGATTTGTAGATCCTATTTCCAATAATGATATATATTCTATTCTGGATTGTTTATCCACTTACAATTACTGTGTAAGTTTGGAATGTCGTCTCCATTAGAGGAAACATAATTTAGAACTCTTGTCAAAGTATCCTGAAGGTATCCTGAAGAATGAGTACAAAATTGCCTTAGGTTTTCTTTAGAAACTAATGATACTTCTCAGGGCCTGGAATCTTTCATTTAAATAGTATTGAAAGTTTGATAAACATTCATGTATCTGCAAAATAACAAGGCACTTGGCCTTGCAAGTGAATTTGACTTTTGCTCACCTAAGGACTCCAGGTTGCTGTAGGTCTCCAGCATTACATCTCTGTACAGGGTCCTCTGAGCATTGTTCAGATGCTGCCACTCCTCCCAGGTGAAATCCACAGCTACATCATCAAATGACACCAGCTTCTGGAATGGCACATTTTCATCAAGTAATTAGCACTGAGTTATAAACATACCATGTCTGGAATTTTATTCTTTTTTTGTTGGAATTTTATTTCTTTACTAAAATGTTTAGACTTACATGAAATATTGACCGGAAAAGCTTAGGGATGGTGCCTAGGCCCAGAGTTCAAGTCTCAAGACCCACAAAAAAATAAAAAGGCAAGCCAGGTGTTGGTGGCTCACGCCTGTCATCCTAGCTACTCAGGAGACTGAGATCTGAGGACCATGGTTCAAAGCCAGCCTGGCACAAAATTCCTTGAGACTCCTTTCCAATTACCCACCATAAAATGTTTAATGGCTTGTGGCATATTATGGTAGAGCAATTGTGGTATCGACAAAAATAAGTTGGGGGAGTAGATTTAGGTTATAAATGCAATTATTCCATTGAAAAGGAACTACACTATATGATGACATATGCTGGTACTGTGAGAATATTGCAAAATCTTAGAGTATGAAGTAATAATACTGTGAAGTACACCCAGAATGTTAATGTTGTATGTCTGGCATAATAGTCACTTGGGGAAGAAACTTTTTTTTCTTTTTGTTGGCTGGGGATTTGTAAGGCTTGAACCCTGGGCCTGGGCACTGTTCCTGAGCTCTTCAACTCAAGGCTATCACCCTACCTATGAAGCCACAGTGCCATTTCCCATATTCTAGTGGTTAACTGTAGATGAGAGTCTCATAGACTTTCTAATGCCCAGGCTGGCTTTTAACCAAATCTTTAGATATCAGCCTGATATCTGAGTAGCTAGGATTACAGGTAGAAGTCACTGCACCTGGCAAGAAATTTATTTCTTGCTGTTTTATACTACAAATTTACTGTATGTTTTAATTTTTCAAAAAGACTGAGGATGACCTTTCTTCTGTATATAATGGGAAGAGGGGTAGGGAGCTGTGAGCAGAAGAACTGAGGGGCAATACTCAGGGTAGGACAATAGCCTTAAACTAAAGAGCTCACGGCCCAAGGTCCAAGCCCCATGACTTTCCCCACTACCCCAAAAAAAGGGAAAAAATTGGAGATTGGAGAGGATTTTCGAAAAAGAATATATAGAAATAGTAGTTCAAAATGTAGAAAGAAGTTCAATATTAACAGTCATGAGAAAAATTAAAATTACAATGAAATCATTACTTTACATATGTTAATATAAATATAGTTTTAAACAAAAAGATCCACATACACACACACAAACACACACACACACACACGCATACAAAAAAACAACATTCAAAGTCTAACTATTACTGGGAAGGTAGTGAGAAGAAGTAGAACTTTGGAATAGTTCTGCAAGGAATATAAAACAATCAAAAATTGCGTGGAGTGTGCTAAAAAAGTACTAAATATAGAATTACATAGAAATATGGTCCAACACTTCTATTTCTATATTTGTACCTAATGGAAGAGAAAGCAGAGACTTGAACAAATATGTGGAGAATCCATTCACAACTCTTAATAATAATCAAAAGATAGAAATATGCAAAACAATGCATTGAAAAGGAAGAACATTTTACTATATTTTACAGATGAATCTTGATTACAGTAAACTAAAAATACAGCAGTCATAAAGGAAGAGCTAGGGTATGTTTTCCCTTCCAGAGCTTCCAAGGATCAACAAACCCTTAGAGCCAAAAAGCACGATGGTTCCAGAGAATGGAGTAGAGAGGAACAGGAGCTGAATGTTTAATGATTATACATGGAAGATGAAAATTGCTCTAGATGGGTAGAATGAAGAGAGAACTGTACCCTAAACAATGGTTATGTAGCCACACAGGGTGGGACACACCTATACTCCCTGATCTTGGGAAACTCAAGAAGGATTTCTAGCCCTCCTAGATGCATGGAAAGATCTATCATAAAAACTAATGTGGAGGGGCTGGGAGTTTGGCATAGTTGTAGAGTGCTTGTATGAAGACGAAGGTTCAATTCCGCAGTACCACATACACAGAAAAAACCAGAAGTAGTGCTGTGGCTCAAGTAGAAGATCACTAGGCTTGAGGAAAGCTGAAGGACAGTGCTCACACCGAGTTCCAGCCAAAGGGTTTGTTTAAAAAAAAACAGAAAGCTGAGCATGATGGGGTGGTGGCTCACTTCTATAATACTAGATACTCAGGAGTCTGAGATCTGAGGATCAAGGTTTAAAGCCATCCTGGCACAAAAAGACCTGAGACTCTTATCTCCAATTTACCTTTAGAAAATGGGAAATGGGGCTTGGCTCCAGGGTAAGGTGGTAGCCTGAAGCTGAAGAGCTCAGGGATAGTGCCCAGGCTGAATTGAAGATGTATGACCCACCAAAAAAAACCCAAAAAACAAAAAATAATGTGGAATAATTTGGATTCTGTGAATTTTATCAGGCATATAAATGTCTTTTTTTGCTGTTGAAATAACAAATTGTTTGGAAACATTTTAAAAGTTTTTACCTAGAAATGTACACTACAAATGGAATTAATAACAAACACAAAATATGCAAAAGATACAAATTATCACAATATGGGTATCCTGCTTCTGTATCTTTTCACTGACTCCTGTTCAAATGAGTCACATATTCTGAATCATTTCTCCCAGTCGATATATGCCACACATGTTAGCTTGTACTGAACTTCTTGGGAAATCAAAAGCAAATACTAAGCAAATGTGTGTTAGATTTTGTCAACAGTGATATTTCAAATATAAATCCCTACTCATTGCATTATTTAATATCAATGCCGGAATCTAACTTACACTGGCAGAATCTTCAATCTTTTGAGAATCTTCAAAAGGGTGTGTAAATATTTAGGATCGTTATGTCTTCCTGGAGGAAAGATACCTTTAGTATTATGTAGTAACCTTCTTTGTCTTTTCTTACTCATTTTAGTTTGAAGTCTATTGTATCTGATATGAGGATGGCAACTCCAGCCTGTTTATGGGGGCAGTTAGCTTGATAGAGTTTATTCCAACCTCTCACTTTCAAAAGATGATTGTTTTGGGTAAGATGTGTCTCTTTTTTTATTTTAATATATTTTTATTGTAATTAATAGAAGGGTTACATTATATTCACCAGATAGAAGGTGCATTACTTCACAAACATTGATACCCTTTCTCATGTCTTGGTCCCCAGTTCCCTTTCCCCACCCCCAAGCCTCATCTTGTTTTAACCCCTTCCCTATCCTATTTCAAATAACCAAATATGCATATATACAATATATCAGACAATCAGGTGAAATACTGTAACAATATGAGTTAACCAAGAGACAGAAAAAGAGATGAGAGATAACATAGTACATTAAGGACAACCATCACTCATTATATGGCTTTTGTTTCTATATCCTGGAGGTTCTTTCATTTAGCATCATATTATATGGCCTTATGTATCTAGGTTTTACTCTATTGTAAATCTGTTAGGTGAGCCCAAGTTTTCTACTGATAATGACAAATGAGACAAACCATTGAGCCTGGGTTCCTTTGGGTCTGGCTTACTTCACTTAATATGATTTTTTCAAAGTCTTTCCATTTCTTTAAAAATGGAGCAATGTCGTTCTTTCTGACAGCAGCATAGGATACCGTTGTGTATAAATACCACATCTTGTTGATCCACTCATCAACTGAGGGGCATCTGGACTGGTTCCATATCTTTGCTATGGTAAATAGTGCTGCAATGAATATTGTTGTGCTAGTGAATTTAGTATGTCCTTGTTTCTAGACAAGAGGGTAAATGCTGAGTAGTGGAATTTCTGGTTCATAGGGGAGCTCTATGTTTAGTCTTTTGAAGAATGCCATACTGTTTTTTCCATAGTGGTTGAAGGAGTTTGCACTCCCACCAACAGTGTAGTAGTTATCCCTTCTGGCCACATCCCCTCCAGCATCTGTTGTTATTAGATTTCTTGATCCTGGCCATTCTAACTGGAGTGAGGTAGAATCTTAGAGTTGTTTTGATTTGCATTTCTTTTATGGCCAGACATGTTGAGCATTTCTTCATGTGTCTGTACGCCATGTAGGGTATTTATCTAGACATTTTCCTTATCTTTATAAAAAATCTAGAAGATTGGGTCTAACTGCAGAGATTAGGTATTTTGTTTTAACTTTTGATTCGGCCCAAATCTTGACTATTTAACTTAGATTTAGAAGCCAAATATAATGTTTTACATCATTGACTTTATCAAATTAAAAAATAAAAAAGAAAAACCTTCTGTGCTGGAGATGTGCTGGAGATTGAACGTAGGGCCTTTCATAAGTGAGTACATGCTGTAACTTGGAGATACATTTCTAACCTTATATTATTTTCTTTCTGATATGTAAGTCCAGCTGCTAATGCTGAATGGATCAGAAACAAGTAGCAATTCAACTGGAATTTGCATTTCATCCTGGAATTCAGAGGGAATGGAGAACCCTGGCTGAAGTTTTTCTCCTTTTCTTTTTCTTTTTTTCCATAATTCTTTTTTTTTTAGATTTTTTTATTGTAATTAGTAAAAGGGTTACATGATATTTGCCAGATAGAAGGTGCATTAATTCACATACATTGATACCCTTTCACACGTCTTGGTACCTGTTTCCCTCCCCCCCACACCGCCCTCCCGTCTTGGTTTTCCCCCCTTCCCTATCAAATTTCAAATATCCAAATACAAATAAATTCAAGATATCGGATAACAAAGTGAGATACTAAACACATATGAGATAACCAAGGGAGAGTAAAGGAGATGAGAGACAACATAGTACATTAAGGACAACAATCATTCATTATATGGCTTTTGTTTCACTATCCTGGAGGTCCTTTCAATTAGCTTCACATTATATGTCCTTATGTATCAAGATTTTGCTCAATTGCAAATCTCTGCTAGTAGAGCCCAAGGTTTCTACTGATTATGACGAATGAGGAAAACCATTGAGCCTACGTTCCTTTGAGTCTGGCTTACTTCACTTAATATGATTTTTCCTAAGTCTTTCCATTTCCTAACAAATGGGGCGATGTCATTCTTTCTGAGAGCAGCATAGAATTCCATTGTGTACCAATACCACAACTTGTTGATCCACTCATCAGCTGAGGGACATCTGGGTTGGTTCCATATCTTTGCTATGGTGAATAGTGCAGCAATGAACATTGTTGTGCTAGTGGGTTTAGTATGTCCTTGTTTCTGGGTGGTTGGGTAAATGCCAAGTAGTGGAATTGCTGGGTCATAGGGGAGTTCTATGTTTAGCCTTTTGAGGCACTGCCACACTGCTTTCCATAGTGGTTGAACGAGTTTGCACTCCCACCAACAGTGTAGTAGTGATCCCTCCTGGCCACATCCCCTCCAGCATCTGTTGTCATTCATTTTCCTGATCCTGGCCACTCTAGCTGGAGTGAGGTGGAATCTTAGAGTTGTTTTGATTTGCATTTCTTTTATGATCAGAGATGTTGAGCATTTCTTCATGTGTCTATAGGCCATTTTTCTTTCTTCTTCAGAGAAGACTCTCTTTAAGTCTTTGGCCCATTTTTTAATGGGATGGTTGTTACTTTGGAGGTTAGTTTTGGAGAGATTCAATTTTTTGAGTTGTTGATATATTTTAGATATGAGGCCTTTGTCCGTTGTTTGGTTGGTGAAGATCTTCTCCCACTCTGTAGGCTTCCTGCTTAGTTTACTATCTATGTCCTATGCCATACATAAGCTCTGCAGTTTAATGCAGTCCCACTTATCCAGCCCTTCTCTGATTTGTTGTGATTCTTGGTCCTTATTAAGAAAGTTTCGACCTGTGCCAAGGAGGCCTAGTGTATCTCCTATTCCTTCCTGTAGAGTTTTCGGTGTGTCAGCTTTTACCTCCAGGTCTTTGATCCATTTGGAGTTAATTCTAGTGCAAGATGACAAAGGAGGATCCAGCTTTAGATTTCTGCAGGTGCTTAACCAGTTCTGCCAGCATAACTTGTTGAAGAGGCTGTCTTTCTTCCATTCTATTTTTTTGCCTCCCTTGTCAAAGATTAGGTGACCATAGGTCGGTGGTTTAATATGTGGGTCCTCAGTTCTATTCCATTGGTCTTCAGGCCTGTTCTTGTGCCAGTACCAAGCTGTTTTGAGAATTATAGCTCTGTAATAGAGTCTAAAGTTTGGAATTGAAATTCCTCCAGCCCTGTTCTTTCTGCTAAGAAGTGTTTTTGCTATACAGGGTCTTTTATTATTCCTTATGAAATTTTGGATTGCCTTTTCTATTTCTTTAAAGAATGACGTTGGGATGTTGATGGGTATTGCATTGAATTTGTAGATAGCTCTTGACAAGATTGTCATTTTCACAATGTTGATTGTTCCAATCCAGGAGCATGGGAGATTTTTCCTTTTCCTTAGTTCTGCTTTAATTTTCTTTTTTAGGGTTTTAAAGGTTACGTCAAAAAGGTCCTTTACATTCTTAGTTAAGCTAATTCCTAGGTACTTTATTTTGTTTGAGGCTATTGTGAAAGGAGTTTCTTTCCTGATTCTTGCCTCGTTCCTCTCACTGTTGGCATAACGGAAGGCAGTTGATTTTTGAGGGTTGATTTTAGAGTCTGCTACTCTGCCAAAGTTTTGAATCAGCTAAAGGAGCTTGTGGGTAGAGTCTATAGGATTCTTTAAATACAGAATCATGTCATCTGCAAAGAGGGATATTTTTATTTCCCCTTTCCGTACTTGGATCCCCTTTATGCTTGCTTCTTGCCTTATTGCACTGGCTAGGAATTCTAGTACTATGTTAAAGTGTAGTACAGAGAGTGGGCATCCTTGTCTCGTTCCTGATTTTAGAGGGAATGGCTTTAGATTTTCACCATTAAGTGTAATACTAGCAGTAGGTTTCTCATACGCAGCCTTTATTACATTGAGGAATGTTTCATGGATTTCTAGTTTCTCCAGAGCTTTTAACATAAAGGGGTGTTGGATCTTGTCAAATGCCTTTTCCGCGTCTATTGAGACAATCATGTGATTTTGGTCCTTGCTTCTGTTGATGTGTTGAACTATATTAATTATTTGCGTATGTTGAAGCAGTTTGCCTCCCTGTGATGAATCCAGTTTGATCATAGTGTATAATTTTTTTGATGAGTTGTTCTAGACGGTTTGCCAGTATTTTGTTGAGAAGTTTTGCATCGATGTTCATCAAAGATATAGGTCTATAGCTCTCTTTCTTTGATGAATCTCTGTCTGGTTTGGGGATAAGGGTTATACTGGCTTCATAGAATGAGTTCGGTAAGGAACCTTCATTTTCAATTTCGTTGAAGAGGTTGAGGAGTATTGGTGTGAGCTCTGCTTTGAAGACCTTATAGAATTCAGCTGTCAATCCATCTGGCCCTGGGCTTTTCTTAGGTGGAAGTTCTCTAATTGCCATTTCTTTTTCAGAGCTTGCAATAGGCCTGTTGAGTTGGCTTAGTTCTTCTTGGTTCAGTGTGGGTATATTAATATTGGCTAGGAATTCATCCATTTCATCTAGATTCTCAAATTTTTTGGCATAAAGGTTTGAGAAGTATTCCCTCATGATATTCTGGATCTTGGTAATTTCTGTCGTGATATTACCATTTTCATCTGCGATTTTGTTTATTTCGATATGCTCTCTTCTTTTTTTGGTAAGATTTGCTAAGGGCTTGTCAATTTTGTTAATTCTTTCAAAGAACCAACTCCTTGTTTTGTTGATTCTTTCTATAGGTTTTTTGGATTCCAAGTAATTTAATTCTGCTTTGATTTTAATTATTGGCTTTCTTCTACTGGGATTAGGGTTGGTTTGTTGCTCTTTTTCCAGGAGCTTAAGGTGAGACATTAACTTTAGGTTTGCAATATTTCCAAATTGTTGTTGTAGGCACTCAGCGCTATAAATTTTCCTCTGAGTACTGCCTTTGCTGTGTCCCAAAGGAGTTCGTATTTTGTGTGCTCCTTACTATTAAAGTTCATAAACTGTTGGATTTCTGTTCTGATCTCTTCGATTACCCATTGGTGATTCAACAATGTGTTGTTCAGTCTCCATGTGTTACAGGGTTTTCGTTGGTGGAGATGTGTGTTCAGTTCCAGTTTGATGCCTTTGTGGTCTGAGAGTGTGCATGGAATAATTTCAGTGTTTCTGAATCTGTCCAGGCTTGTTTTATGGCCTAAGATGTGATCTATTTTGGAAAATGTTCCATGTGCTGCTGAGAACAACGTATATTGTGTTGTTGCTTTCTGGAATATTCTGCAGATGTCTGTTAGACCTAGTTGGTCTATATCGTTGTTCAGTTCTAAGGTTTCTCTGTTGAGTTTTTGCCTTGTTGATCTGTCCATTGGTGAGAGTGGTGTGTTAATCTCACCAACAATCACTGTATTTCGATCTATGTATGGTTTCAGTGTAAGTAAAGTTTGCTTGATGAAGTTTGGAGCTCCGGGATTGGGTGGGTAAATATTTAGGATCGTTATGTCTCCCTGGAGGAAAGATCCCTTTAGTAGTATGTAGTAACCTTCTTTGTCTTTTCTTCCTAATTTTAGTTTGAAGTCTATTGTATCTGATATGAGGATAGCAACTCCAGCCTGTTTATGGGGGCAGTTAGCTTGATAGAGTTTATTCCAACCTCTCACTTTCAAAAGATGATTGTTTTGGGTAAGATGTGTCTCTTGAAGACAGCAGAACGATGGATCTTGCTTTTTGATCCATCTAGACAGCCTATGCCATTTAATTGGAGATTTAAGTCCATTGATATTGAGAGTTAGGATTGAGAGATATTTATTAGTTCCTACCATTTTTAAAAGCTTTTAGTAGGGCCTGTGTCTTGACAGTTCTTGTGGTCCTTAGATGGTATGCTGTTTAGGTGCCATTTCTTTCCCTATATTGCATTTATTTTGGTTTTCTATGTATAGAGCATCTTTGAGAATTCTCTGTAGTGTTGGTTTTGTTTCGACATATTGTTGCAGCTTTTCCCTGGAATGGAATGTTTTTATTGTTCCCTCAGTTATGAATGAGAGCTTAGCTGGCTACAGTATTCTTGGTTGGTAGTTATTTGATTTAAGGGCATGACATATATGCTTCCAGTCACTTCGTGCTTGCATGGTCTCTGCTGAGAAATCTGGGATTATTCTGATTGGTTTGCCTTTATAGGTTACTGATCCCTTTTCCCTGGCTGCCTTTAGGATCTTTTCTTTCGTTTCTATTGATCCAGTTCAGATCACATTGTGGCGGTGGGATGTTCTTTTCTGGTCAGGTCTGTTTGGGGTTCTAAAAGCTTCTCATATCTGGATGGGCCTGCCGTTCTGGATATTTGGGAAATTCTCTGAGATGATTCCCTGAAGTGTATTTCCAATACGATTGACCTCTTTCTCCATGCCCTCCTCAATACCAGGTAGCCTTAAATTAGGCTTCCTAATTGTATCTTGGACTTCCTGAAGCGCTCTCTCATATTTCCTAGATTTGGATTGACTCATTTTCTGTTCTTTCTCTATAATAACTAGATTGTCTTCAGCCCCGGAAATTCTCTCCTCTGCATTCTCTAACCTGCTATCAAAGCTATCTACTTTATTTTTCATCTCCCTTGCTTCTAATTGATCACTTTTGATGCCTTGCATCTTTGTTTTAGATCATGTATGGATTTCTTTATCTCCTTGATTTCCTTTTGAGTGGTTAGCTCAGTAGCTTTATTTTCTTTGGACATTTGCTGGAGTTTGGTCACGTTTTTATTTGTGGATTCTGTGAATTCATCCATCTTTCTTTGAAAAACCTTTATTATGGCCTCCTTTATGGCTTCTTCTTTTTTCACTTATCACCTTGTTTATGGTTTCCTCTTGTTCAGCTATAGCTTCCTCCATTATCTCTTTCTTTATATTTTCACATTTTCCATTAATGATGTTAATCAATTGCATTTGTGTAGCACTTGGAAGACTCTCCTCTAGGTTTGCCAGTGACTGTTCCATTGTCTGTTTACATTGGGTGGGGGATGTTGTTTCTTGATTTGAATTTTTCTTGAGTTTCTTGTTCTGCCCATTTGAAAATGGGAGCAAGATCACTACTAAATACGATTATAGTTTTTCAGATATAACCAACCTAGACCTCTGTAGCTGGCAGATACTAGATGTTCACAAGTTTTGATTGGTATTATCACTCTTTCCTTTTATGCACTTACAGACCAGTCTAATACAACCATTGATAAGCGATTTATACCCAAAACAATAAGCCTCTCAATCCAATCTCTATTGTCTTTAAGTCCCTCTGAGCCTAGAGAATAATTAACCACCTACATATGCAATATTGCTCAACAGCCATCAAGTATAGATCTGTGCAGTATAAGGGTTGAAAGAAGAGCAGAGGTCCAGAGATAGAAAAAAAGAATGAGAGAGGTCAGGGGAGGTACAAGAGGATTAACGTAGGAGTGTAAGAATATTGTAGTAATGAAGAAAAGGAATAGCATAAGGATAACTGACCTAAATTCGTAAGTAGGTAGCATATTTGAGTACAAAGTTTGGAAAGTATTAGGATAAAACTTATGTGTTGCTGCACGACTAGCTCTTAGCCCAACCAGTGGCCTCACAGTGGACCATGGGATGGATGGGTTTTTCTTGTCTACGTTGGGTGAAAGGGGTATTTCACAAGATGCAGAAGCGAAGATTTCAGAAGCAAATGCTGTGAGTGAATTAGCACGTAAAAATCATTTTTATTTTCTTTTATTTTTCTGCCAGTCTTGGGGCTTGAATTCAGGGCCTGAGCACTGTCCTCGGGTTTTCTCAAGTCTAGCCCTCTGCCACTTGAGCCACAGTGTCACATCTAGATTTTCTATCTATGTGATACTGAGCAATCAAACCCAGATCTTCATGGATGCTAGGCAAGCACGCTACCAATATGCCAAACTCTCAACCCTGACATAGTAATTATAAAGTCATCATCATCATATTAAAATATCCTTTCTCCTACCAAGAATGAACACTTATCTATGTGTGTAATGCTTTTTTTTTATTTCACTAATTCTTCTGTGTTTTTCCCTCTTGCATTTTTTACACATGACAGCAAAGCTAATCATCAGGAAAAAATAGATTAAGATACAGAAACCTAATAATATCCTAGTAGATTGACGTCAAAAATATGGGCAAGATGCCCTGTGTGTTTGACCTAGTGGTAGAGTCCTTGGCTACCACGCAAAAAGCCTCAGGTTTGATTCCTCATTACCACATACATAGAAAACGCGGCAAGTGGTGCTGTGGCTCGGTGGGACAGCTAAAGCCTAAAGAAAGGCCAAGAACAATGTTCACACTCTGAGGTCAAGTCCCAAGACTAGAAAAACAAAAAAAATTCGACAAGGGGCAAAATGCAGGCAGAGAAGGCACTGTGAAGCAAATGTTTTGTAAAGGCTGAGGGCAATATCGACCCTTAAGTTTGGATCGTACCTAAGAAAGGCTCCTTGAGCCTGAGACCAGACTGGTAGTTGGGCCTAGTGGAAGACATTGGGAATGGGCAAATAAGGAGTGCTGTTTACTACATCCACATGTATATTGTGAGATTGGAGGAGAGAATCAGCCGTCAGTATGTCTTTGGTGAGGTCTTCTGTGAGCAAGGATCATTGGTCATTGGGCCCTGAAAGGTGACCCTGCCTCCCTCACAATGGAAGAGAATATGGAACCCTGGTAACCAAGCCACTGTAACTAACAACCAACTCAAGCCAGCTCACTTGGCCTGTGGCTCAGGAGGAAGAAAGATGTTGCTGTGCTGTTGCCAATGGTCAGGAAACTCGAGTCTCAGGCATGGAAGTTGTGGATGTCTTACTCGAAGATGTCCATGTTGATCATTGCCAAGCAACAAATCCAGTATAACAGGCCTTTCTCTAAGAAGAAGGCCAGGAAAATCCAGGGCAACCAGATGAGGTATATTTCTAAGAAGAAATGTATTTGAGCCCATCATCCTACCCACACCCTACAACTTTTTTTTTAATTTTTTTATTGTAATTAGTAAAAGGGTTACATGATATTTGCCAGATAGAAGGTGCATTAATTCACATACATTGATACCCTTTCACATGTCTTGGTACACATTTCCCTCCAACCCCACACCCCCCACCCGTCTTGGTTTTCCCCCCTTCCCTATCAAATTTCAAATATCCAAATACAAATAAATTCAGTATATCAGATAACAAAGTGAGATACTATAGCAATATGGGATAACCAAGGGACAGCAAAGGAGATGAGAGACAACATAGTACATTAAGGACAACAATCATTCATTATGTGGCTTTTGTTTCAATATCCTGGAGGTCCTTTCAATTAGCTTCACATTATATGGGCTTATATATGGCCTTTTGCTCTATTGCAAATCTCGGCTAGTAGAGCCCAAGGTTTCTACTGATTATGACGAATGAGGGAAACCACTGAGCCTAAGTTCCTTTGAGTCTGGCTTACTTCACTTAATATGATTTGTTCTAAGTCTTTCCATTTTCTAACAAATGGGGCGATGTCATTCTTTCTGACAGCAACATATAATTCCATTGTGTACAAATACCACAACTTGTTGATACACTCATCAACTGAGGGACATCTGGGTTGGTTCCATATCTTTGCTATGATGAATAGTGCTGCAATGAACATTGTTGTGCAAGTGGGTTTAGTATGCCCTTGTTTCTGGATTGTTGGGCTGAAAATGTAGTTTGCCTAGCATGTATGAAACCCTGGATTCCATTCCTCAGCACCACATAAACAAAAACTGGAAGTGCCACTGTGACCCAGCTGGTAGATTTCTAACGTTCAGCACAGAGTGTCTCCAAGTGACAAAAAACTGTCACATTTAAGTCAGGCTTCAAAACTTTGCTAGGAACCAGTTACGTGATTTGGAAGAAAGTCCAATTTTCAAAAAATCACTAGCCAGGCGCTGGAGGGTCATAATTGTCATTCTACTAGCCAGGGAGAAGGTGATTCAAAGCCTTTGCAAGCAAAAAAACGAAAACAAAAAAAACTAAGATTCTTCTCTCCACTTACCCACCCAAAAACTAAGTGGAGTTGTGGCTAAAACTGGTACAGCATTAGCCTTGAGGAAAAAGAACTAAGAGACCTTGCCCAGGTCCAAAGTTCAAGCTCCCCACCAAGAAAGAAAAAAAAGGAGTCCAGATGCCTTAGTTTCAAAAGTATATCTGGATATCTTAGTAGATTTTTCTTATCTTTCCTCATTCATCTCATGGAACCACATAATCTTGATCCTGATCTGACTAAGAGCCTGCATTGTGCTTAATAAATTCATTCCACGGAGGAAGGAAGATGGCGCCAAGACAATAGGGACACTGCTTAGCTTTCTCTGACAAAAAGAGAGAACCAGGGAGTCCCACGAGCCAACTTTCTAAAGAAATCGACGACAACAAACTCAAAAAGCAACGGAGAAGGACTCAAACTGGAAAAGAAATCCAGATAAAGCTTACATCCAACTTTCTCAAAGAATTCGGAACGCGAGGACCCCTCCCCCACCTCTTGCCCAAAGCCGCGGAAAGCCAAGATAAGCAGCTGCTGGCACCAGACCAAGCTGCGAAAAGCGGATTGAGCTGGCACCGGCTCCACGCGGGGAAAGCAGGGGCGGGCACGGGCTCTAGTCCACGAAAAGCGGCGGCAGTGGAGGGCGCCAGGCTGGGAGCCCAACGGCTGCAGAAAGCAGCACAGAACCGGGCCAGCTATCGGGGAAGCAGCGGAACCCAGACGCAGAACCAGACAGCAAGCAGCGGGACCCAGATGCAGAACACAGGCTGCGGTGGAGACCCGAGGGGAGTGAAAGACTCCCCACCGCCGTAGAACACCCGCAGAGGCGTGAGTAATACAGGGCGTCACCAAACACATAGGGAAAGCAGAGCGGGTGCCAAGAAATAGAACTTAACTCAGGCCCCAACACCCCGCCCGAGAAAGACTGGAGGGAGCAGGGGGGCAAGGAATTTAGAATCCTGTCCCTCCCCTCAACAGCCCCCTCCCTCAGGCCATTGACTGGAGATTGATAGGCGGGCTACCCATAAGCCCCAGCACCCCACCAAGGGAGGCGGGGCTGCCCCAACTCCCACCGGCCCAAGGGGCTCAACCCCCAGCCCTTTGACTGGAGACTGATAAGCGAGCGGACCCTAAGACTCAGCACCCCACCAGGGGAGGCGGAGCTGTCCCAGCTCCCACCCGCCCACCAGGCTCCTCACCCACGCCACTGGATCTGGAGACTGGAGGGCTTTGAGACCCTGCCTTACAAAAGTGGGTAGGGGGTGTGGGTAAATAGGAGCCAGCATCTGCCCACCCTCAATTCTCGAGCGGGGCATCCTACTGCTGGAAACCCTGAGCAAGACACCACCGAGGCCGCCCCCACAGTCACAGAATCTGACAAAGCAGTGGAAACACAGCAGGGATCTGAAGGCCAACCAGCAGCCAAGCTCCCCTTCTGAGAACCAAAAAGGCGCGGCTCCGCCCTTGGAGCCCACCCCCCCAGCTGGGCCCCGTCCCTGGGAACAGAGGGGCCTCCTGCTGGTCCTGCTGAGAGGGCCTGAAACTCTTAATCCCCAGACCCTTGGCTTGGGGCCGCCCCTGGAAGCAGCACAGGAAAACGTCCACCAACTGCGCTCAGACAGAAGCTCGCAGATCCATCCCATGGTCCAGAGTGAGGCCACTGGTTGGGCTAAGAGCTAGTCGCGCAGCAACACATAAGTTTTATTCTAATACTTTCCAAATACTCTACCTACTTACACCCTGACCTCTCTCATTCTATTTTTCTATCTCTGGACCTCTGCTCCTCTTTCAACCCTTATACTGCACGGATCTACACTTGATGGCTGTTTAGCAACATTGTATATCTAGGTGTTTAATTATCCTCTAGGCTCAGAGGGACTTAAAGACAATAGAGATTGGATTGAGAGGCTTATTGTTTTGAATATAAATTGCTTATCAGTGAAAAATTAGACTAGTCGATAACTGCACGAAAAGAAAGAGTGATAACACCAATCAAAACTCGTGAACATCTAGAGTCTGCCAGCTACAGAGGTCTAGCTTGGTTATATCTGAAAAACTACAATCGTGTTTAGTATTAATCTTGCTCCCATTTTCAAATGGGCAGAACAAGAAACTCAAGAAAAATGTCAAATCAAGAAACAACACCTCCCACCTCCCCCACCCAATGTAAACAGCCAATGGAACAGTCACTGGCAAGCCTGGAGGAGAGTCTTCCAAGTGCTGTACAAATGCAATTGATAAACATCATTAATGAAAAATGTGAAAATATAAAGAAAGAGATAATGGAGGAAGCCATAGCTGAACAAGAGGAAAGCAAAAACAAGGTGATAAGTGAAAAAGAAGGAGCCATAAAGGAAGCCATAATAAAGGCTGTTCAAAGAAAGATGGATGAATTCACAGAATCCACAAATGAAAACATGACCAAACTCCAGCAAATGTTCAAAGAAAATAAAGCTACTGAGCTAACCACTCAAATGGAAATCAAGGAGCTAAAGAAATCCATACATGATCTAAAAGAAGAGATGCAAGGCATCAAAAATGAGCAATTAGTAGCAAGGGAGATGAAAAATAAAGTAGATAGCTTTGATAGCAGGTTAGACAATGCAGAGGAGAGAATTTCCAGGGCTGAAGATAATTTAGTTATTATAGAGAAAGAACATAAAATGAGTCAATCCAAATCTAGGAAAAATGAGAGAGCGCTTCAGGAGGTCCAAGATACAATTAGGAAGCCTAATTTAAGGCTAATTGGTATTGAGGAGGGTCTGGAGAAAGAGGTCAATGGTATTGGAAATATACTTCAGGGAATCATCTCAGAGAATTTCCCAAATATCCAGAAGGGCAGACCCATCCAGATACAAGAAGCTTTTAGAACCCCAAACAGACCTGACTAGAAAAGAACATCTCATCGCCACATCGTAATCCGAACTGGATCAGTAGAAACCAAAAAAAAGGATCCTAAAGGCAGCCAGGGAAAAGGGTTCAGTAACCTATAAAGGAAAACCAATCAAAATAACCACAGATTACTCAGCAGAAACCATGCAAGCAAGAAGTGACTGGAAGCATATATGTCATGCCCTAAAGTCAAACAACTACCAACCAAGAATACTGTACCCAGCTAAGCTCTCATTCATAACTGAGGGAACAATAAAAACATTCCATTCCAGGGAAAAGCTGCAACAATATGTCGCAACAAAACCAACACTACAGAGAATTCTGCAAGATGTTCTATACATAGAAAACCAAAATAAAGGCAATATAGGGAAAGAAATGGAACTTAAACAGCATACCACCTAAGGACCACAAGAACTGTCAAGACACAGGCCCAAATAAAAGCTTTAAAAATGGTAGGACATAATAAATATCTCTCAATCCTAACTCTCAATATCAATGGACTTAACTCTCCAATTAAACGGCATAGGCTGTCTAGTTGGATCAAAAGCAAGAGCCATCGTTCTGCTGTATTCAAGAGACACATCTTACCCAAAAACAATCATCTTTTGAAAGTGAGAGGTTGGAATAAAATCTATCAAGCTAACGGCCCCCATAAACAGGCTGGAGTTGCCATCCTCATATCAGATAAAATAGACTTCAAACCAAAATTAGTAAGAAAAGACAAAGAAGGTTACTACATACTACTAAAGGGATCTTTCCTCCAGGAAGACATAACGATCCTAAATATTTACACACCCAATCCCGGAGCTCCAAACTTCATCAAGCAAACTTTACTTACACTGAAACCATACATAGATCGAAATACAGTGATTGTCGGTGACTTTAACACACCACTCTCACCTATGGACAGATCAACCAGGCAAAAACTCAACAGAGAAACCTTAGAACTGAACATCTATATAGACCAACTAGATCTAACACACATCTGCAGAATATTCCACCCAGCAACAACACAATCTACGTTTTTCTCAGCAGCACATAGAACATTTTCCAAAATAGATCACATCTTAGGCCATAAAACAAACCTGGACAGATTCAGAAACACAGAAATTATTCCATGCACACTCTCAGACCACAAATTCATCAAACTTGAACTGAACACACACCTCCACCAACGAAAACCCTGTAACTCATGGAGACTGAACAACACATTGTTGAACCACCAATGGGTCATTGAAGAGATCAGAACAGAAATCCAACAGTTTATGAAATTTAACAGTAAAGAGCACACAAAATACCAACTCCTTTGGGACACAGCAAAGGCAGTACTCAGAGGAAAATTTATAGCGCTGAGTGCCTACAACAACAAGTTGGAAAAATTGCAAACCAGCAGGTTAATATCCCACCTTAAGCTCCTGGAAAAAGAGCAACAAACCAACCCTAATCCCAGTAGAAGAAAGCAAATAATTAAAATCAAAGCAGAATTAAATGATTTGGAATCCAAAAAACCTATAGAAAGAATCAACAAAACAAGGAGTTGGTTCTTTGAAAGAATTAACAAAATTGACAAGCCCTTAGCAAATCTTACCAAAAAAAGAAGAGAGCATATCGAAATAAACAAAATCGCAGATGAAAATGGTAATATCACGACAGAAATTACCAAGATCCAGAATATCATGAGGGAATACTTCTCAAACCTTTATGCCATCAAATTTGAGAACCTAGATGAAATGGATGAATTCCTAGCCAATATTAACATACCCACACTGAACCAAGAAGAACTAAGCCAACTCAACAGGCCTATTTCAAGCTCTGAAATAGAAATGGCAATTAGAGAACTTCCACTTAAGAAAAGCCCAGGGCCAGATGGATTCACAGCTGAATTCTATAAGGTCTTCAAAGCAGAGCTCACACCAATACTCCTCAAGCTCTTCAACGAAATTGAAAATGAAGGTTCCTTACCAAACTCATTCTATGAAGCCAGTATAACCCTCATCCCCAAACCAGACAGAGATTCATCAAAGAAAGAGAACTATAGACCTATATCTTTGATGAACATCGATGCAAAACTTCTCAATAAAATACTGGCCAATCGTCTGCAATAACTCATCAAAAAATATACACTATGATCAAACTGGATTCATCACAGAGAGGCAAAGCTGGTTCAACATACGCAAATCAATTAATATAATTCAACACATCAACAGGAGCAAAGATAAAAATCACATGATTGTCTCAATAGACGCGAAAAGGCATTGACAAGATCCAACACCCCTTCATGTTAAAAGCTCTGGAGAAACTAGGAATCCATGGAACATTCCTTAATGTAATAAAGGCTGTGTATGAGAAATCTACTGCTAGTATTACACTTAATGGTGAAAATCTAAAGCCATTCCCTCTAAAATCAGGAACGAGACAAGGATGCCCACTCTCTCCACTACTCTTTAACATAGTACTAGCCAGTGCAATAAGGCAAGAAGCAAGCATAAACGGGATCCAAGTAGGGAAAGAGGAAATAAAATTATCCCTCTTTGCAGATGACATGATTCTGTATTTAAAGAATCCTATAGACTCTACTCCCAAGCCCCTTGAGCTGACCCAAAGCTTTGGAAGTGTAGCAAGCTGTAAAATCAACCCTCAAAAATCAACTGCCTTCCTTTACGAAAACAGTGAGAGGAACGAGGCAATAATCAGGAAAGAAACTCCTTTCACAATAGCCTCAAAGAAAATAAAGTACCTAGGAATTAGCTTAACTAAGAATGTAAAGGACCTTTTTGACGAAAACTTCAAAACCCTAAAAAAGGAAATTAAAGCAGAACTAAGGAAATGGAAAAAGCTCCCATGCTCCTGGATTGGAAGAATCAACATTGTGAAAATGACAATCTTGCCAAGAGATATCTACAAATTCAATGCAATACCCATCAACATACCAATGTCATTCTTTAAAGAAATAGAAGAGGCAATCCAAAATTTCATATGGAGTAATAAAAGAACCCATATTGCAAAAACACTTCTTAGCAGAAAGAACAGCGCTGGAGGAATTTCAATTCCAAACTTTAGACTCTATTACAGAGATATAATCCTCAAAACAGATTGTTACTGGCACAGAAACAGGCCTGAAGACCAATGGAATAGAACTGAGGACCCAAATATTAAACCACAAACCTATGGCCACCTAATGTTTGACAAGGGAGCCAAAAAAATAGAATAGAAGAAAGAAAGCCTCTTCAACAAGTTGTGCTGGCAGAACTGGTTAAGCACCTGCAGAAAACTAAAGTTGGATCCTTCTTTGTCACCTTGCACTAGATTTAACTCCAAATGGATCAAAGACCTGGAGGTAAAAGCTGACACACTGAAAACTCTACAGGAAGGAATAGGAGATACACTAGGCCTCCTTGGCACAGGACGGAACTTTCTTAATAAGGACCAAGAATCACAACAAATCAGAGAAAGGCTGGATAAGTGGGACTGCATTAAACTGAAGAGCTTTTGTATGGCAAAGACATAGCTAGTAAACTAATCAGGAAGCCTACAGAGTGGGAGAAGATCTTCACCAACCAAACAACGGACAAAGGCCTCATATCTAAAATATATCAACAACTCACAAAATTGAATCACTCCAAAACTAACCTCCAAAGTAACACCCATCCCATTAAAAAATGGGCCAAAGACGTAAAGAGAGTCTTCTCTGAAGAAGAAACAAAAATGGCCTATAGACACATGAAGAAATGCTCCACATCTCTGGTCATAAAAGAAATGCAAATCAAAACAACTCTAAGATTACACCTCACTCCAGCTAGAATGGCCAGGATCAGGAAAACGAATGACAACAGATGCTGGAGGGGATGTGGCCAGGAGGGATCACTACTACATTGTTGGAGGGAGTGCAAACTCGTCCAACCCCTATGGAAAGCAATGTGGCAGTGCCTCAAAGGGCTAAACATAGAACTCCCCTATGACCCAGCAATTTCACTACTTGGCATTTACGCAACCATCCAGAAACAAGGACATACTAAACCCACTAGCACATCAATGTTCATTGCAGCACTATTCACCATAGCAAAGATATGGAACCAACCTAGGTGTCCCTCAGTTGATGAGTGGATCAACAAGTTGTGGTATTTGTACACAATGGAATTCTATGCTGCTGTCAGAAAGAATTACATCGCCCCATTTGTTAGGAAATGGAAAGACTTAGAAAAAATCATATTAAGTGAAGTAAGCCAGACTCAAAGGAACTTAGGCTCAATGGTTTCCCTCATCGTCATAATCAGTAGAAACCTTGGGCTCTACTAGCAGAGATTTGCAATAGAGCAAAATCTTGATACATAAGGACATATAATGTGAAGCTAATTAAAACGACCTCCAGGATAGTGAAACAAAAGCTATATAATGAATGATTGTTGTCCTTAATGTACTATGTTGTCTCTCATCTCCTTTGCTGTCCCTTGTTATCTCATATTGGTATAGTATCTCACATTGTTATCTAATATATTGAATTTATTTGTATTTGGATATTTGAAATTTGATAGGGAAGGGGGGAAAACCAAGACGGGTGGTCGGTGTGGGAGGGGAGGGAAATGGGAACCTAGACATGTGAAAGGGTATCAATGTATGTGAATTAACGCACCTTCTATCTGGCAAATATCATGTAACCCTTTTACTAATTACAATAAATAAATAAATAAATAAATAAATAAATAAATAAATAAATAAATAATAAATGAATTCATTACACATATTCCAGTAGAATCTGGACAGCTAACAGCCACTTACCAATGCTTTATTCTACGTTTAGGCCAGTATGTCTTCATACCATCTACACAGTCAGCTACATCATCTTTCCAGAAGTATCATTGAGTGTAGAACACTCAGAACTAAAATAATTGCATAAAGATGTAATAAAACCCCTTGATTCATTAAGAAAATTTCTGTACCACTTAGAGCAAGTACATTAGTGGTATTTACCTCTAGCCTCTTTTTTAAAAAAAATTATTAACATTGAATTTTACATCATATTTCAAATATCATGTTTAACTAACAAGTATTTAAAAAGGGAATCGCTATACAATCACTGGCACATAAATTTTAGAATATAGTAAAAATTAAGCTGAGTCTTTTTATGTCATAGATACAGATTAATCTATAATAAAACACATGTCTATAGAGTGTATAGTCTATCCTAGATTTTTATGTCTATGTAGTTATGTTTATATCTCCAAAATTACGTCCAGAACTTTGGGTATCAACTATTCAATCATCGCTCTACTACTGTTTGAAACTAATATCCATATATTAAGGATACCATGTACCTTTTGTTCCTTGGTCTTGACTTATCTCACTCAACAGGATTCACTCTAATTTCATCCACTACCCCAAAAATGCCATTATTATTTTTTTCTGTGCAGATATTCTTTTTATGTATTTATTTTTATTGTAATTTATAGGAGGGTTACATTATATTCACCAGATAGAAGGTGCATTTCTTCTCAAACTTTGATACCCCATGTAATGATATGGTCCCCATTTCCCTTCCCCTACCCCCACTCATGTTCATTTCCCCCCTTCCCTATCCAATTTCAAATAACCAATTAGGCACATATGAAATATATCAGAAAACAAGGTGAAATATTGTAACAATATGATATAACCAAGGGATAGCAAAAGAGATAAGAGATCACATAGTTCATTAAGGACAACAATCACTCATTATATGAGTTTTGTTTCTTCATCTTGGAGGTCCTTACATTTAGTGTCATACTATTTGTCACGATGTCTCTAGATTTTGTTCTATTGTAAATCTCTGGTAGCAGAGCCCAAGGTTTCTACTGAATTTGACAAGTGAGGGAGACTCTTGGGCCTATGTTCCTTTGAGTTTGGCTTACTTCACTTAATATGATTTTTTTCCTTTTCATCCACCTCCCCGAGAATGCCATTATTTTATCTTGTCGGTTGGCTATGTATCATTCCATTGTGTGTGTGTGTGTGTGTGTGTGTGTGTATCACATTTTTTGTAGTAGGGCATCTGGTTGTTTCCATCATCCAGCCTCATTTTCTACAGATATTTTTATAGTCTCTTTTTTATTTTCAGGGTAATATATAGAGGGGTTACGATTACATTTACAGGTAGTGGACTGCATTACTTCTCACACATTTATTCCACTCCACATTTTTTGTCCCCAGTTCCCTCTCCCCTCCCCTTCCCAATCATCTTGTTTCCCCCCTTCCCTTTCCTATTTGACATAAACAAATAAACATATATACAATATGCCAGGGAAAAAATCAGACACAGTAACAATCTGACATTAACCAAAGGACAAAATAAGAGATGAGAAATAACATAGTAGATTAAGGACAAAAATCACACAAGATTAAGACCAACGATGACACAAGATATAGCTCTTGTTCCCATATCCTAGAGATCCTTACATTCAGTCTCATCCTACATAACCTTATATACCTAGGTTTTTGAGTTATTGTAATCCTCTGCTAGGAGAGTTCTAGATGTGAACTAATTATTACAAATGAGGGAAACCTTTGAGCTTATGTTTCTTTGGGTCTGTCTTGCTTCACTTAATATGAATTTTTCCAAGACTTTCCATTTCCTTACATATGGGGCGATGTCATTCTTTCTGATGGCAGCATAGCATTCCATTGTGTATAAGTACCACATCTTCTTGATTCAGTCATCTACTGAGTGGCATCTGGGTTGGTTTCATATCTTTGCTATGGTAAATAGTGCTGCAATGAGCATCATTGTGCTAGTGGCTTTAGTATGCCCTTTTTTCTGGACAATTGGGTAGATGCCAAGTAGTGGATTTGCTGGATCATAGGGGAGCTCTATGTTCAGTCTTTTGAGGAACCACCACACTGCTTTCCCTAGTGGTTGAACGAGTTTACACTCACACCAACAGTGTAGGTGTGATCCCCCCTGGTCACTTCCCCACCACTATCTTTTATTAGAATTTTTGATAATGGCCATTCTGACTGGAGTCAGGTGGAATCTCAAAGTTGTTTTGATTTTCATTTCCCTTATTGCTAGAGATATGGAGCATTTCTTCATGTGTCTAAAGCCCATTTTAATTTTTTCTTCAGAGAATACTCTTTTAAGTCTTTAGCCCACCTTTTAATAGGATGGTTGTTTCTTTGAAGATTTGTTTGGGAGAGATTCATTTTTTTCAGCTATAGATATATTTTAGATAACTACATATATTTTTGTAGAAAAAAGAATGGAAGCCATCATGCTGGCTCACAACTTAATTTCAGCTACTTAGGAGGCTCAGGGCTTAGGATCACAGGTCAAAGCCAACGACGGCCCTACAGTGTGTGAGATCAAATTCTGTGAACATACAATAACTGTAAGAGGAATCTCACTGCCTGAAAATGTAGCCTAATGGTAGAGTGCTCACCTAGAATGCATGAAGACCTAGGTTCTCTTCACCGGTACCGCATACCGGTGGCGCTGTGTCTCAAGAGGCAGAGCACTCACCTTGGGCAAGCGAATCCAACGAAAATGTCTAGGCCCTGAGTCCAAGCCCTAGAACTGGCAAAAAGAAAAAAAAGAGCAATCTTACTTAAGTAACAAGGAATGTACCCTATATTTATACAGACTGAAAAATTCATTAAGAAATTAGAAAATATGTATAAAGTGCATATTTTCTTTTGTGTGTTGGCACTGGGTCTTCAACTGAGTGCTTCAGCTCTATCCCTGACCTTTTCTGCTCAAGGCTAGCACTCTACCAATGCAGCCCCATATCAACTATCTTCAATTGAGATATAAGCGATGAATATTTCAGGGTGCTTCATGAAAAACATTTTTATAAATTGAAACTTTCAACACAGTCTTATTTTTGTATGAATGTTGAGATGGGAAGAGACAGAAAAAGTGAAATGTTTCCTGATCCCCATAGAGAAGAGACTCAGCAGAACCACTGTGGTCTGCAGGCTTCTTTGTGAGTTTTGTTTGCTTGTTTGATTTTTGTCAATTGTGGGGCTTGAACTCTGGGCCTGGGCACGGTCCCTGAGCTCTTCAGCTGAAGGGTAGTGCTTTAATCCGTGAGCCACAGTGCCACTTCTGGTTTTTCTGGCAGTTAACTGGGTACTTTGGCTGGCTTTAAACTTTGATTCTCATATCTCAGGCTCCTCAGTAGCTAAGATTATAGGTGTGAGGTACCATCACCAGGCTGCTGCTCTGTTACTATGCAGGTTCTGGATCAAGAACTTCAAGTTCTTACTTCAATTTTTTCTTCTCTTGCCTGATACTCTGCCATTTGAACGAAGCCCCAGTTCCTGGTCTTTGTTGGTTAATGAGAGATATTATGATTTTCTAATATTCAGAGCAATGATTATAAAACCCAGCATTTTACTTACTTGAATAAATTAAGAGACATAACCTAGTGAGATGGAAAACAAAATTTTTTTCAAGTTGCTAACCTGTTCTAATGCATAAGTCTGGCTATTTTGCTTACACACAAATATGTATTTTACCAGTTTCTACTCTATTTTTGCTTAGCTTAAAACCACCACTGCCATTTCATAGATTTTGTTGTTGTTGTTTGCGGTGCTTGAACTCTGTGCCTGGGCTGTTCCTCAGATCTTCAGTTCAATGCCAGTGCTCTACTACTTTTGATTTGGCCAGTCCTGGGCTTGAACTCAGGGACTGAGCACTGTCCTTATATTTTCTCAAGGCTAGGGCTCTACCACTTCAGCCTTAGCACCACTTCCAGCATTTTTCTATGTATGTGGTATTGAGGAATTGAACCCAGTTCTTCGTGCATGCTAGGCAAGCACTCTACAACTAGGACAAATTCCCAGCCCCAAATTATTCATCATTACTAGTAGCTATCTTCTTTTTTTATTATTGATTTGTCATGGTGCTTGGACTTTGGGCCTGGACACTGTCCCTGAGCTCTTCAGCTCAAGGCTAGCGCTCTTCCTCTACAGCTCCATTTTTGGTTTCTGGTAGTTAATTGGTGATGTAAGTCTCACAAACATATGTGTCCAGGCTGGCTTTGGGCTCTGAACCAAGATCCTCCAATATCAGCCTCCATAGTAGCTAGAATTACACGCTTCAGCCAGCACTGCCTGACTGTTTGATGTCTTTGTCACTGTCTCCCTGTCTCTGTCTCTCAGTCTATCTCTCTGTCTCTCTCTCTGTCTCTCTCTCCCTGTCTCTCTCTCTCTCTCTCTCTCTCTCTCTCTCTCTCTCTCTCTCTCTCTCTCTCTCTCTCTCTCTTTTGGTTGTAAGACTTTAATTGTGCACCTGGGCAGTGTCCCTGGGCTCTTCAGCTCAAGGCTATAACCTTAAACACCTTGAGCCTCAGTGTCACTTCTGGTTTTCTGGTGGTTAAGTGGAAGTAACAGTATCATGGACTTTAGTGTCTGGCCTGGCTTTGAACTGTGATCCTCAGAACCCAAACTTCTGAGACCATTTCCAGCTTTTTTTTTTTTGGTGTAAGTGGTACAGAGTAATTGAACACAGGGCTTTGTGCATACTAGGCAAGCAAACTACCACTAGTGTGCACTCCAGCCTTAGATAAGTGCTTTCTTTTTCTTTTTCTTTTTTTCACTCATGGGGCTTGAACTCTGGGCCTGGATGTTTTCCTTAAGCTCTTCTGCTCAAGGCAAGATCTCTAGCACTTGAGGCACATTGTCATTTTGAATTTTCTGGATTATTTGGAAATAAGATTCTCACAGATTTTTATGCCTGGCTCGTCTTTGAACCTCGATCCTGCAGGGTAGCTAGGATTACCAGGGTGAGCCACCAGGCACGGGCATTAAATTATTATTTTTTGCATGTCCTATGGCTTCAACTCATGGCCAGAGCACTGTCCTAGGGCTTGCTCAAGGATAGCACTTTACTTCAGCCAGCCAACTCCCGGTCCAAATAGGCCACTCTTGAAGCTAGAATTACAGGGATCTGCCATAATACTGGCATGTCGTTATCTAAGTATATAATTTTTCTTCTATTTTTGATGGCTTTTACTTAGTGGACATATTTCCTACATATTTTATGGAAAACTTCCTTCCCACTGGGGCCATAAGTTAAGCCTAGTGGAAGAGTTCTTGCCGAGCATGAAAGAAGACCCAAGTTCAATTCCTCAGCACAACATAGATAAAAAAATAAAAGTGGTGCTGTGGCACATGTGATAGAACTTGCGCCTTAAGAATAAACAAAAACAAAAACAAGGATCGTGCTCAGGTCCTGAGTCTAAGCCCAGTACTGGCAAAAAAAAAATTCTGCCAAAGTAGACATTTAAACTTATTGTAGTTTTCAAAAAATTTGTTGTCAAGGTGATACACAAAGTGATTGCTGTTACAGATGTAATGAGTACATTTCTTGTTAACACTGTTACCCCTCCCCCCTTTTCTCTTTCCCTTCCCCCCAAGTCATAAATTTCATTTACAACAAATATATATGTATTTTCATTCCTGAAAAAAATAGTTTAAAATGTGTTCAAATAAATGATGTAGGTTGATATATTTATCAAAATGGATTACTTGAACTGTAAAATAAACATTCTAGGTAATTTTTCTCATAAAGTTGTAGTAATGCTAGAAAACTAATAAAAAAGGAATTTTAGTTATTAATTTCTTATGTTTTACCTTTAACCTTATTATACTAAGCATACTGTTTATGGTATTAATACAGACAGCATGAAATATGATTATGTAAAAAAATTAAATGATTCAAAATAGTAAGGTTGGGGGCCAGTAGTTTGGCTTGGTGGCACACACCCTGGACTGGCAAAAAAGAAGTAGGGTTAGATAAAACAGATTTATTTCCAAATGTGTGGAAAATGGTATGATTTCTTGTTTGGCTAGTCCTGGGGCTTGAACTGAGGGACCAGGAACTGTCCTTGGCCACATTTGTTCAAGGGTGGCACTCTGACACCTGAGCCACAGTGCCCCATCTGCTTTTTCTGTGTATGCAGTGCTGAGGAATTGAATCAAGGTCATCTTGTATAGTAGGCGAGCATCTACAACTAGGCAACATTCAAAGCCAAAGTAGATTTTTGATGCTATTGTGGAGTTTTAATTTTCTTAAATATTTGTACAAAGCACAATGGATATATAAACAGACTTGAACTCACAGAACAGTGTACCACATAATATTACAGTCACTCTGGCACTTCTCCCGATTGACAAAACAGATTTCCAGGCATCTGCTCTGTCCTTAAGCTTTGGTAGCTGACTTGTATTTCCATGGAGGCTTGGCCTGGATTCCTGGTGATTCCATGCATTTCATAGTTCCCTGTATATCCAGTAAGGTTGTCTTCTATGGGACCAGACCTGTCTGGTTTTTGGCCCACCCAAGACCTATGTGTCTGAGGTCTCACATTCTAAGTGGAAAATAAAACACAGTATAATAAGGACTGAAGAACTGCACACCATAATATTAACAATGAGAGTTTAATAGTTAGCAAAATAAATACAATGAATACTTGAGAAGAATCATGAGAGCAAGATAAAGAGATGTCTTTTTAGGAAGGGGACAGGGAAGGTCTAAATCCAGACTGGCCTCCAAGTTGCCTTCAGACAGTAATTCTACTTCAGAGTCCTCAGAAGGGTCTCCTTCCTCATGAGAAACAGAATGTCCTTCCTGAGTTAAGAGGGGGATCGATTCTGGTTTGTCGAATGGAGATTGAGTCTCTTTTAGTGAGATGGATGGGTCTGGATATTCTGTGAGGATGGATTCATTTTCCTCCAATGAATCCAGTAAGAGTACACTTGCTGATTCCCATGGGGACATTTTCCATGAGCCCAGCGTGTGCCCCTTCAGCTTGCACAATAAGTGGAGTGTTACTCTGACTCAGATGGACTGACTCTGGGTGGAGTGTGAAAGGAAACGGAAGGAAATCTGGCTGCTCTTTTTCTTCCTCCATAGTATCTGCAGGTTCAACTGTGTCACACATGGGGTTCAGACCAAAAGGTATATCCACAGGACTCTAAACCTATTTGGTAATTTCTACAGAAGGCCCATGCTTTCTGGAGTGCAGTGATGATTCTCTGTCTCCATCAGTCACCAGCTCCATTGGTGGGTTTTTCATCCGGAGTTCAGGATAAGCTCTTCCACGATGCCCCAAACCTAAGAATGGAAATAGGTACAGAGTGGACAGAGTGGACTCTGCAAGTTGAAGTGTCACTCAACTTCCATGAGGATCTAATGAAGGAACCTGTAGAACTGGAGTTTGGACTGAACTCTGAGGAGGTGTAGGGTCTTTCTAATGAGTGCTTATTCCCAAGTCCTTTCAGAGGACAGACATTACCTGGCTGACACCACCCATAAAGGGCATTTTGCCAAGCTCTGTAGAAGTAAGGGCCAACCAATATCTAGACCACATGGGCTTCCTACTCACAGGCTCTGAGGCACCCACACCAGGACTTCTACTTTTTCTTGGTCTTACTGTTCGCACATTCCTCCAGTTGGTCAAAAAGTATGTGTTTAGAAGAGCAGGTCCAAAGCCAGCATGTGGAGCCTCATATAGAGCTTGAGTTGTGTCAGGGTGTGGCAGTTCTTGAACTCGTAGAAATCACTGGGGTAGAAGTCCATTCACATCGTATAGATGGAACACGTGATGCTGTGGTCACATTCGGTACAAGGAAAGTGAGAGCCTTCTCTCTCCATCCTGAGCCTTCTACCAAAGCCCTTTTCTTGCAGGACTCTAATGCTGTGGCTGTCCTGCAGAGATGTGCACTTATGTGCTGGGAGGGGGGTAAGAGACACTCGAGAACAGGATGACTTTTACACCCCACTTCCAGAAGCTTCTGAGAGAGGCCTCTATGCATCTGTCCAAAGTAAACGCACCTTAAATTAACTAAGTAAATGCTCTAAATAAATCAATAAGTGAATGCTCTAAATAAAGAACTAAATGCTCATTCCTCTAATCTTAGCCACCCAGCAGGCTGAGCTCTGAAGATCACAGTGGAAAGCCAGTCTAGTCAGTAAAATCTAAAGGCACTTGTCTTCAATTACGCAGCAAAAAGCCAGAACTTGACCTATGACTCGAATGGTACAGTGCTAATTTTTGAACACCAAAGGGATGGCATTTAGACCTGGGTTCAGGTTCAAGTGGCAGCACTGGACCACACACCAAGATGTAAATGCTTTCAGGTTCTAACAGGCAAAGCTATCACAATCCCTCCCTGATGGCTCAAAAGTGATTCAGCCCCCAGCTTTTCCTCTGACTCCAGTATTTCACAGGCCTCCGCCATTAGTACTGACACCTCATTTCTTACTGGGAAATGGGATTTCCTAGGATGTCACCTAGGTGAGGGCTGCAGTTGGGAGCCACTTACTCATGCCTGAAATACAACTTCTCAGTAAGCACACTGTTGAGACTCCAGTAGCTTGTGAGGGAAATGAAATGGCATGGTGTCCCAGCCATAATAAAGTAGTTTGTGCACTTGTATCATGCTTAGCTCCCCTGTGAAACCCGGCAGTGAACAAAACAGGCTCAGAGAGGAGCCAAGTATTCCAAGACTTGGCCAGCAGGGGTGAGCAAACCTGGGTTTGGAGGGGGAACACTCACTTTTTCAAGAGAATTGGCAGCAACTACTACATTGTCCTCCACTATTTGAAATTGTGCAGGAAGTTTCCCACATAGAAGAGATCACCTTTCTCGTAGGCAGGGATCAGCTTTGTCAGCAGCATCCCCAACAGGCCTTCCTCCAGGATCCATAGGTTACAAGGCTCATTCAGAGTCTGAGCTGACTTACCATCACACTATGTTGGCAAAACAGTGGATATTTCAAACGTAGGAATGGGACCACACTTCACACTGAGGAATTGGAATAGAGTAGATTGGAAATGACACACTCTAATCTCAGTATAGTCACTTGAAAGCACACAAGAAGGTTGTAGTGTGTGGGCAGGATGATGGGTTCAAATAGGTTTCCTCTCAATATACTTCATCTGAGTTGCTCTGGAGTTTCCTGGCTTTCTTCCTAGAGAAAGGCCTGATATACTGGAAGTTTGGCTTGGCACTGATCCAGCATCTACTTCTTCAAGTGAGACATCCATATCTCTCATGCCTGAGATCCGAGCCTCCTGACCTTTGGCAACAGCACAGCAACATCTTTCTGGTTCCTGAGCCACAGGCCAAGGGAGCTGGCTTGAGCTGGTTGTCACATACAGTGGCTTAGTTACCAGGGTTCCATATTCTGTTCCATTGTGAGGGAAGTAGGGTCACCTTTCAAGGCCCAATGACCAAAGCTCCTTGCTCACAGAAGACCTCCCCAAAGACATACTGGAGGCTGAATCTCCCTTCCCACCTCACATATGGATGTAGTAAACAGCACACCTTTTTGTTCAAATCCCAAGTCACTAACTAGGCGTAAGTGCTAGCCTGGTCTCAGGCTCAAGGAGACTTTCTTAGGTAAGATCCAAGCTTAACTGTCACTATTCCCCTTACCCTTCACAAGACATTTTGCTTCACAGTGCCTTCTCAGCTTGCAGTTCGCCTCTTGCACATTTTTTTTGCTAGTCCTGGGACTTGACCTCAGAGCCTGACCATTGTTCTTAGGCTTTCTTTAGGCTATAGCTGTCCCACCAAGCCACAGCACCACTTCCAGTGTTTTCTATGTATATGGTACTGCAGAATGAAACCGGAGTCTTTTTGTGTGGTAGCCAAGCACTCTACAAATAGATGAAACACCCAGGCCATCTTGCACATATTTTTCACTTCAATCTACTAGGATGTTGTTAGGTTTCTGTATCCTAATCTATTTTTCTTCCTGATGAATATCTGTGCTGTCATCTGTAAAAATGCAAGTGGGAAAATCACAGAAGCATTGGTGACATAAAAAAAGTCTTACAGACATAGATAAGTGTTCATTCTTTGTAGGAGAAAGGATATTTTGATATGATGATGACTATTTATAAATACTTTATCAGGGTTTAGAGTTTGGCCCAGTGGTAGAGTGCTGGCCTAGCATCCATGAATATCTAGGTTTGAGTCCTTAATATCACACAGATATAAAAATCCATATGGCAATGTGGCTCAAGTGGCAGAGGGCTAGACTTGGGAAAATCCAAGAGCAGTGCTCAGGCCCTGAGTTCAAGCCCCAGGAATGGCAGAAAAAACAAAAGAAAAGAAAAGAAATGTGCTTTTTACAAGTTATTCACTCACAGCATTTGCCTCTGAATTCTTCGCTTCTGCATCTTGTGACTTATCCCTTTCCCTCAATGTAGACAAGAAAAACAGATTTTATTACTTGCTATCCTATTGTCCAATCTTTGGATATTATTTCAAAATACAATATTGCCTGAGATATTGTGTGTGTGCATGTGTGTGTGTATCTGCCAATGTGTGCATGCACACATGTGTACAGGGTTTAGGGCTTACTCATAGGGCCTGTGTGATAAGCCTCAGCATCTTTTCCTCAAAGGTATTGGTCTTTCACTTCTAGCTTATTATAGCTAATTGGAGTTGAGAGATTCACTCAATTTCTTGCCCTGTGCATTGGAACCCAGTGCTGGGTTCTCATATTGTTAATTGTAGCTATAGAGAAGGCTGAGGTCTGGGGATCCTCGTTAGAATCCAGCCCCTGAGAGAAAGTCACTGATAGAAATCTTTATCTTCAGTTAAGCACGAATAAATAAGGCAAAAGTGGAACTGTGGCTCAGTTCCTCTTGTACCAGCTATGAGAAAATTAGTAATTGGCAGCACCTGGTCCCTGAGAGAAATCCTTAGCACTGGTTCAAAAAAAGAAAGAAAATAATGAAAAAATTTAAAACTTGCTGAGGAATCCATAAGGATAAACGTGCCTGTGAATAATCTTGTCATTTCAGATTCCCTCAAGAGCTTATGACTCTCTATATTTTATCAAGTTTATTAAAGATATTTACATATTTTCTATCTTTCTAAAACAGAGATAGCCATCCACAAAACACAAACACAAACTCTCACACAATATACCACCCACCCATAAGTGTCTGGCTATGTATATATGTATAGTTATATGTATCGATTTGTCTCTCTATACTAATATATAAATGCATAAACATATGTATTTAGACAAACAGGAAACATACATGGATAGGTCTCAGGCATTTCCAGATTTTGTGCAAGTCTTCTGAGTGCAACTTACCATTGTATTGTTTGTCCAGATAGAGTCCCTCTAACTTTTGGCCAGCTTCTTGTCCTTTGATACTTTTTTCTGCCGGTCCTGGGTTTTGAACGCTAGGCCTGGATGCTGTCACTGAGCTTGAGCTTCTTGCATTCAGTAGTTTATTGCAGATAAGAGTCTCATGGAGTTTCTGTCCTGGGCTGGCTTTGAATTTTGATCCTCAGATCTCAAACTCCTGAGTAGCTAGGATGACAGTCTTGAGTTACCAGTACCTGGTTCCTTTGCCTCTTAACCCTTTTTTTGGCCCCACCACAGCCATGGTATCTACCTTCCTATGTTCTCTCCACCTGCCCCCAGACAGGGGTCTGACAGATGCTTTCCACCCACTTATTCATGTCCTCCTCTGTATTGGCTGACAGCTAAGACATGCACTCACTTGTCTGGATGCCAAACACAAAGCCATGTGATTGTTTCTCAGTCTGGAACATCCTATCAGATTTATAGCACCACAGAGGGTCAGGTTGATGGTCCTCCAGGGCTTCTTAAATTGTTCTCATATTAATCCACAACACATTTGTCATCACCTGTCCAGCTAATTCATGGCCTAAACCAGCATTCCCTACAAACTTAGATCCCAATACCATGAGGACACTCAAGGGTGCATTAGGAGAGTGACCTGCAGGGGGATGTCAGCCTGTCTAACTTGGAGGGGATTTCTCCACCACAGGAAATGAAATACAAATTTAGAATCTGCTTTCATGAGGTGTCAATCTCTGGCAGATGTTCTTATCAAATGTGGCACTGCCTAATTCCAGCTTAAAACATGGGTTGATGACCCAGCATAACAGAGAATGTATTCACCCAGGCCCAACACATAGGCTGGGACCCTGAACTTTCAGGTAGCATTTGGCTTTGAAGGTCATGAGATCTTAGTCTACAAATGATGAGCCCCCTCCCATGAGGCATAGCAAACGGAGCCAAAGTGCAACCCAGTTAAGCACCAGATCAAGCTTCCCTTCTTCAGTAGGATATGGTTTGAAAACTGTGCATAGCTTCTGTTTGAAGCCACTCCAGAAAGGATAGTCCATGAAACTCTCATGTCCAGTTAACTGCCAAGAAAAAGCCAAAGATAGAGATGAAGCTCAAGAGAGGTAGAGAGCTATCTGAAAGAATGGTTACACCCAGCAACATCCTCATTATCTGATCTTGAAAACATCTCCGCGTGCATCCCAGCATGCAGCCAGCATCTGGGGGTGACAGTGACCCCTGAGCCCTTTGGCAATCTGCACTGTCTATGACATCTGTAATGTGAACCTCATTCTGTTGGGTTTGTGAAGCGGTGTCAACCCTGCAGAAGGAACCAACTGTGCCCTAAATCCCACTGTCCCCTGGGGCCCCTAGCATTCCCCCATCTACACCACTCCTGTGGCTTCTGATCCTCGGGAGCCCTCCTGCCCTGTCCAACGTTCACATGAAGTGCATATTTCTTCTCCTGGGGAAACTTCTCCACAGAGAGTACATGACATGCCCACTCTCCAGGCACGGGGAGATCCTGCCAAAGTAGCAAATCAGTGATAAGAACATAAAGTGATGAATAGAATTTTAGATCCTGATGGTAGACAGTCTGCAAAATCCAAGGGAGAATGGAATTGGAGGGGACCAGGGATCAGGATGTGGGCATGGAGCTTCCCTGCCAATGGGGTGGGAGAAGTCACAGGCTGCGGGATGCACAGGATGATCCATGGGCCCTGTGCAGCTACTGGGTCACCCCCTTCTGCATCTAAGCCTTTGGCTTTGACCTCTGTGATCGTCAAGATGTGCACAGTCTGTACTCTGGCTGGCAGAAGAAAGGACCCTGGGAAGACAATTGTAGACCCTTTGTGAGTGTAGGAAGGGGTAGGCTGGACACCCAGTCCAAGAGGAGCTAAAACTGGAGTCCAGGGGTGTGCAAGGATTGGGTGTGAGGGTTGTGGGCAGTCAAAGTCACGGCAGAGGTGGCTCTGTCTGTGGGGTGAGTGCCTCCCTGCAGGCACAGCACTGGAGATATCAGAGATCCACATGAAAAGGAAAAGCTGGAAATGGCACTATGGTTCAAATGGTAGAGCATCAACCTTGAGCAAAAGAGCTCAGGGACAGTACCCAGGACCTGAGTTCAAGCCTCATGACTGTAAAAGAAAAGAACCAGGACTATGAGAGGGAAACTGGTACTCTCTTGGTCTAATCAGACACAAGAAGAGGCCGGGATAGGCTGTGGAAAAACACAGAGAACATCTTCCCCCAGCTCATCCTGTCCTGCATGCAGGGACAGATATGTAACTAGGGCTACGGTGAGATCATCTTCATCCCTGTGCTGCCATCTGAATTGTAGGCCTCTGTCCTGGCATGGGGTGTCCTGATGGCTGAGCTGGTGCCCTAACCCTAGATGGAGAGCAGCCACTGACTGTGGTAGCTAAGGAGAGATCTGTTCCATAGCTATCAGGCCACCCAGCATGGGAGCCATAACCACCCCTCACCCAGGTAGAGGCCAATGGTTCCCCAGGTGCTACTAACATTGCCCCACACCTAGCTCTGGGTACACGTGACATTCCCTCCACAAGGAGCAGGACAAAGTGAGGGATCAGGAAGCTGCCTATGGGCTTCAGATGATGGCCAGGCTGGCACTACGGATGGCCTCACTCTGTCACCACCTTCCCCTGTCTCCATCTTTCCTCCATCATGCCTCTCTACCTCCCACCCATTAACCTTGGAAACCAATGAACTGGGCTCTCATCATTCCTCTCATCTCTTCACCCACCTTGCCATGCGTCCATCCCTCTGTCACTTCCACCCCACACACATCCCACCACCAGCCACCCTGTAGCTTATGAGGATGCCAGAGGAAGCTCTCGGTGAAGGGCTTGTGAACACAAAACAGTTGCTATCACCCGCTCCTTCCTGATCCACCACAGAATAAGAACAGCCAAGCAGGCACACACTGCAGCAGAGTTGCTCTGCTGCCACCCTGATTTCTTCATGGCCAGGACTTGGCTCTCCTCAGCCTCTCAGCTCAATAACCAGAACATTGTGCTTTCACAGAGCCATGGCTTCCAGTCTCCATGGACACAATGACATCAAGGTGATGCCAACTTCCCCATCTCTATATACTTCTAACTATGGGATGGGAGCTGAGGTTCTCTTCTGTGACTCCATCCGCTAAGAGGCTCATGCAGATTTCTATCCTTTGCTCATCATGGTGACTCTTTGGTTAACAAGTCACTGCTGGGCTTCTAGTTCACCACATATAGAACCCATACTCCAACACTTTTCTTAGAAGGACTGATGACTTTTAAATATTCTCTAGTTTTAAATGTCTAGTTCCTTCTCTCTTTCATTTATATATTTCCCTTCCTCACATACTTCCCTTTTTTACCTTCCTTCTTTCATTCCTGGCCTTGAACTCAAGACCTGGAGCTTTTTCTTAGCTTTTCTTTGCTCAAGGTAGCACTCTAGCTCTTGAGCCACAGCTCTACTTCAATCTTTGTTCTTGCTCTAAACTGGGAGTAAGAGTCTCATGCATTTATCCCTTTGCTGGGTTGGTTTTAAACCACAATACTAAGATCAGGATCCTGAATATGCCTCGGATTACAGGTATTATCTAATCAAAACAAATTCCTGATTTCTTTTTTAGACATAATTAGTTCTTTCAGGTGAGCCACCAGCCACTCATGCAAGAGCATTGCAGGATCCCAGCATTCATCTTGTCTCCAGTCTTATTCCATCCATCTCACAATGGCCATCTAAAACACCCTGCTGCAAGCCTGAAGTCGCAAGGAACGTTCTCAACGCCATGAGAAGCCCCCTTATGCTCTGCCTCAGATATGCCCAGCCCCCATCCCACTTCCACATGAGCATTTGTTTAGGAGAAATTTCCTGAGTACATCATCATCTTTTCCTCACCATTCAAATTTCATCTTTGGAGTCATTTCTCCCAGACAAAGAGGAACATGATCCATGGTTTGATAGCAGCTCCAGCTTCATAGTCCCAGCCACCAACACCCGCCATTACCCTGCCAGACACCTGAATTCAAGAACAATGTTTTCACTACCCCTGATTCTTGTCACATGTTTTAACATATACAGTGCATTAAACTAATTTTACTAAATGGAATAAACACATGGCATCAAGCTTCAGAATCTTTGCACCTGAACTTTTAGTGAATAACAGACACACCAGCATTTCTGTAGCCAACAGAAATCTTAGCTTTGAGATGTCAGCATCCCTGGTATCCAAGTTTGGTTGTGCTAACACTGCCCTTAATGGGGCACTTCAATCACACAATCCCACAACAATCAATGTCATTTGAAATTCACTTGTAGGTGGTGCTAGGAAAAAGACTGATGTGCCAACTCCATGCTGTCTTGACCTATGCCATCTTCAAACCTGGATCAAGTGGGGCTCCTCTCTCCATGACACCTTTTGTGTACTACCCCAGGAGTACCTTTACCTTGAGACAAAATTATGAAGACTATCTCTACCAGCAAAGATTACAGTGAGATGTGCCTACATGGATAAAGCTAAAATCTCACTGAAGTGAGGTTGTTGGCAGTGCTGGAGCCTGAACTCAGGGCCTGGGCACTAAGCATTTATACTCAAGACTAGCCCTTTACCACTTGAGCCCAAACTCCATTCCCAGCTGTTTTTATTTTTGGTAGTAAGAATCTATCAGACTTTCCTGTTCTAGGTGACTTGGAACTTCCATACTCAGATCTCAGCCTCCGGACCAGCCTGGATTAAAAGTGTGGATCAGCCATGCCCCACACCTGAGGACTTCTGCCAGCACATTTTTTCCCAAAAATTGGAAGAGGAAGATGAGGGAGGGCTGAGCTCAGACTGCCCTGCATATGAAGGAGAGCATCAGCGCCTGAACTTCATTCCCTGTTGTAGGCTGCTGAAGGAAAAGGAAGCAAATAGGCACAGGTGGCCGCAGATGCCACAGAACAACTTGTGACCAAGACTCCCAGAGCAGACCTCAGAATCGATGACAGAGTTGGATCTACCCAGTAACAGAGGCAGTGGTGACACCTGAAACTGCGCGTTTCAGCATTTGCTGCTAGTAAACAGGGCCACCTATGTCTCAATGAGAAAGGTGAGATTTTGGTGGAGAAGGTGAGATTAAACATTATGTATCATGCAAGAAATCAGACTATAAGGGGTCTTTTATTATTCCAAGTGAAATTTTGGATTTCCTCTTCTGTTTCTTTAAAGAATTACACTGGGATATTGATGAATATTGCACTGAATTTGTAGATAGTCCTTATCAAGATTGCCATTTTTACAATATTACTTCTTCCAAACCAGGAGCATAGGTTTTTGCATTTCCTCAGTTCTGCGTTAATTTCCTTCTCCAGGGTTTATAGTTCCATCAAAAAGGTGCTTTACATTCTAAGTTAATTCCTAGGTATTTTATTTTCTTTGATAGCAAAATGAGTTGCTATCCTGATTCATGCCTCATTCCTCTCATTTGTTGGCATATAGGAAGGCAGTTGACATTGCGGGTTAATTTTATACCCTGCTACCTTACCAAAGTTTTATATCAGCTCAAGCAGCTTCGGAGTAGAGTCTATAGGGTTCTTTAAAGACTAAACATAGAGCTCCCCTGTGATCCAGCAATTTCACTACTTGCCAATCGACCAGATAGGACATACTAATTTCACTAGAACAATAACATTTATCACAGCACTATTTACTATAGCAAAGGTATGGAGCCAACCCAGATGCCCGTCAGTTGATGAGTAGATCAAATATGGTACTTTTACACAATGGAATTCTGTGCTCTGTCAGAAAGAATGACATAGACGAATTTGTAAGGAAATAGAATGACTGTAAAGTTTAGAAATTAGTTTCTGTCTCCTTCTCTCTCTCCTTCTCTATCTCTGTAAAATTTAGAAGTTCCTGTTTCTCTCTCTTTCACTCCCTTTCACTCTCTTTCACTCTCTCTCTCTCTCTCTCTCTCTCTCTCTCTCTCTCTCTCTCTCTCTCTCTCTCTCTCTCTCTCTCTCTCTCCAATCCTCAGGCTTGAACTCAGGGCCTGAGCTACTTTTGCTCAAGGTTAGCACTCTAGCATTTGAACCACAGTGCTGCTTCTGGCTTGCTCTTTTCACGTAGTATTGAGGAATCTAACCCAGGCCTTCATACTTGATAGGTTAGCACTCTACCACTAAGCCACACAGTCAGCTTTTAGAGGTTTCTGACAAAGGTTTTCCTACATGGTATTATTTCTTCTGTGAGTGCTCTTAATGCTTGCTGAAGGTTGACTTTGTTTAGAAGACTTACCCTAATGCTCCCATATACAGAGATTCTATATATAGCTAAATGTTTTTCATTACTCAGAATTTCTCTATTGTGTATGTTCTGAAATGTACTGAAGCCTGACTTCTGATTAAAAGTCATTGCACATTTGTTCTATTCATTAGTTTTCTTTTCTTCTATGGGAATCAGGTTTGTGATGAACACAGAAGTATGCCTTCCAGGTCAAACACTTTCCACATTTGTAATATTCATAAGGTTTTTCTCTCCTATGTGCATTTTATACTTAGTCATGCATTCATGATGGATTTTTCATATTCTTATATTCATACGATTTTTATCCTGTGTCTGTGTGGTATCATGCAAACTCAACTATGAGTTCTTCAAAAAAATTTCCCTTTCATTTTATTCATAGGATTCTATCCTGTGGGTGTTTAGTGATAAATCTTGACTTGTGCCTTCTGGGGAAAAGACTGAACATTTGCTACATTCATTAAGGGTTTGATCTTGTGTTGGTTCTGTGACACAAGCTGAGTTTTCTTCCACAGACTAAAAAGTCTTTCCTATTTATTACATTGATAAGGCTTCTCATATGTGTGAACTCTCTTACGCTTCCTGAAGGGTGAATACTGCACGAAAGACTTTCAACTTTGGTTATATTCCTAAGGTTCCTAATATGTGTGAATTCTGTTATGCCTCCTGTAATGTGACTTCCATCTGAAGGTCTTACCACATTTGATGCACTCGTACAGTTTCTCTCCTGTGTGTGTTCTCTGATGCAATTTGAGGGAAGACTTCCATTTGAAAGACATTCCACATCGGTTATATTCATAAGGTTTTTCTCCTGTTTGAATTGTCTTATGCATGTTGAGGTTTGGCTTCTGTGTGAAGGACTTTCCACATATGTTACACTCATAAGGTGTTTCTCCTGAGTATATTCTCTGATGAACATGGAGTTTTACCTTCCATTTGAAAGACTTTCCGCATTCACTACATGCATAAGTTTTCTCTCCTGTGTGTGTTCTATTATGCCCATCAAGATATGACTTCCACTTGAAGGTCTTTCCACTTTTGTTGCACACATAAGGTTTCTCTCCTGTGTGTGTTCTTTGATGCAATTTGAGGGAAGATTTCTGTCTGAAAGACTTTACACATTGGTTACATTCATAAGGTTTCACTCCTGTGTGTATTCTCTGATGAACACGAAGTTTTCCCTTCCCTTGGAAAGACTTTCCACATTCATTACACTTATAAGATTTTTCTCCTGTGTGTGTTATTTGATGAACTCGAAGGTGTATCTTCTGGGTGAAAGACTTTTCACATTTGTTACATTCATAAGGTTTCTCTTCTGTGTGTCTTCTCTGGTGCAAAGTGAGGTATGATTTCAGTCTAAAAGTCTTCCCACATTTATCCCATTCATAAGATTTCTCTTGTGTGTGAGATTTCTGATGTGTGCTGAGAGCTGAATTCTGGGCAGAAATTTTATTACGTTCCTCATATTCATAAGGTTTGTCTTCTCTTGGAGATCGAGGTTGGAGCGTCAAGTCTAACTTCTCAGAAATTAATTTTCATATTTCATTACTGAAAGATTTCTCACATTTACTACTTGTATGAGGAGTCTCTCCTGTGTACATTTTCGGATGTGTAGTGATGGTCGGTGTTAAGTACAATATTTTTCATCACACAGTACAGTTAGCAGTTTTCCTCCCTCCCTGAAGAATTTCTTGGGCAGGGAGAACAGAATTATGATACTGCAGATCTTTTGGACTGTCACAATCATGAATAAAATGCTCTGAATATCCGATGGATTTTTTAAGAACAGGAGACATACGAGATCTATATGCAGCATGCATCTCCTTAGGCTTAGGAGACAGAAGCATGTTCTGACACTTAATGAACTGCTCAGTCCTCACCCCTAAGTTGTTACCGTTATTACTAATCAGCTCTGGATTATGTGTAGAGCTCAAATTTAAAGTTGTTGCTAATCTCACGTTTTCCTCCACTTCGATACTAGTTGCAACTGCTACTTCACAAAGACATTCATGTGGACTTTCCTGGCAGGTCTTGAACACATTTTCCATTACCTGGACATCTAAAATGAGTCATAGAAAAAAAGACACAAACATACATGAGATACAAATATTCCTTACTGTAAAGGTAATGACTTTACTTTCCCATCCTAAGTGTTAGATATTTTAAAATATAAAAGTGGAAATTGATTTGTGAGAAATATATGATTTTCTCCCTAACATATTAAGAAAATGATATTTTACAATGACCAATAATGTTTTTCTGTGTTTTAGTTCTCTTTTTATATCACAGGAAATATTTATTGAAATTACCCAACTATGTATTGCTACAGTTTTAAGCTGAGTACTACCTATAATATACGTGCAGCTGTTTTTTTTTCAAATACTGTTTTGTGTATACATTGAGGAATAGCTGCCTTTCTTTTATTTTTGAGAAATAATCTAAATATTGTGCTGTTTTGCATCTTTTTAAAACTTTCTTTTCTTTTCTTTTCTTTTTTTTTGTAGTTCATAGGCATCGGCCCTGTCCCTGAACGCTTCAGCAGAAGACTATAACCCCTATCTTTGAGCTACAGCCCCACTTCTGTTTTCTGGAGTTAACTACAGATAAGAGTCTCAGGTCCTGAGTAGCAGATAGGATTACCTTACCCAGTTTCAATGCTGTGTGCTTATTAACCATTAAGTGAGGAACACGAATTTTTTCTAGATTCAGCGGCCACAAGTTTGGTTTATATGTCTGTTTGCCTTTGATCCAAGCAAGAACGATTCTTGAGAGTAAGGACTTACACCTATATCCCTTCAGTTACAACTTCTCACTAAATCTCAATTTAGGTATTTGTGGGAATTTTGAAATTTGTTTCTTTCCATTTGAAGTCTTATAAAAATTCCTTTTCTAACACTCCTGTCCCTCAGAACCATGGAAGACCTGAAAATCTCCAGCTCATTGTCTAGTTAATTTTCTTATGTTGATTGAAACTTTGTTGTTTTTTTTCCTTCCATTCCTGGGTTTGAACTTAGGACCTAACCACTGTCCTTGGGTTTTCTCCAGATTAGAACCCTACCAATGAAGTCATTACTCCTGGCTTTTTCTATGTATGTGGTAATAAGGATCAAACCTGTGTCTTTGTACACGCTAGGCAAGCACTCTACCACTTGGCTCAATTTCTGGTGGAAAGGTCTGGTTCTGAATACCAGTCTCTTCCTACCAGCAAAAAGATATTATCCTTATCAGAGAATAATGCCCTGACTTATTCCTTGTTTGCTCAATCATTTATAGTCTTAGTTTTGATGAAATGAATTATCTTTCTTTCTTTCTTTCTTTCTTTCTTTCTTTCTTTCTTTCTTTCTTCCTTTCCTTCCTTCCCTCTTTCTTCTTTCTTTCTTTCTTTCTTTCTTTCTTTCTTTCTTTCTTTCTTTCTTTCTTTCTTTCTTGTTTTGCAGTCATGGGACTTGAATTCTAGACCTGGCTGTTCTTCCTGAGCTCTTCAGCTCAAGGCTACTGCCCTATGTATTTAGTCTCAACCCCACTTCTCATTTTCTATTGGTTCATTGGAGAGAAGAGTCTAAGGTGTTTTTGTGATAGGTCAGTCTTTGAACCTTGATCCTCAGATCTCAGCCTCCTAAGTAGCTAGGATTACAGGCATGAGCCACGGGCTCATGGCTTTCTAATTTTATTTTGTTTCACAGTGATTTCTACAGAGAAATCTAACTTTAACTCTACTGCCACATAGAATTCATTATATCACCCTATGATTCTTTGTGTCGGGGGTTTGGGCTAGAAAAATACCAGTTTGAGTCCCAGCTCCACTTACATGCATAGGTCTTCATGCATGCTAGGCAAGCACTCAACCACAAAGTCAAACTCTTGACACTGCACTAACATTTTTGAGGGGTTACTTGGAGTTATATAGTTTCATGGCAATTTTTATGCCATTGCTGGCTTCAAATTAGAATTCTTAGATTTCTTCCTCCTGAATATTTTAAGATTACAGGCTTGAAACATTGCACCTAGTGCCAGGTTTCCATTACAAACTCACTGTTTAGTGATTTGTAGATCCTATTTCCAATAATGATATATACTATATTCTGAATTGTTTATGCACTTACAATTACTGTGTAAGTTTGGAATGTCATCTCCATTAGAGGAAACATAATTTAGAACTGTTGTCAAAGTATCCTGAAGGTATCCTGAAGAATGAGTACAAAATTACCTTAGGTTTTCTTTAGAAAGTAATGATACTTCTCAGGGGCCTGGAATCTTTCATTTAAATAGTATTGAAAGTTTGATAAACATTCACGTATCTGCTAAATAACAAGGCACTTGGCCTTGCAAGTGAATTTGACTTTTGCTCACCTAAGGACACCAGGTTGCTGTAGGTCTCCAGCATTACATCTCTGTACAGGGTCCTCTGAGCATTGTCCAGATGCTGCCACTCCTCCCAGCTGAAATCCACAGCTACATCAACAAATGACACCAGCTTCTGGAATGGCACATTTTCATCAAGAATTAGCACCGAGTTATAAACACACCATGTCTGGAATTTTATTCTTTTTTTGTTGGAATTTTATTCCTCTACTTAAATGTTTAGACGTACATGAAATATTGACCTGCAAAGCTTAGGGATGGTGCCTAGGCCCAGAGTTCAATTCCCAAGACCCACAAAAAAATAAAAAGGCAAGCCAGGTGTTGGTGGCTCACGCCTGTCATCCTAGCTACTCAGGAGACTGAGATCTGAGGACCATGGTTCAAAGCCAGCCTGGCACAAAATTCCATGAGACTCCTTTCCAATTACCCACCATAAAATGTTTAATGGCTTGTGGCATATCATGGTAGAGCAATTGTGGTATCGACAAAAATAAGTCGGGGGAGTAGATTTAGGTTATAAATGGAATTATTCCATTGAAAAAGAACTACATTATATGATGACATATGCTGGTACTGTGAGAATATTGCAAAATCTTAGGGTATCAAGTAATAGTACTGTGAAGTACACACAGAATGTTAATGTTCTATGTCTGGCATAATAGTCACTTGGGGAAGAAACTTTTTTTTCTTTTTTTTGGCTGGGGGATTTGCTTAAGGCTTGAACTCTGGGCCTGGGCACTGTTCCTGAGCTCTTCAACTCAAGGCTATCACCCTACCTATGAAGCCACAGTGCCATTTCCCATATTCTAGTGGTTAACTGTAGATGAGAGTCTCATAGACTTTCTAATGCCCAGGCTGGCTTTGAACCAAATCTTTAGATATCAGCCTGATATCTGAGTAGCTAGGATTACAGGTAGAAGTCACTGCACCTGGCAAGAAATTTATTTCTTGCTGTTTTATACTACAAATTTACTGTATGCTTTACTTTTTCAAAAAGACTGAGGATGACCTTTGTTCTGTATATAATGGGAAGAGGGGTAGGGAGCTGTGAGCAGAAGAACTGAGGGGCAATACTCAGGGTAGGACAATAGCCTTAAACTAAAGAGCTCACGGCCCAAGGTCCAAGCCCCATAACTTTCCCCACTACCCCACAAAAAAAAGGAAAAAAATTGGAGATTGGAGAGGATTTTCTAAAAAGAATATATAGAAATAGTAGTTCAAAATGTAGAAAGAAGTTCAATATTAACAGTCATGAGAAAAATTAAAATTACAATGAAATCATTACTTTAAATATATTAATATAAATATAGTTTTAAACAAAAAGATCCACATACACACACACAAACACACACACACACACGCATACAAAAAAACAACTTTCAAAGTCTAACTATTACTGGGAAGGTAGTGAGAAGAAGTAGAACTTTGGAATAGTTCTGCAAGGAATATAAAACAATCAAAAATTGCGTGGAGAGTGCTAAAAAAGTACTAAATATAGAATTACAAAGAAATATGGTCCAACACTTATTTCTAGATTTGTACCTAACGGAAGAGAAAGCAGAGACTAGAACAAATATGTGGACAATCCATTCACAACTATTAATAATAATCAAAAGATAGAAATATGCAAAACAATGCATTGAAAAGGAAGAACATTTTACTATATTTTACAGATGAATCTTGATTACAGTAAACTAAAAATACAGCAGTCATAAAGGAAGAGCTAGGGTATGTTTTCCCTTCCAGAGCTTCCAAGGATCAACAAACCCTTAGAGCCAAAAAGCACGATGGTTCCAGAGAATGAAGTAGAGAGGAACAGGAGCTGAATGTTTAATGATTATACATGGAAGATGAAAATTGCTCTAGATGGGTAGAATGAAGAGAGAACTGTACCCTAAACAATGGTTATGTAGCCACACAGGGTGGGACACACCTATACTCCCTGATCTTGGGAAACTCAAGAAGGATTTCTAGCCATCCTAGATGCATGGAAAGATCTATCATAAAAACTAATGTGGAGGGGCTGGGAGTTTGTCATAGTTGTAGAGTGCTTGTATGAAGACGAAGGTTCAATTCCACAGTACCACATACACAGAAAAAACCAGAAGTAGTGCTGTGGCTCAAGTAGAAGATCACTAGGCTTGAGGAAAGCTGAAGGACAGTGCTCAGACCGAGTTCCAGCCAAAGGGCTTGTTTAAAAAAAAACCAGAAAGCTGAGCATGATGGGGTGGTGGCTCACTTCTATAATCCTAGCTACTCAGGAGGCTGAGATCTGAGGATCAAGGTTTAAAGCCATCCTGGCACAAAAAGATGTGAGACTCTTATCTCCAATTTACCTTTAGAAAATGGGAAGTGGGGCTTGGCTCCAGGGTAAGGTGGTAGCCTGGAGCGGAAGAGCTCAGGGATAGTGCCCAGGCTGAGTTCAAGATCTATGACCCACCAAAAAAAAAAAACAAAAAACAAAAAAATAATATGGAAAAATTTGGATTCTGTGAATTTTATCAGGCATATAAATGTCTTTTTTGCTGTTGAAATAACAAATTGTTTGGAAACATTTTAAAAGTTTTTAACTAGAAATGTACACTACAAATGGAATTAATAACAAACACAAAATATGCAAAAGATACAAATTATCACAATATGGGTATCCTGCTTCTGTACCTTTTCACTGACTCCTGTTCAAATGAGTCACATATTCTGAATCATTTCTCCCAGTCGATAAATGCCACACATGTTAGCTTGTACTGAACTTGTTGGGAAATCAAAAGCAAATACTAAGCAAATGTGTGTTAGATTTTGTCAACAGTGATATTTCAAATACAAATCCCCACTCATTGCATTATTTAATATCAATGACGGAATCTAACTTACACTGGTACAATCTTCAATCTTTTGAGAATCTTCAAAAGGGTGTGTAAATATTTAGGATCATTATGTCTTCCTGGAGGAAAGATCCCTTTAGTAGTATGTAGTCAACTTCTTTGTCTTTTCTTACTAATTTTAGTTTGAAGTCTATTGTATATGATATGAGGATGGCAACTCCAGCCTGTTTATGGGGGAACTTAGCTTGATAGAGTTTATTCCAACCTCTCACTTTCAAAAGATGATTGTTTTTGGGTAAGATGTGTCTCTTGAAGACAGCAGAACGATGGCTCTTGCTTTTTGATCCAACTAGACAGCCTATGCCGTTTAATTGGAGAGTTAAGTCCATTGATATTGAGAGTTAGGATTGAGAGATATTTATTAGTTCCTACCATTTTTAAAAGCTTTTAGTAGGTCCTGTGTCTTGACAGTTCTAGTGGTCCTTAGATGGTATGCTGTTTAGGTGCCATTTCTTTCCCTATATTGCATTTATTTTGGTTTTCTATGTATAGAGCATCTTTGAGAATTCTCTGTAGTGTTGGTTTTGTTTCGACATATTGTTGCAGCTTTTCCCTGGAATGGAATGTTTTTATTGTTCCCTCAGTTATGAAGGAGAGCTTAGCTGGCTACAGTATTCTTGGTTGGTAGTTATTTGATTTAAGGGCATGACATATATGCTTCCAGTCACTTCGTGCTTGCATGGTCTCTGCTGAGAAATCTGGGGTTATTCTGATTGGTTTGCTTTTATAGGTTACTGATCCCTTTTCCCTGGCTGCCTTTAGGATCTTTTCTTTCTTTTCTATTGATCCAGTTCGGATCACAATGTGGCGGTGGGATGTTCTTTTCTGGTCAGGTCTGTTTGGGGTTCTAAAAGCTTCTCGTATCTGGATGGGCCTGCCCTTCTGGATATTTGGGAAATTCTCTGAGATGATTCCCTGAAGTATATTTCCAATACCAGTGACCTCTTTCTCCACGCCCTCCTCAATACCAACTAGCCTTAAATTAGGCTTCCTAATTGTATCCTGGACCTCCTGAATCGCTCTGTCATATTTCCTAGATTTGGATTGACTCATTTTCTGTTCTTTCTCTATAATGCCGAAATTATATTCAGCTCCGGAAATTCTCTCCTCTGCATTGTCTAACCTGCTATCAAAACTATCTACTTTATTTTTCATCGCCCTTGCTTCTAATTGCTCACTTTTGATGCCTTGCATCTCTTGTTTTAGATCATGTATGGATTTCTTTATCTCCTTGATTTCCTTTTGAGTGGTTAGCTCAGTAGCTTTATTTTCTTTGGACATTTGCTGGAGTTTGGTCACGTTTTTACTTGTGGATTCTATTAATTCATCCATCTTTCTTTGAAAAACCTTTATTATGGCCGCCTTTATGGCTTCTTCTTTTTCACCTTGTTTATGCTTTCCACTTGTTCAGCTATGGCTTCCTCCATTATCTCTTTCTTTATATTTTCACATTTTCCATTAATGATGTTTATCAATTGCATTTGTGTAGCACTTGGAAGACTCTCCTCTAGGTGTGCCAGTGACTGTTCCATTGTCTGTTTACATTGGGTGGGGGATGTTGTTTCTTGATTTGACATTTTTCTTGAGTTTCTTGTTCTGCCCATTTGAAAATGGGAGCAAGATTACTACTAAATACGATTATAGTTTTTCAGATATAACCAACCTAGACCTCTGTAGCTGGCGGACACTAGATGTTCAAAGTTTTGATTGGTATTATCACTCTTTCTTTTTGTGCACTTACAGACCAGTCTAATACAACCACTGATAAGCGATTTATACCCAAAACAATAAGCCTCTCAATCCAATCTCTATTGTCTTTAAGTCCCTCCGAGCCTAGAGAATAATTAACCACCTACATATACAATATTGCTCAACAGCCATCAAGTGTAGATCCGTGCAGTATAAGGGTTGAAAGACGAGCAGAGGACCAGAGATAGAAAAAAAGAATGAGAGAGGTCAGGGGAGGTACAAAAGGATTAACGTAGGAGTGTAAGAATATTGTAGTAATGAAGAAAAGGTATAGCATAAGGATAACTGACCTAAGTTGGTAAGTAGGTAGCATATTTGAGTACAAAGTTTGGAAATTATTAAAATAAAACTTATGTGTTGCTGCACGACTAGCTCTTAGCCCAACTAGTGGCCGCACAGTGGACCATGGGATGGATCTGTGTTTCTTGTCTACGTTGAGGGAAAGGGGTATTTCACAAGATGCAGAAGCGAAGATTGCAGAAGCCAATGCTGTGAGTGAATTAGCTCGTAAACAGCATTTTTATTTCCTTTTATCTTTCCAGCCCCAGTCTTGGGGCTGGTATTCAGGGATTGAGCACGGTCCTCGGGTTTTCTCAAGTCTAGCCCTCTGCCACTTGAGCCACAGAGCCACATCTAGATTTTCTATCTATGTGATACTGAGCAATCAAACCCAGATCTTCATGGATGCTAGGCAAGCACTTTACCACTATGCCAAACTCTCAACCCTGACATAGTAATTATAAAGTCATCATCATCATATCAAAATATCCTTTCTCTTACAAAGAATGAACACTCACCTATGTGTGTAATGCTTTTTTTTAAATTTCACTAGTTCTTCTGTGTTTTTCCATCTTGCATTTTTACACATGACAGCAAAGCTAATCATCAGGAAAAAATTGATTAGGATACAGAAACCTAATACTATCCTAGTAGATTGACGTCAAAAATATGTGCAAGATGCCCTGTGTGTTTGACCTAGTGGTAGAGTCCTTGGCTACCACGCGAAAAGCCTCAGGTTTGATTCCTCATTACCACATACATAGAAAACGCTGCAAGTGGTGCTGTGGCTCGGTGGGAGAGCTAAAGCCTAAAGATAGCCCAGGAACAATGTTCACACTCTGAGGCAAGTCCAAAGACTAGCAAAAACAAAAAAAATTCGACAAGGGGAAAATGCAGGCAGAGAAGGCACTGTGAAGCAAATGTTTTGTAAAGGATGAGGGCAATATTGACCCTTAAGTTTGGATCTTACCTAAGAAAGGCTCCTTGAGCCTGAGACCAGACTGGTAGTTGGGCCTAGTGGAAGACATTGGGATTGGACAAATAAGGTGTGCTGTTTACTACATCCACATGTATATTGTGAGATTGGAGGAGAGATTCAGCCTCCAGTATGTCTTTGGTGAGGTCTTCTGTGAGCAAGGATCTTTAGTCATTGGGCCCTGAAAGGTGAACCTGCCTCCCTCACAATGGAACAGAATATGGAACCCTGGTAACCAAGCCACTGTAACTAACAACCAACTCAAGCCAGCTCACTTGGCCTGTGGATCAGGAGGAAGAAAGTTGTTGCTGTGCTGTTGCCAAAGGTCAGGAAACTCGAGTCTCAGGCATGGAAGTTGTGGATGTCTTACTCGAAGATGTACATGCTAGATCATTGCCAAGCCACAAATCCAGTATAACAGGTCTTTCTCTAAGAAGAAGGCCAGGAAAATCCAGGGCAACCAGATGAGGTATATTTCTAAGAAGAAATGTATTTGACCCCATCATTCTCCCCACACACTACCACTTTCTTTTTTGTAAAATTTTTTTCTTGTAATTAGTAAAACGGTTACATGATATTTGCCAGGTAGAAGGTGCATTAATTCACATACATTGATACCCTTTCACATGTCTTGGTACCCATTTCCCTCCAACCCCACATCCCCCACCCGTCTTGGTTTTCCACCCTTCCCTATCAAATTTCAAATATCCAAATACAAATAAATTCAATATATCAGATACCAAAGTGAGATACTATACCAATATGGGATAACCAAGGGACAGCAAAGGAGATGAGAGACAACATACTACATTAAGGACAACAATCATTCATTATATGGCTTTTGTTTCAATATCCTGTAGGTCCTTTCAATTAGCTTCACATTATATGGCCTTATATATGGCCTTTTGCTCTATTGCAAATCTCTGCTAGTAGAGCCCAAGGTTTCTACTGATTATGACGAATGAGGGAAACCACTGAGCCTAAGTTCCTTTGAGTCTGGCTTACTTCACTTAATATGATTTGTTCTAAGTCTTTCCATATCCTAACAAATGGGGCGATGTCATTCTTTCTGACAGCAGCATAGAATTCCATTGTGTACAAATAACACAACTAGTTGATCCACTCATCAACTGAGGGACATCTGGGTTGGTTCCATATCTTTACTCTGGTGAATAGCGCTGCAATGAACTTTGTTGTGCTAGTGGGTTTAGTATGCCCTTGTTTCTTGGGTAATGCCAAGTAGTGGAATTGCTGGGTCATAGGGGAGTTCTATGTTTAGCCTTTTGAGGCATTTCCACACTGCTTTCCATAGTGGATGAATGAGTTTGCACTCCCACCAACAGTGTAGAAGTGATCCCTCCTGGCCACATCCCCTCCAGCATCTGTTGTCATACGTTTTCCTGATCCTGGCCATTCTAACTGGAGTGAGGTGGATTCTTAGAGTTGTTTTGATTTGCATTTCTTTTATGACCAGAGACGTGGAGCATTTCTTCATGTGTCTATAGGCCATTTTTGTTTCTTCTTCAGAGAAGACTCTCTTTAAGTCTTTGGCCCATTTTTTAATGGGATGGGTGTTACTTTGGATGTTAGTTTTGGAGTGATTCAATTTTTTGAGTTGTTGATATATTCTAGATATGAGGCCTTTGTCCGTTGTTTGGTTGGTGAAGATCTTCTCCCACTCTGTAGGCTTCCTGATTAGTTTACTAGCTATATTCGCTGCCATATGAAAGCTCTGCAGTCCCACTTATCCAGCCTTTCTCTGATTTGTTGTGATTCTTGGTCCTTATTAAGAAAGTTTCGACCTGTGCCAAGGAGGCCTAGTGTATCTCCTATTCTTTCCTGTAAACTTTTCAGTATGTCAGTTTTGCCTCCAGGTCTTTGATCCATTTGCAGTTAATTCTAGTGCAAGGTGACAAAGAAGGATCCAACTTTAGTTTTCTGCAGGTGCTTAACCAGTTCTGCCAGCACAACTTGTTGAAGAGGCTATCTTTCTTCCATTCTATTTTTTTGGCTCCCTTGTCAAAGATTAGGTGGCCATAGGTCTGTGGTTTAATATCTGGGTCCGCAGTTCTATTCCATTGGACTTCAGGCCTGTTCTTGTGCCCGTACCAAGCAGTTTTGAGAATTATAGCTCTGTAATAGAGTCTAAAGTTTGGAATTGAAATTCCTCCAGCGCTGTTCTTTCTGCTAAGAAGTGTTTTTGCTATGCGGGGTCTTTTATTATTCCATATGAAATTTTGAATTGCCTCTTCTATTTCTTTAAAGAATGACATTGGGATGTTGATGGGTATTGCATTGAATTTGTTGATAGCCCCTGGCAAGATTGTCATTTTCACAATGTTGATTCTTCCAATCCAGGAGCATGGGAGGTTTTTCCATTTCCTTAGTTCTGCTTTAATTTCCTTTTTTAGGGTTTTAAAGTTTTCATCTAAACGGTCCTTTACATTCTTAGTTTAGCTAATTCCTAGGTACTTTATTTTGTTTGAGGCTGTTGTGAAAGGAGTTTCTTTCCTGATTATTGTCTCGTTCCTCTCACTGTTGGCGTAAAGGAAGGCAGTTGATTTGTGAGGGTTGATTTTATGGCCTGCTACCCTTCCAAAGCTTTGAATCAGCTCAAGGAGCTTGGGAGTAGTGTCTATAGGATTCTTTAAATACAGAATCATGTCATCTGCAAAGAGGGATAGTTTTATTTCCTCTTTCCCTACTTGGATCCCCTTTATGTTTGCTTCTTGCCTTATTGCACTGCCTAGGAATTCTAGTACTATGTTAAAAAGGAGTGGAGAGAGTGGGCATCCTGAATGCTACCCCTTAGCACTTTTATGCAAGTCTTAGGCCTGTGGCATTTTAAGCACATTTCAATACTCTGTTTTTTGCTGGTTAATTAGAGGTAAAAATCTTATGGAATTTATTGCATGGCTGATTTTGAACTGGAATCCGCAGGTCTCAGCCTATCTTGAGTAGCTAGGATTACAGTACTTTTACAACCCGTATGCTCATACACATCGCTTCTGATCCACACACTCATTGTTCAATTTAACTAACAAGATGTGAGGAAAGATGATTGACTGTTATTTACTAGATGGGCTTCTAGTGAGTATATATTTCCACTTCCACTCTGAAGCCAGGGAAATGTTTCTGGTACATGTTTCAACTATCTCCCAAAGAGGAAATTATATGTGAGTACGTTTGATAGTATTTCAGATAGGAAATGGACTTTGGTGTTTGGAACCTGTTGGGCAGAGTGTATCAGCTGGGCTGTGATAACAGAGATGATGTTTCAGACAGGAATATTTTCATCCCAGACAAACTTAATCCAGATCCTTGGATTTCGGGCCTTGAGTAGATAGAATTACAAGTGTGAGCTGCCACCACCACCTGGTTCATTTTGGAAACCTTAATTGCTTCTCATTTGTTCCTTTCCTTTTTTGGAAGATTGATCTAAGCTGGCTGATTGTGCATCACAATGAAGTGATTGGCCTCAGGAATTGCAAATATTTGTTTCATCAGCACGGAATGAATGAAGTTGATCTAAACCCAATAGTATTTTACTTCTGATAAACAGGGAACTTACCTATATCATTTTTCCTTACCTTTGCTTTCCCAAAGCAAGCAACATGTTTCTTAAAAACTGTACTTCATGAGAATATTATAATTAGAAGCTATCTTCTGCACACTTCAGAATAGTCCTTGCATTTATAAACTTATATTACAATATTAGGTAGAAGAATGGTGACTGTTAGTTTCATAACTATTTCATATGTTTTACTCTTTAAGGCTCATTAACTCAAGAAGGGATTAAATACATTTAGATAATAGTAGAACATAGCTGCTGCTGATTTGATTTGTGTGCAGATGATACACAGATTTATTAGGATTACTCAAAAGTTTTCTTCAAATTTTCAGTAGTCGACTGCTATGCTAACTGGAAGGTGATAGTAATGATGCTGAAATTCTATGGATCAGCTATGAAGCAGAATTTCAGGGGAGAGTATTTGCTAGGGACTTAATCTCTAAGACGCATATCAAGAATATTGAACTATAACACCAAATGATGGAGGACTCAGCGTCACATTTTGTTTGTTTTATGCAAGTCCTGGGACTTAAACCCAGGGCCTGGGAACTGTCCTTAAATGTTTTTTTTTGCTTCAGGCTAGTGTTCTACCACTTGATCCACAGCTCCACTTCCAGATTTTTGGTAATGAACTGTAAATCAGAATATCATGCAATTTGTTTGGGCTGGATTCAAACCTTATTCTGTGTAGATAGGATTCCAAGTGTGAGCGCACAGAGCCTGGCTAGTATCATTCATCATTCAAGTCATGGGACTGCAATTCTGCACCTAGGTCTTGTCACTGAGCTTTTCAGCTCAAGACTACTGCCCTATCCCTTGAGCCATAGGGCCACTTCTGGGTTTCTGGTGGTTAATTGGAGATAAGAGTCACATGGACTTCAGTGCCCAGGCTGACTTTGAACTGCTATCCTTGGATCCCAGCCTCTTGAGTAGCTACATTTAGAAGTGTAAGCCACCATACACGGCTAAATTATTTTTTAAGTTAATTTTTTTTGTTAAGTCAATATATATTTGGCATACGGTTACATAATAATGAACACATTTCTTAAGAAAATTGTTATCCCCTCCCTCATTTTTCTCTGTTTTCCTACCCTCAGCCCCCTCTCCACCCAGATTGTTCAGTTCATTTCCGTTTAGTGTCTTCCAAGTATCACTGTTCAATTGGTTCACCCTTTTTCCTTTGTTTTTTTTTTTTTTACCATTTTATTATACCCTCTCCATTCCCCAAATCACATAAACCTATGTACAAGACACAGGGTACCCGAATTCAACACAGTGACTACAGAGAATAAAACTAAAGGGAAAAAGAAGAAAAGAGGTAAAAAGCAAAGAAAATGAAAGAACATCATACAGTACCTTAGAAGCAAGAACACTGAAAAAACAAAACATAAAACCTTAGGCTGACAATGAAGCTTGCCTAGCATGTATGAAACCCTGGATTCCATTCCTCAGCACCACATGAACAAAAACTGGAAGTGCCACTGTGACTCAGCTGGTAGATTTCTAACGTTCAGCACAGAGTGTCTCCAAGTGACAAAAATCTGTCACATTTAAGTCAGGCTTCAAAACTTTGCTAGGAACCAGGTACGTGATTTGGAAGAAAGTCCAATTTTCAAAAAATCACTAGCCAGGTGCTGGAGGGTCATAATTGTCATTCTACTAGCCAGGGAGAAGGTGATTCAAAGCCTTTGCAAGCAAAAAAACGAAAAAAAAAACTGTAAGATTCTTCTCTCCACTTATCCACCCAAAAACTAAGTGGAGTTGTGGCTAAAACTGGTACAGCATTAGCCTTGAGGATAAAGAACTAAGAGACCTTGCCCAGGTCCAAAGTTGAAGCTCTCCACCAAGAAAGAAAAAAAAGGAGTCCAGATACCTTAGTTTCAAAAGTATATCTGGATATCTTAGTAGATTTTTCTGATCTTTCCTCATTCATCTCATGGAACCATATAATCTTGATCCTGATCTGACTAAGAGCCTGCATTGTGCTTAATAAATTCATTCCACATATTCCAGTAGAATCTGGACAGCTAACAGCCACTTACCAATGCTTTATTCTACGTTTAGGCCAGTATGTCTTCATACCATCTACACAGTCAGCTATATCATCTTTCCAGAAGTAGCATTGAGTTTAGAACACTCAGAACTAAAATAATTGCATAAAGATGTAATAAAACCCCTTGATTCATTAAGAAAATTTCTGTACCACTTAGAGCAAGTGCATTAGTGGTATTTACATCTAGCCTCTTTTGTTAAAAAATTTATTAACATTGAATTTTACATCATATTTCAAATGTCATGTTTAACCAACAAGTATTCAAGAAGGGAATCACTATACAATCACTGGCACATAAATTTTAGAATATAGTAAAAATTAAGCTGAGTCTTTGTATGTCATAGATACAGATTAATCTATAATAAAACACATGCCTAGATTTTTATGTCTATGTAGTTATGTTTATATCTCCAAAATTATGTCCAGAACTTTGGGTATCAACTATTCAATCATCGCTCTACTACTGTTTGAAACTAATATCCATATATTAAGGATACCATGTACCTTTTGTTCCTTGGTCTTGACTTATCTCACTCAACAGGATTCACTCTAATTTCATCCACTACCCCAAAAATGCCATTATTATTTTTTTCTGTGCAGATCTTCTTTTTATGTATTTATTTTTATTGTAATTTATAGAAGGGTTACATTATATTCACCAGATAGAAGGTGCATTACTTCTCAAACTTTGATACCCCATGTAATGATATGGTCCCCATTTCCCTTCCCCTACCCCCACTCATGTTCATTTGCCCCCTTCCCTATCCAATTTCAAATAACCAATTAGGCACATATGAAATATATCAGAAAAGAAGGTGAAATGTTGTAACAATATGATATAACCAAGGGATAGCAAAAGAGATAAGAGATCACATAGTTCATTAAGGACAACAATCACTCATTGTATGAGTTTTGTTTCTTCATCTTGGAGGTCCTTACATTTAATGTCATACTATTTGTCACGATGTCTCTAGATTTTGTTCTATTGTAAATCTCTGGTAGCAGAGCCCAAGGTTTCTACTAATTTTGACAAATGAGGGAGACTCTTGGGCCTATGTTCCTTTGAGTTTGGCTTACTTCACTTAATATGATTTTTTTCCTTCTCATCCACCTCCCCGAGAATGCCATTATTTTATCTTGTCGGTTGGCTATGTATCATTCCATTGTGTGTGTGTGTGTGTGTGTGTGTGTGTGTGTGTGTGTGTGTGTGTGCTTGTATCACATTTTTTGTAGTAGGGCATCTGGTTGTTTCCATCATCCAGCCTCATTTTCTACAGATATTTTTATAGTCTCTTTTTTATTTTCAGGGTAATGTATAGAGGGGTTACGATTACATTTACAGGTAGTGGACTGCATTACTTCTCACACATTTATTCCACTCCACATGTTTTTGTCCCCAGTTCCCTCTCCCCTCCCTTCCCAATCATCTTGTTTCCCCCTTCCCTTTCCTATTTGACATAAAGAAATAAACATATATACAATATGCCAGGGAAAAAATCAGATACAGTAACAATCTGACATTAACCAAAGGGCAAAATAAGAGATGAGAAATAACATAGTATTTTAAGGACAAAAATCACACATGATTAAGAGCAACGATGACACAAGATATAGCTCTTGTTTCCATATCCTAGAGATCCTTACATTTAGTCTCATCCTGTATGACCTTATATACCTAGGTTTTTGAGTTATTGTAATCCTCTGCTAGGAGAGTCCTAGATGTGAACTAATTATTACAAATGAGGGAAACCATTGAGCTTATGTTTCTTTGGGTCTGGCTTGCTTCACTTAATATGAATTTTTCCAAGTCTTTCCATTTCCTTACAAATGGGGCGATGTCATTCCTTCTGATGGCAGCATAGCATTCCATTGTGTATAAGTACCACATCTTCTTGATTCAGTCATCTACTGAGTGGCATCTGGGTTGGTTTCATATCTTTGCTATGGTAAATAGTGCTGCAATGAACATCATTGTGCTAGTGGCTTTAGTATGCCCTTTTTTCTGGACAATTGGGTAGATGCCAAGTAGTGGATTTGCTGGATCATAGGGGAGCTCTATGTTCAGTCTTTTGAGGAACCACCACACTGCTTTCCCTAGTGGTTGAACGAGTTTACACTAACACCAACAGTGTAGGTGTGATCCCCCCTGGTCACTTCCCCACCAGTATCTCTTATTAGATTTTTTGATAATGGCCATTCTGACTGGAGTCAGGTGGAATCTCAAAGTTGTTTTGATTTTCATTTCCCTTATTGCTAGAGATATGGAGCATTTCTTCATGTGTCTAAAGCCCATTTTAATTTTTTCTTCAGAGAATACTCTTTTAAGTCTTTAGCCCACCTTTTAATAGGATGGTTGTTTCTTTGAAGATTTGTGTGGGAGAGATTCATTTTTTTCAGCTATAGATATATTTTGGATAACTACATATTTTTTTGTAGAAAAAAGAATGGAAGCCATCATGCTGGCTCACAACTTAATTTCAGCTACTTAGGAGGCTCAGGGCTTAGGATCACAGGTCAAAGCCAACCAGGGCCCTACAGTGTGTGAGATCAAACTCTGTGAACATACCTTGACTGTAAGAGGAATCTCACTGCCTGGGAATGTAGCCTAATGGTAGAGTGCTCACCTAGAATGCATGAAGACCTAGGTTCTATTCACCGGTACCGCATACTCACAAAGAAGCTAGAATTGGCGCTGTGTCTCAAGAGGCAGAGCACTCACCTTGGGCAAGCGAGTCCAACGAAAATGTCTAGGCCCTGAGTCCAAGCCCTAGAACTGGCAAAAAGAAAAAAAAGAGCAATCTTACTTAAGTAACAAGGAATGTACCCTATTTTTATACAGACTGAAAAATTCATTAAGAAATTAGAAAATATGTATAAAGTGCATAATTTCTTTTGTGTGTTGGCACTGCGTCTTCAACTGAGTGCTTCAGCTCTATCCCTGAACTTTTCTGCTCAAGGATAGCACTCTACCAATGCAGCCCCAAATCAACTATCTTCAATTGAGATATAAGCGATGAATATTTCAGGGTGCTTCATGAAAAACATTTTTATAAATTGAAACTTTCAACACAGTCTTATTTTAGTATGAATGTTGAGATGGGAAGAGACAGAAAAAGTGAAATGTTTCCTGATCCCCACAGAGAAGAGACTCAGCAGAACCACTGTGGTCTGCTTGTATACTAGGCGAGCACTCTACATCTAGGCCACATTCAAAGCCAAAGTAGATTTTTGATACTATTGTGGAGTTTTAATTTTCTTAAATATTTGAACAAAGCACAATGGATATATAAACAGACTTGAACTCACAGAACAGAGTCCCACATAATATTACAGTTACTCTGGCACTTCTCCCGATTGACAAAACACATTTCCAGGCATCCGCTCTGTCCTTAAGCTTTGGTAGCTGACTTGTCTTTCCATGGAGGCCTGGCCTGGATTCCTGGTGATTCCATGCATTTCACAGTTCCCTGTATATCCAGTAAGGTTGTCTTCTATGGGACCAGACCTGTCTGGTTTTTGGCCCACCCAGGACCTATGTGTCTGAGGTCTCACATTATAAGTGGAAAATAAAACACAGTATAATAAGGACTGAAGAACTGCCCACCATAATATTAACAATGAGAGTTTAATAGTTAGCAAAGTAAATACAATGCATACTTGACAAGAATCATGAGAGCAAGATAAAGAGATGTCTTTTTAGGAAGGGGACAAGGAAGCTCTAAATCCAGACTGGCCTCCAAGTTGCCTTCAGACAGTAATTCTACTTCAGAGTTCTCAGAAGAGTCTCCGTCCTCATGAGAAACAGAATGTCCTTCCTGAGTTAAGAGGGGGATGGATTCTGGTTTGTCGAATGGAGATTGAGTCTCTTTTAGTGAGATGAATGGGTCTGGATATTCTGAGAGGATGGATTCATTTTCCTCCAATGAATCCAGTATTGAGAGTACACTTGCTGCTTCCCATGGGGACATTTTCCATGAGCCCAGCGTGTGCCCCTTCAACTTGTAAGTGGAGTGTTACTCTGACTCAGATGGACTGACTCTCGGTGGAGTGTGAAAGGAAACGGAAAGAAATCTGGTGGCTCTTTTTCTTCCTCCATAGTATCTGCAGGTTCAACTGTGCCACACATGGGGTTCAGAGCAAAAGGTATATCCACAGGACTCTAAACCTGTTTGGTAATTTCTACAGAAGGCCCATGCTTTCTGGAGTGCAGTGATGATTCTCAGTCTCCATCAGTCACCAGCACCATTGGTGGGTTTTTCATCCGGAGTTCAGGATAAGCTCTTCCACGATGACCCAAACCTAAGAATGGAAATAGGTATAGAGTGGACAGAGTGGACTCTGCAAGTTGAAGTGTCACTCAACTTCCATGAGGATCTAATGGAGAAACCTGTAGAACTGGAGTTTGGACTGAACACTGAGAAGGTGTAGGGTCTTTCGAATGACTGCTTATTCCCGAGTCCTTTCAGAGGACAGACATTACCTGGCTGACACCATCCATAAAGGGCATTTTGCCAAGCTCTGTAGAAGTAAGGGCCAACCAATATCTAGACCACATGGGCTTCCTACTCTCAGGCTCTGAGGCACCCACACCAGGACTTCTACTTTTTCTTGGTCTTTCTGGTGGCACATTCATCCAGCTGGTCAAAAAGTATGTGTCTAGAAGAGCAGGTCCAAAGCCGGCATGTGGAGCCTCATATAGAGCTTGAGTTGTGTCAGGGTGTGGCAGTTCTTGAACTCGTAGAAATCACTGGGGTAGAAGTCCATTCACATCATATAGATGGAACACATGATGCTGTGGGCACATTCGGTACAAGGAAAGTGAGAGCCTTCTCTCTCCATCCTGAGCCTTCTACCAAAGCCCCTTTCTTGCAGGACTCTAATGCTGTGGCTGTCCTGCAGAGATGTGCACTTATGTGCTGGGAAGGGGGTAAGAGACACTCGAGAACAGGATGACTTTTACACCCCACTTCCAGAAGCTTCTGAGAGAGGCCTCTATGCATCTGTCCAAAGTAAACGCACCTTAAATTAACTACGTAAATGCTCTAAATAAATCAATAAGTGAATGCTCTAAATAAAGAACTAAATGCTCATTCCTCTAATCTTAGCCACCCAGCAGGCTGAGCTCTGAAGATCACAGTGGAAAGCCAGTCTAGTCAGTAAAAGTCTAAAGGCACTTGTCTTCAATTAGGTAGCAAAAAGCCAGAACTTGACCTATGACTCAAATGGTACAGTGCTAATTTTTGAACACCAAAGGTATGGCATTCAGACCTGGGTTCAGGTTCAAGTGGCAGCACTGGACCACACACCAAAATGTAAATGCTTTCAGGTTCTAACAGGCAAAGCTATCACAATCCCTCGCTGATGACTCAAAAGTGATTCAGCCCCCAGCTTTTCCTCTGACTCCAGTATTTCAGAGGCCTCCGCCATTAGTACTGACACCTCATTTCTTACTGGGAAATGGGATTTCCTAGGATGTCACCTAGGTGAGGGCTGCAGTTGGGAGCCACTTACTCATGCCTGAAATCCAACTTCTCAGTAAGCACACTGTTGAGACTCCCGTAGGTTGTGAGGGAAATGAAATGGCATGGTGTCCCAGTCATAATAAAGTAGTTTGTGCACTTGTATCATGCTTAGCTCCCCTGTGAACACCGCAGTGAACCAAACAGGATCAGAGAGGAGCCAAGTATTCCAAGACTTGGCCAGGAGGGGTGAGCAAACCTGAGTTTGGAGGGGGAACACTCACTTTTTCAAGAGAATTTCCAGCAACTACTACATTGTCCTCCACTATTTGAAATTGTGCAGGAAGTTTCCCACATAAAAGAGATCACCTTTCTGGTAGGCAGGGATCAGCTTTGTCAGCAGCAACTCCAACAGGCCTTCCTCCAGGATCCATAGGTTACAAGGCTCATTCAGAGTCTGAACTGACTTACCATCACACTATGTTGGCAAAACAGTGGATATTTCAAACGTAGGAAAGGGACCATACTTCACACTGAGGAATTGGAATAGAGTAGATTGGAAATGACACACTCTAATCTCAGTATAATCACTTGAAAGCACACAAGAAGGTTGTAGTCTGTGGGCAGGATGATGGGTTCCAATAGATTTCCTCTCAATATACCTCATCTGAGTTGCCCTGGAGTTTCCTGGCTTTCTTCCTAGAGAAATGCCTGATATACTGGAATTTTGTTAGGTTTCTGTATCCTAATCTATTTTTCTTCCTGATGAATATCTGTGCTGTCATCTGTAAAAATGCAAGTGGGAAATCACAGAAGCATTGGTGACATAAAAAAAGTCTTACAGACATAGATAAGTGCTCATTCTTTGTAGGAGAAAGGATATTTTGATATGATGATGACTACTTATAAATAGTTTATCGGGGTTTAGAGTTTGGCCCAGTGGTAGAGTGCTTGCCTAGCATCCATGAAGATTAGGTTTGAGTCCTTAATATCACACAGATATAAAAATCCATATGGCAATGTGGCTCAAGTGGCAGAGGGCTAGACTTGGGAAAAGCCAAGAGCAGTGCTCAGGCCCTGAGTTCAAGCCCCAGGAATGGCAGAAAAAACAAAAGAACAGAAAAGAAAAGAAAAGAAATGTGCTTTTTACAAGTTATTCACTCACAGCATTTGCCTCTGAATTCTTCTCTTCTGCATCTTGTGACTTATCCCTTTCCCTCAATGTAGACAAGAAAAACAGATTTTATTACTTGCTATCCTGTTGTCCAATCTTTGGATATTAATTCAAAATACAATATTGCCTGAGATATTGTGTGTGTGCATGTGTCTGTGTGCATCTGCCAATGTGTGCATGCACACATGTGTACAGGGTTTAGGGCTTACTCATAGGGCCTGTGTGATAACCCTCAGCATCTTTTCCTCAAAGGTATTGGTCTTTCACTTCTAGCTTATTATAGCTAATTGGAGTTGAGAGATTCACTCAATTTCTTGCCCTGTGCATTGGAACCCAGTGCTGGGTTCTCATATTGTTAATTGTAGCTATAGAGAAGGCTGAGGTCTGGGGATCCTCGTTAGAATCCAGCCCCTGAAAGAAAGTCACTGATAGAAATCTTTATCTTCAGTTAAGCACGAATATATAAGGCAAAAGTGGAACTGTGGCTCAGTTCCTCTTGTACCAGCCATGAGAAAATTAGTAATTGGCAGCACCTGGTCCCTGAGAGAAATCCTTAGCACTGGTTCAAAAAAAGAAAGAAAATAATGAAAAAATTTAAAACTTGCTGAGGAATCCATAAGGATAAACGTGCCTGTGAATAATCTTGTCATTTCAGATTCCCTCAAGAGCTTATGTCTCTCTATATTTTATCAAGTTTTTTTAAAGATATTTACATATTTCTTAAACAGAGATAGCCATCCACAAAACAGAAACACAAACTCTCACACAGTATACCACCCACCAATAAGTGTCTGGCTATGTATATATGTATAGTCATATGTATTGATCTGTCTCTCTATACTAATATATAAATGCATAAACATATGTATTTAGACAAACAGGAAACATACATAGATAGGTCTCAGGCATTTCCAGATTTTGTGCAAGTCTTCTGAGTGCAACTTACCATTCTATTGTTTGTCAAGATAGAGTCCCTCTAACTTTTGGCCAGCTTCTTGTCCTTTGATACTTTTTTCTGCCAGTCCTGGGTTTTGAACGCTAGGCCTGGATGCTGCCACTGAGCTTGAGCTTCTTGCATTCAGTAGTTTATTGCAGATAAGAGTCTCATGGAGTTTCTGTCCTGGGCTGGCTTTGAATTGTGATCCTCAGATCTCAAACTCCTGAGTAGCAAAGATGACAGCCTTGAGCTACCAGTACCTGGTTCCTTTGCCTCTTTTACCCTTTTTTTGGCCCCACCACAGCCATGGTATCTACCTTCCTATGTTCTCTCCACCTGCCCCCACACAGGGGTCTGACAGATGCTCTCCACCCACTTGTTCATGTCCTCCTCTGTATTGGCTGACAGCTAAGACATGCACTCACTTGTCTGGATGCCAAACACAAAGCCATGTGATTGTTCCTCAGTCTGGAACATCCTATCAGATTTATAGCACCACAGAGGATCAGGTTGATGCTCCTCCAGGGCTTCTTAAATTGTTCTCATATTAATCCACAACACGTTTGTCATCACTTGTCCAGCTAATTCATGGACTAAACCAGCACTCCCTACAAACTTAGATCCCAATACCATGAGGACACTCAAGGGTGCATTAGGAGTGTGACCTGCAGGTGGATGTGAGCCTGTCTAACTTGGAGGGGATTTCTCCAACACAGGAAATGGAATACAAATTTAGAATCTGCTTTCATGAGGTGACAATCTCTGGCAGATGTTCTTATCAAATGTGGCACTGCATACTTCCAGTTTAAAACATGGGTTGATGACCCAGCATAACAGAGAATGTATTCACCCAGGCCCAACACATAGGCTGGGACCCTGAACTTTCAGGTAGCATTTGGCTTTGAAGGTTATGAGACTTAGTCGACAAATGATGAGCCCCCTCCCGTGAGGCATAGCAAACGGAGCCAAAGTGCAACCCATTTAAGCACCAGATCAAGCTTCCCTTCTTCAGTAGGGTATGGTTTGAATACTGTGCATAGCTTCTGTTTGAAGCCAGTCCAGAAAGGAAAGTCCATGAAACTCTCATTTCCAGTTAACTGCCAAGAAAAAGCCAAAGATAGAGATGAAGCTCAAGAGAGGTAGAGAGCCATCTGAAAAGAATGGTTACACCCTGCTACATCCTCATTATCTGGTCTTGAAAACATTTCTGCGTGCATCCCAGGATGCAGCCAGCATCTGGGGATGACAGTGACCCCTGCGCCCATTGGCAACCTGCACTGTCTCTGATATCTGTAATGTGAACCTCATTCTGTTGGGTTTGTGAAGCGGTGTCAACCCTGCAGAAGGAACCAACTGTGCCCTAACTCCCACTGTCCCCCAGGGCCCCTAGCATTCCCCCATCTGCACCCCTCCTGTGGCTTCTGATCCTAGGGAGCCCTCCTGCCCTGTCCAACACTCACAGGAAGTGCATATTTCTTCTCCTGGGGCAACTTCTCCACAGAGAGTACATGACATGCCCACTTTCCAGGCACGGGGAGATCCTGCCAAAGTAGCAAATCAGTGATAAGGACATAAAGTGATGAATAGATTTTTAGATTCTGATGGGAGACAGTCTGCAAAATCCAAGGGAGAATGGAATTGGAGGGGACCAGGGATCAGGATGTGGGCATGGAGCTTCCCTGCCAAGGGGGTGGGGGAAGTCACAGGCTGGGGGATGCACAGGATGATCCATGGGCCCTGTGCAGTTACTGGGTCACCCCCTTCTGCATCTCAGCCTTTGGCTTTGAGCTCTGTGATCGTCAAGATGTGCACAGTCTGTATCTGGCTGGCAGAAGAAAGGACCCTGGGAAGACAATTTTAGACCCTTTGTGAGTGTAGGAAGGGGTAGGCTGGACACCCAGTCCAAGAGGAGCTAAAACTGGAGTCGAGGGGTGTGCAAGGAGTGGGTGTGAGGGTTGTGGGCAGTCACAGTCACGGCAGAGGTGGCTCTGTCTGTGGGGTGAGTGCCTCCCTGCAGGCACAGCACTGGAGATATCAGAGATCCACATGAAAAGGAAAAGCTGGAAATGGCACTATTGTTCAAATGGTAGAGCATCAACCTTGAGCAAAAGAACTCAGGGACAGTACCCAGGATCTGAGTTCATGTCTCATGACTGTAAAAGAAAAAGAACCAGGACTATGAGAGGGAACCTGGTACTCTCTTGGTCTAATCAGACACAAGAAGAGGCCGGGATAGGCTGTGGAAAAACACAGAGAACATCTTCCCCCAGCTCATCCTGTCCTGCATGCAGGGACAGCCATGTAACTAGGGCTACAGTGAGATCATCTTCACCCCTGTGCTGCCATCTGAATTGTAGGCTTCTGTCCTGGCATGGGGTGTCCTGATGGCTGAGCAGGTGCCCTAACCCTAGATGGAGAGCAGCCACTGACTGTGGTAGCTAAGGAGAGATCTGTTCCATAGCTATCAGGCCACCCAGCATGGGAGCCATAACCACCCCTCACCCAGGTAGAGGCCAATGGTTCTCCAGGTGCTACTAACATTGCCCCACCCCTAGCTCTGGGTACCCCTGACATTCCCTCCACAAGGAGCAGGACAAAGTGAGGGATCAGGAAGCTGCCTATGGGCTTCAGATGATGGCCAGGCTGGCACTACAGATGGCCTCACTCTGTCACCATCTTTCCTCCATCATGCCTCTCTACCTCCCACACTTTAACCTTGGAAACCAATGAACTGGGCTCTCATCATTTCTCTCATCTCTTCACCCACCTTGCCATGCGTCCATCCCTCTGTCACTTCCACCCCACACACATCCCACCACCAGCCACCCTGTAGCTTATGAGGATCCCAGAGGAAGCTCTTGGTGAAGGGCTTGTGACCACAAAACACTTACTATCACCCGCTCCGGCCTGATCCACCACAGAATAAGAACAGCCAAGCAGTCCCACATTGCATCAGAGTTGCTCTGCTGCCATCCTGATTTCTTCATGGCCAGGACTTGGCTCTCCTCAGCCTCTCAGCTCAGTAACCAGAACATTGTGCTTTCACAGAGCCATGGCTTCCAGTCTCCATGGACACAATGACATCAAGGTGATGCCAACTTCCCCATCTCTATATACTTCTAACTATGGGATGGGAGCTGAGGTTCTCTTCTGTGACTCCATCCGCTAAGAGGCTCATGCAGATTTCTCTCCTTTGCTCATCATGGTGACTCTTTGGTTAACAAGTCACTGCTGGGCTTCCAGTTCACCACATATAGAACCCATACTCCAACACTTTTCTTAGAAGGACTGATGACTTTTAAATATTCTCTAGTTTTAAATTTCTAGTTCCTTCTCTCTTTCATTTATATATTTCCCTTCCTCACATACTTCCCTTTTTTTACCTTCCTTCTTTCATTCCTGGCCTTGAACTCAAGACCTGGAGCTTTTTCTTAGCTTTTCTTTGCTCAAGGTAGCACTCTAGCTCTTGAGCCACAGCTCTACTTCAATCTTTGTTCTTGCTCTAAACTGGGAGTAAGAGTCTCATGCATTTTTCCCTTTGCTGGGTTGGTTTTAAACCACAATACTAAGATCAGGATCCTGAATATGCCTCGGATTACAGGTTTTATCTAATCAAAACAAATTCCTGATTTCTTTTTTAGACATAATTAGTTCTTTCAGGTGAGCCACCAGCCACTCATGCAAGAGCATTGCAGGATCCCAGCATTCATCTTGTCTCCAGTCTTATTCCATCCATCTCACAATGGCCATCTAAAACACCCTGCTGCATGCCCGAAGTCGCAAGGAACGTTCTCAACGCCATGAGAAGCCCCCTTAAGCTCTGCCTCAGATATGCCCAGCCCCCATCCCACTTGCACATGAGCATTTGTTTAGGAGAAATTTCCTGAGTACATCATCATTTTTCCTCACCATTCAAATTTCATCTTTGGAGTCATTTCTCCCAGACAAAGAGAAACATGATCCATGGTTTGATAGCAGCTCCAGCTTCATAGTCCCAGCCACCAACACCCCCCCATTACCCTGCCAGACACCTGAATTCAAGAACAATGTTTTCACTACCCCTGACTCTTATCAAATGTTTTAACTTATACAGTGCATTAAAATAATTTTACTAAATGGAATAAACACATGGCATCAAGCTTCAGAATCTTTGCACCTGAACTTTTAGTGAATAACAGACACACCAGCATTTCTGTAGCCAACAGAAATCTTAGCTTTGAGATTTCAGCATTCCTGGTATCCAAGTTTGGATATGCTAACACTGCCCTTAATGGGGCACTTCAATCTCACAATCCCACAACAATCAATGTCATTTGACATTCACTTGTAGGTGGTGCTAGGAAAAAGACTGATGTGACAACTCCATGCTGGCTTGACCTATGCCATCTTCAAACCTGGAGCAAGTGGGGCTCCTCTCTCCATGACACCTTTTGTGTACTACTCCAGGAGGACCTTTACTTGAGACAAAATTATGAAGACTATCTCTACCAGCAAAGATTCCAGTGAGATGTGCCTACATGGATAAAGCTATAATCTCACTAAAGTGAGGTTGTTGGCAGTGCTGGAGCCTGAACTCAGGGCCTGGGCACTAAGCATTTGTACTCAGGTCTAGCCCTTTACCACTTGAGCCCAAACTCCATTCCCAGCTGTTTTTATTTTTGGTAGTAAGAATCTATCTCAATGAGAAAGGTGAGATTTTGGTGGGGAAGGTGAGATTAAACATTATGTATCATGCAAGAAGACAGACTATAAGGGGTCTTTTATTATTCCAAGTGAAATTTTGGATTTCCTCTTCTGTTTCTTTAAAGAATGACATTGCATATTGATGAATATTGCACTGAATTTGTAGATAGTCCTTATCAAGATTGCCATTTTTACAATATTACTTCTTCCAAAGCAGGAGCATAGGTTTTTGCATTTCCTCAGTTCTGCGTTAATTTCCTTCTCCAGGGTTTATAGTTCCATCAAAAAGGTGCTTTACATTCTAAGTTAATGCCTAGGTATTTTATTTTCTTTGATAGCAAAATGAGTTGCTATCCTGATTCTTGCCTCATACCTCTCATTTGTTGGCATATAGGAAGGCAGTTGACATTGAGGGTTAATTTTATACCCTGCTACCTTACCAAAGTTTTATATCAGCTCAAGCAGCTTCGGAGTAGAGTCTATAGGGTTCTTTAAATACAGAATCATGTCATCTGTAAGGAGAGAAAGTTTCAGTTCCTCTTTCCCTTTTCCTCCTCACTCCAGTTAGAATGGCCAAGATCCAGAAATCTAATAACGTATGCTGGAGGGGATGTGGCCAGGAGGGATCACTACTACACTGCTGGTGGGATTGCAAACTCGTTCAACCACTATGGAAAGCACTATGGCAATATCCCAAAAAGACTAAACACAGAGCTCCCCTGTGATCCAGCAATTTCACTACTTGCCCATCGTCCAGATAGGACATACTAAATTCACTAGAACAATAACATTTATCACAGCACTATTTAATATAGCAAAGGTATGGAACCAAGGCGTATTTCATTACTGAAAGATTTCTCACATTCACTCCATATATGAGGAGTCTCTCCTGTGTACATTTTCGGATGTGTAGTGATGGTCGGTGTTAAGTACAATATTTTTCATCACACAGTACATTTAGCAGTTTTCCTCCCTCCCTGAAGAATTTCTTGGGCACGGAGAACAGAATTATGATACTGCAGATCTTTTGGACTGTCACAATCATGAATAAAATGCTCTGAATATCCGATGGATTTTTTAAGAACAGGAGACATATGAGATTTTATGCAGCATGCATCTCATCAGGTTTAGGAGACAGAAGCATGTTCTGACACTTAATGAACTCCTCAGTCCTCACCCCTAAGTTGTTACCGTTATTACTAATCAGCTCTGGATTATGTGTAAAGCTCAAATTTAAAGTTGTTGCTAATCTCACGTTTTCATCCACTTCGATACTACTTGCAACTGCTACTTCACAAAGACATTCATGTGGACTTTCCTGGCAGGTCTTGAACACATTTTCCATTACCTGGACATCTAAAATGAGTCATAGAAAAAAAGACACAAACATACATGAGATACAAATATTCCTTACTGTAAAGGTAATGACTTTACTTTCCCATCCTAAGTGTTAGATATTTTAAAATATAAAAGTGGAAATTGATTTGTGAGAAATATATGCTTTTCTCCTTAACATATTAAGAAAATGATATTTTACAATGACCAATAATGTTTTTCTGTGTTTTAGTTCTCTTTTTATATCACAGGAAATATTTATTGAAATTATCCAACTATGTATTGCTACAGTTTTAAGCTGAGTACTACCTATAGTATACCTGCAGCTGTTTTTTTTTCAAATACTGTTTTGTTTATACATTGAGGAATAGCTGCCTTTCTTTTATTTTTGAGAAATAATCTAAATATTGTGCTGTTTTGCATCTTTTTAAAACTTTCTTTTCTTTTCTTTTCTTTTTTTTTGTAGTTCATAGGCATCGGCCCTGTCCCTGAACGCTTCAGCAGAATACTATAACCCCCATTCTTGAGCTACAGCCCCACTTCTGTTTTCTAGAGTAAACTACAGATAAGAGTCTCAGGTCCTGAGTAGCAGATAGGATTACCTTACCCAGTTTCAATGCTGTGTGCTTATTAACCATTAAGTGAGGAACACGAATTTTTTCTAGATTCAGCGGCCACAAGTTTGGTTTATATGTCTGTTTGCCTTTGATCCAAGCAAGAACGATTCTTGAGAGTAAGGACTTACACCTATATCCCTTCAGTTACAACTTCTCACTAAAGTCTCAATTTAGGTATTTGTGGGAATTTTGAAATTTGTTTCTTTCCATTTGAAGTCTTATAAAAATTCCTTTTCTAACACTCCTGTCCCTCAGAACCATGGAAGACCTGAAAATCTCCAGCTCATTGTCTAGTTAATTTTCTTACGTTGATTGAAACATTGTTGTTTTTTTTCCCTTCCATTCCTGGGTTTGAACTTAGGACCTAACCACTGTCCTTGGGTTTTCTCAAGACTAGAACCCTACCAATGAAGTCATTACTTCTGGCTTTTTCTATGTATGTGGTAATAAGGAATCAAACCTGTGCCTTTGTGCATGCTAGGCAAGCACTCTACCACTAGGCTCAATTTCTAGTGGAAAGGTCTGGTTCTGAATACCAGTCTCTTCCTACCAGCAAAAAGATATTATCCTTATCAGAGACTTATTCCTTGTTTGCTCAATCATTTATAGTCTTAGATTTAAAGAAATGAAATATTATTCTTTCTTTCTTTCTTTCTTTCTTTCTTTCTTCCTTTACTTCCTTCCCTCTTTCTTCCCTCTTTCTTCTTTCTTTCTTTCTTTCTTTCTTTCTTTCTTTCTTTCTTTCTTTCTTTCTTCCTTTCTTTCTTGTTTTGCAGTCATGGGACTTGAATTCTAGACCTGGCTGTTCTTCCTGAGTTCTTCAGCTCAAGGCTACTGTCCTATGTCTTTAGCCTCAACCCCACTTCTCATTTTCTATTGGTACATTGGAGAGAAGAGTCTGAGGTGTTTTTCTGATAGGTCAGTCTTTGAACCTTGATCCTCAGATCTCAGGCTCCTAAGCAGCTGGGATTACAGGCATGAGCCACAGGCTCATGGCTTTCTCATTTTATTTTGTTTCACAGTGATTTCTACAGAGAAATCTAACTTTAACTCTGCTGCCACATGAATTCATTATATCACCCTATGATTCTTGGTGCCGGGGGTTTGGGCTAGCATGCACAAAGACCTGGTTCAGTTCCTTGGTACTACATACAAAGAAAAAGCCAGAAGTGATGCTATGACTCAAGAAATAGAGAGCTACCCTTGAGAAAACCCAAGGACCATGCTCAGGATCTGAGACCAAGCATAGGATTGGGAAAAGAAAATGATTCTTGATTCATTCACAAAGAATTCCATAGGTTCCACAGGATTTAGGGTAACTAAGAATATTATTGCTCAGTACATCACAACATGAACTTACCAATGGGGCTCAGGCGCCAACATAAATATGAAGATGCATTCACTCACCTGTGATATTCTTGTCAGAGGAATTTCCTATCCAGAGTTCTGCACAGTGCTCTAGCTTGTCAATTAATACAGGTTTGGGAACACAGGGCCCTGTAAATTAGAAACAGTAGAGAATTATTGCTTATGCTGGGTCATCATTGCTTTAAGTTCGCAGACATCCTACTCACAAGTTATCTATTAAATCTTTTTTCTCATTTCTCACTGGCTCCATGGTTGACTTTTCCCCAGCTCTGGATTCATTTTGTATGGCATAAACTTAGCTGTCTTGCTCAAGGCTAGAAAAATACCAGTTTGAGTCCCAGCTCCACTTACATGCATAGGTCTTCATGCATGCTATCCAAGCACTCAACCACAAAGTCAAACTCTTGACACTCCACTAACATTTTGAGGGGTTACTTGGAGTTATAGAGTTTCATGGCAATTTTTATGCCATTGCTGGCTTCAAATTAGAATTCTTAGATTTCTTCCTCCTGAATATTTTAAGATTACACGCATGAAACATTGCACCTAGTGCCAGGTTTCCATTATAAACTCACTGTTTAGTGATTTGTAGATCCTATTTCCAATAATGATATATATTCTATTCTGGATTGTTTATCCACTTACAATTACGGTGTAAGTTTGGAATGTCGTCTCCATTAGAGGAAACATAATTTAGAACTGTTGTCAAAGTATCCTGAAGGTATCCTGAAGAATGAGTACAAAATTACCTTAGGTTTTCTTTAGAAAATAATGATACTTCTCAGGGCCTGGAATCTTTCATTTAAATAGTATTGAAAGTTTGATAAACATTCACGTATCTGCAAAATAACAAGGCACTTGGCCTTGCAAGTGAATTTGACTTTTTCTCACCTAAGGACACCAGGTTGCTGTAGGTCTCCAGCATTACATCTCTCTACAGGGTCCTCTAAGCATTGTCCAGATGCTGCCACTCCTCCCAGCTGAAATCCACAGCTACATCATCAAATGACACCAGCTTCTGGAATGGCACATTTTCATCAAGTAATTAGCACTGAGTTATAAACACATCATGTCTGGAATTTTATTCTTTTTTTGTTGGAATTTTATTCCTTTACTTAAATGTTTAGACTTACATGAAATATTGACCCGAAAAGCTTAGGGATGGTGCCTAGGCCCAGAGTTCAAGTCCCAAGACCCACAAAAAAATAAAAAGGCAAGCCAGGTGTTGGTGGCTCACGCCTGTCATCCTAGCTACTCAGGAGACTGAGATCTGAGGACCATGATTCAAAGCCAGCCTGGCACAAAATTCCATAAGACTCCTTTCCAATTACCCACCATAAAATGTTTAATGGCTTGTGACATATCATGGTAGAGCAATTGTGGTATCGACAAAAATAAGTCGGGGGAGTAGATTTAGGTTATAAATGGAATTGTTCCATTGAAAAGGAACTACATTATATGATGACATATTCTGGTACTGTGAGAATATTGCAAAATCTTAGGGTATCAAGTAATAATACTGTGAAGTACACCCAGAATGTTAATGTTCTATGTCTGGCATAATAATCACTTGGGGAAGAAACTTTTTTTCTTTTTTTTGGCTGGGGGATTTGTAAAGCTTGAACTCTGGGCCTGGGCACTGTTCCTGAGCTCTTCAACTCAAGGCTATCACCCTACCTATGAAGCCACAGTGCCATTTCCCATATTCTAGTGGTTAACTGTAGATGAGAGTCTCATAGACTTTCTAATGCCCAGGCTGGCTTTGAACCAAATCTTTAGATATCAGCCGGATATCTGAGTAGCTCGGATTACAGGTAGAAGTCACTGCACCTGGCAAGAAATTTATTTCTTGCTGTTTTATACTACAAATTTACTGTATGTTTTACTTTTTCAAAAAGACTGAGGATGACCTTTGTTCTGTATATAATGGGAAGAGGGGTAGGGAGCTGTGAGCAGAAGAACTGAGGGGCAATACTCAGGGTAGGACAATAGCCTTAAACTAAAGAGCTCACGGCCCAAGGTCCAAGCCCCATGACTTTCCCCACTACCCCACAAAAAAAGGGAAAAAAATTGGAGATTGGAGAGGATTTTCTAAAAGAATATATAGAAATAGTAGTTCAAAATGTAGAAAGAAGTTAAATATTAACAGTCATAAGAAAAATTAAAACTACAATGAAATCATTACTTTAAATATGTTAATATAAATATAGTTTAAAATAAAAAAATCCACATACACAGACACAAACACACACACACACACACACACACACACGCCAAAAAAAAACACAACTTTCAAAGTCTATTACTGGGAAGGTAGTGAGAAGAAGTAGAACTTTGGAATAGTACTGCAAGGAATATAAAACAATCAAAAATTGCTTGGAGAGTGCTAAAAAAGTACTAAATATAGAATTACAAAGAAATATGGTCCAACACTTCTATTTCTAGATTTGTACCTAACGGAAGAGAAAGCAGAGACTTGAACAAATATGTGGAGAATCCATTCACAACTATTAATAATAATCAAAAGATAGAAATATGCAAAACAATGCATTGAAAAGGAATAACATTTTACTATATATTACAGATGAATCTTGATTACAGTAAACTAAAAATACAGCAGTCATAAAGGAAGAGCTAGGGTATGTTTTCCCTTCCAGAGCTTCCAAGAATCAACAAACCCTTAGAGCCAAAAAGCACGATGGTTCCAGAGAATGGAGTAGAGAGGAACAAGAGCTGAATGTTTAATGATTATACATGGGAGATGAAAATTGCTCTAGATGGGTAGAATGAAGAGAGAACTGTACCCTAAACAATGGTTATATAGCCACACAGGATGGGACACACCTATACTCCCTGATCTTGGGAAACTCAAGAAGGATTTCTAGCCATCCTAGATGCATGGAAAGATCTATCATAAAAACTAATGTGGAGGGGCTGGGAGTTTGGCATAGTTGTAGAGTGCTTGTATGAAGACGAAGGTTCAATTCCGCCATACCACATACACAGAAAAAAACAGACGTAGTGCTGTGGCTCAAGTAGAAGATCACTAGGCTTGAGGAAAGCGGAAGGACAGTGCTCAGACCGAGTTCCAGCCAAAGGGCTTGTTTATAAAAAACCAGAAAGCTGAGCATGATGGGGTGGTGGCTCACTTCTATAATCCTAGCTACTCAGGAGGCTGAGATCTGAGGATCAAGGTTTAAAGCCATCCTGGCACAAAAAGACCTGAGACTCTTATCTCCAATTTACCTTTAGAAAATGGGAAGTGGGGCTTGGCTCCAGGGAAAGGTGGTAGCCTGGAGCTGAAGAGCTCAGGGATAGTGCCCAGGCTGAGTTCAAGATCTATGACCCACCAAAAAAAAACAAAAAACAAAAAATAATATGGAAAAATTTGGATTCTGTGAATTTTATCAGGCATATAAATGTCTTTTTTTGCTGTTGAAATAACAAATTGTTTGGAAACATTTTAAAAGTTTTTACCTAGAAATGTACACTACAAATGGAATTACTAACAAACACAAAATATGCAAAAGATACAAATTAACACAATATGGGTATCCTGCTTCTGTATCTTTTCACTGACTCCTGTTCAAATGAGTCCCATATTCTGAATCATTTCTCCCAGTCGATATATGCCACACATGTTAGCTTGTACTGAATTTCTTGGGAAATCAAAAGCAAATACTAAGCAAATGTGTATTAGATTTTGTCAACAGTGATATTTCAAATATAAATCCCTACTCATTGCATTATTTAATATCAATGCCGGAATCTAACTTACACTGGCAGAATCTTCAAAAGGGTGTGTAAATATTTAGGATCATTATGTCTTCCTGGAGGAAAGATCCCTTTAGTAGTATGTAGTAACCTTCTTAGTCTTTTGTTACTAATTTTAGTTTGAAGTCTATTGTATCTGATATGAGGATGGCAACTCCAGCCTGTTTATGGGGGCAGTTAGCTTGATAGAGTTTATTCCAAACTCTCAGTTTCAAAGATGATTGTCTTTGGGTAAGATGTGTCTCTTGAAGACAGCAGAACGATGGCTCTTGCTTTTTGATCCAACTAGACAGCCTATGCCGTTTAATTGTAGGGTTAATTCCATTGATGTTGAGAGTTAGGATTGAGAGATATTTATTAGTTCCTACCAGTTTTAAAAGCTTTTAATATTGCCTGTGTGTTGACAGTTCTTGTGGTCATTAGATGGTATGCTGTTTAGGTGCCATTTCTTTCCCTATATTGCATTTATTTTGGTTTTCTATGTATAGAGCATCGTTGAAAATTCTCTGCAGTGTTGGTTTTGTTTCGACATATTGTTGCAGCTTTTCCCTGGAATGGAATGTTTTTATTTTTCCCTCAGTTATGAATGAGAGCTTAGCTGGCTACAGTATTCTTGGTTGGTAGTTATTTGATTTAAGGGCATGACATATATGCTTCCAGTCACTTCGTGCTTGCATGGTCTCTGCTGAGAAATCTGGGGTTATTCTGATTGGTTTGCCTTTATAGGTTACTGATCCCTTTTCCCTGGCTGCATTTAGGATCTTTTCTTTCGTTTCTATTGATCCAGTTTGGATCACAATGTGGCAGTGGGATGTTCTTTTCTGGTCAGGTCTGTTTGGGGTTCTAAAAGCTTCTCGTATCTGGATGGGCCTGCCCTTCTGGATATTTGGGAAATTCTCTGAGATGATTCCCTGAAGTATATTTCCAATACCATTGACCTCTTTCTCCACGCCCTCCTCAATACCAACTAGCCTTAAATTATGCTTCCTAATTGTATCTTGGACCTCCTGAAGGCTGTCTCATATTTCCTAGATTTGGATTGACTCATTTTCTGTTCTTTCTCTATAATAACTAAATTATCTTCAGCCCCAGAAATTCTCTCCTCTGCATTGTCTCACCTGCTATCAAAGCTATCTACTTTATTTTTCATCTCCCCTGCTTCTAACTGCTCACTTTTGATGCCTTGCATCTCTTGTTTTAGAACATGTATGGATTTCTTTATCTCCTTGATTTCCTTTTGAGTGGTTACCGCAGTAGCTTTATTTTCTTTGGACATTTGCTATAGTTTGGTCACGTTTTTACTTGTAGATTCTATGAATTCATCCATGTTTCTTTGAAAAACCTTTATTATGGCCTCCTTTATGGCTTCTTCTTTGTCACTTATCACCTTGTTTATGCTTTCCTCTTGTTCAGCTATGGCTTCCTCCATTATCTCTTTCTTTATATTTTCACATTTTCCATTAGTGATGTTTATCAATTGCATTTGTGTAGCACTTGGAAGACTCTCCTCTAGGTTTGTCAGTGACTGTTCCATTGTCTGTTTACATTGGGTGGGGGATGTTGTTTCTTGATTTGACATTTTTCTTGAATTTCTTGTTCTGCCAATTTGAAAATGGGAGCAAGATTACTACTAAATACGATTATATTTTTTCAGATATAACCAACCTAGACCTCTGTAGCTGGCAGACACTAGATGTTCAGAAGTTTTGATTGGTATTATCACTCTTTCTTTTTGTGCACTTACAGACCAGTCTAATACAACCACTGATAAGCAATTTATACCCAAAACAATAAACCTCTCCATCCAATCTCTATTGTCTTTAAGTCCCTCTGTGCCTAGAGAATAATTAACCACCTACATATACAATATTGCTCAACAGCCATCAAGTGTAGATCCGTGCAGTATAAGGGTTGAAAGACCAGCAGAGGTCCAGAGATAGAAAAAAAGAATGAGAGAGGTCAGGGGAGGTACAAGAGGATTAACGTAGGAGTGTAAGAATATTGTAGTCATGAAGAAAAGGTATAGCATAAGAATAACTGACCTAAGTTGGTAAGTAGGTAGCATATTTGAGTACAAAGTTTGGAAATTATTAGAATAAAATTTATGTGTTGCTGCACGAGTAGCCCTTAGCCCAACCAGTGGCCTCACAGTGGACCATGGGATGGATCTGTTTTTCTTGTCTACGTTGAGGGAAAGGGGTATTTCACAAGATGCAGAAGCGAAGATTTCAGAAGCAAATGCTGTGAGTGAATTAGCTCGTAAACAGCATTTTTAATTTCTTTCATCTTTCTGCCAGTCTTGGGGCTTGAATTCAGGGCCTGAGCACTGTCCAGATCTGCATGGATGCTAGGTAAGCACTCTACCACTATGCCAAACTCTCAACCCTGACATAGTACTTATAAAGTCATCATCATCATATCAAAATATCCTTTCTCCTACCAAGAATGAACACTTATCTATGTATGTAATGCTTTTTTTTTAATTTATTAAGAAATTTTCGACCTGTGCCAGGAGGCCTAGTGTATCTCCTATTCCTTCCTGTAAACTTTTCAGTTTGTCTACTTTTACCTCCGGGTCTTTGATCCATTTGGAGTTAATTCTAGTGCAAGGTGACAAAGAAGGATCCAACTTTAGTTTTCTGCAGGTGCTTAACCAGTTCTGCCAGCACAACTTGTTGAAGAGGCTATCTCTCTTCCATTCTATTTTTTTGGCTCCCTTGTCAAAGATTAGGTGGCCAAAGGTTTGTGGTTTAATATCTGGGTCCGCAGTTCTATTCCATTGGACTTCATTCCTGTTCTTGTGCCAGTACCAGCTGTTTTGAGAATTATAGCTCTGTAATAGAGTCCAAAGTTTGTAATTGAAATTCCTCCAGCGCTGTACTTTCTGCTAAGAAGTGTTTTTGCTATACGGGGTCTTTATTATTCCATATGAAATTTTGAACTGTAAGATTCTTCTCTCCACTTATCCACCCAAAAACTAAATGGAGTTGTGGCTAAAACTGGTACAGCATTATCCTTGAGGAAAAAGAACTAAGAGACCTTGCCCAGGTCCAAGTTCAAGTTCCCCACCAAGAAAGAAAAAAAAAGGAGTTCAGATACCTTAGTTTCGAAAGTATATCTGGATATCTTAGTAGATTTTTCTGATCTTTCCTCATTCATCTCATGGAACCATATAATCTTGATCCTGATCTGACTAAGAGCCTGCATTGTGCTTAATAAATTCATTCCACATATTCCACTAGAATCTGGACAGCTAACATCCACTTACCAATGCTTTATTCTACGTTTAGGCCAGTATGTCTTCATACCATCTACACAGTCAGCTATATCATCTTTCCAGAAGTAGCATTGAGTGTAGAACACTCAGAACTAAAATAATTGCATAAAGATGTAATAAAACCCCTTGATTCATTAAGAAAATTTCTGTACCACTTAGAGCAAGTACATTAGTGGTATTTACCTCTAGCCTCTTTTGTTAAAAAAATTTATTAACATTGAATTTTACATCATATTTCAAATGACATGTTTAACCAACAAGTATTCAAGAAGGGAATCGCTATACAATCACTGGCACATAAATTTTAGAATATAGTAAAAATTAAGCTGAGTCTTTGTATGTCATAGATACAGATTAATCTATAATAAAACACATGTCTATAGAGTGTATAGTCTATCCTAGATTTTTATGTCTATGTAGTTATGTTTATATCTCCAAAATTATGTCCAGAACTTTGGGTATCAACTATTCAATCATAGCTCTACTATGGTTGAAACTAATATCCATATATTAAGGATACCATGTACCTTTTGTTCCTTGGTCTTGACTTATCTCACTCAACAGGATTCACTCTAATTTCATCCACTACCCCAGAAATGCCATTATTTTTTTTTCTGTGCAGATCTTCTTTTTATGTATTTATTTTTATTGTAATTTATAGAAGGGTTACATTATATTCACCAGATAGAAGGTGCATTACTTCTCAAACTTTGATACCCCATGTAATGATATGGTCCCCATTTCCCTTCCCCTACCCCCACTCATGTTCATTTCCCCCCTTCCCTATCCAGTTTCAAATAACCAAGTAGGCACATATGAAATATATCAGAAAACAAGGTGAAATATTGTAACAATATGATATAACCAAGGGATAGCAAAAGAGATAAGAGATCACATAGTTCATTAAGGACAACAATCAAAAATTATATGAGTTTTGTTTCTTTATCTTGGAGGTCCTTACATTTAGTGTCATACTATTTGTCACGATGTCTCTAGATTTTGTTCTATTGTAAATCTCTGGTAGCAGAGCCCAAGGTTTCTACTGAATTTGACAAATGAGGGAGACTCTTGGGCCTATGTTCCTTTGAGTTTGGCTTATTTCATTTAATATGATTTTTTTCCTTTTCATCCACTTCCCGGGGATTGCCATTATTCCATTGTGTGTGTTCTGCACACTAGCTCTTAGCCCAACCAGTGGCCTCACAGTGGACCATGGGATGGATCTGTTTTTCTTGTCTACGTTGAGGGAAAGGGGTATTTCACAAGATGCAGAAGCGAAGATTTCAGAAGCAAATGCTGTGAGTGAATTAGCTCGTAAAAAGCATTTTTATTTTCTTTTATCTTTCTGCCAGTCTTGGGGCTTGAATTCAGAGTCTGAGAACTGTCCTCGGGTTTTCTCAAGTCTAGCCCTCTGCCACTTGAGCCACAGTGCCACATCTAGTTTTTCTATCTATGTGATACTGAGCAATCAAACCCAGATCTTCATGGATGCTAGGCAAGCACTCTACCACTATGCAAAACTCTCAACCCTGACATAGTAATTATAAAGTCATCATCATGCTATCAAAATATCCTTTCTCCTACAAAGAATGAACACTTATCTATGTGTGTAATGCTTTTTTTAAATTTTCACTAATTCTTCTGTGTTTTCTCCTCCTGCATTTTTTACGCATGACAGCAAAGCTAATCATCAGGAAAAAATTGATTAGGATAAAGAAACCTTCTAATACCCTAGTAGATTGACGTCAAAAATATGTGCAAGATGCCCTGTGTGTTTGACCTAGTGGTAGAGTCCTTGGCTACCACGCAAAAAGACTCAGGTTTGATTCCTCATTACCACATACATAGAAAACGCTGCAAGTGGTGCTGTGGCTCGGTGGGACAGCTAAAGCCTAAAGAAAGCCCAAGAACAAGGTTAACACTCTGAGGTCAAGTCCCAAGACTACCAAAAATAAAAAAAAATTGACAAGGGGAAAATGCAGGCAGAGAAGGCACTGTGAAGCAAATGTTTTGTAAAGGATGAGGGCAATATTGACACTTAAGTTTGGATCTTACCTAAGAAAGGCTCCTTGAGCCTGAGACCAGACTGGTAGTTGGGCCTAGTGGAAGACATTGGCAATGGGCAAATAACGTGTGCTGTTTACTACATCCACATGTATATTGTGAGATTGGAGGAGAGATTCAGACTCCAGTATGTCTTTGGTGAGGTCTTCTGTGAGCAAGCATCTTTGGTCATTGGGCCCTGAAAGGTGACCCTGCCTCCCTCACAATGGAACAGAATATGGAACCCTGGGAACCAAGCCACTGTAACTAACAACCAGCTCAAGCCAGCTCACTTGGCCTGTGGCTCAGGAGGAAGAAAGATGTTGCTGTGCTGTTGCCAAAGGTCAGGAAACTCGAGTCTCAGGCATGGAAGTTGTGGATGTCTTAGTCGAAGATGTACATGCTAGATCATTGCCAAGCCACAAATCCAGTATAACAGGCCTTTCTCTAAGAAGAAGGCCAGGAAAATCCAGGGCAACCAGATGAGGTAAATTTCGAAGAAGAAATGTATTTGACCCCATCATCCTCCCCACACACTACAACATACTTTTTTTTAATTTTTTTTATTGTAATTAGTAAAAGGTTTTCATGATATTTGCCAGGTAGAAGGTGCATTAATTCACATACATTGATACCCTTTCACATGTGTTGGTACCCATTTCCCTCCAACCCCACACCCCCCACCCGTCATGGTTTTCCCCCCTTCCCTATCAAATTTCAAATATCCAAATACAAATAAATTCAATATATCAGATAACAAAGTGAGATACTATACCAATATGGGATAACCAAGGGACAGCAAAGGAGATGAGAGACAACATAGTACATTAAGGACAACAATCATTCATTATGTGGCTTTTGTTTCAATATCCTGGAGGTCCTTTCAATTAGCTTCACATTATATGGCCTTATATATGGCCTTTTGCTCAATTGCAAATCTCTGCTAGTAGAGCCCAAGGTTTCTACTGATTATGACGAATGAGGGAAACTACTGAGCCTAAGTTCCTTTGAGTCTGGCTTACTTCACTTAATATGATTTGTTCTAAATCTTTCCATTTCCTAACAAATTGGGCGATGTCATTCTTTCTGACAGCAGCATAGAATTCCTTTGTGTACAAATACAACATCTTGTTGATCCACTCATCAAGTGAGGGACATCTGGGTTGGGTCCATATCTTTGCTATGGTGAATAGCCCTGCAATGAACATTGTTGTCCTAGTGGGTTTAGTATGCCCTTGTTTCTGGATTGTTGGGTAAATGCCAAGTAGTGGAATTGCTGGGTCATAGGGGAGTTCTATGTTTAGCCTTTTGAGGCACTGCCACACTGCTTTCCATAGTGGTTGAACGAGTTTGAACTCCCACCAACAGTGTAGTAGTGATCCCTCCTGGCCACATCCCCTCCAGCATCTGTTGTCATTCGTTTTCCTGATCCTGGCCATTCTAACTGGAGTGAGGTGGAATCTTAGAGTTGTTTTGATTTGTATTTCTTTTATGACCAGAGATGTAGAGCATTTCTCCAAGTGTCTATAGGCCATTTTTGTTTCTTCTTCAGAGAAGACTCTCTTTGAGACTTTGGCCCAATTTTTAATGGGATGGGTGTTACTTTGGAGGTTAGTTTTGGAGTGATTCATTTTTTTTGAGTTGTTGATATATTTTAGATATGAGGCCTTTTCCGTTGTTTGGTTGGTGAAGATCTTCTCCCAATCTGTAGGCTTCCTGATTAGTTTACTAGCTATATACGTTGCCATACAAAAGCTCTGCAGTTTAATGCAGTCCCACTTATCCAGCCTTTCTCTGATTTGTTGTGATTCTTGGTCCTTATTAAGAAAGTTTCGACCTGTGCCAAGGAGGCCTAGTGTATCTCCTATTCCTTCCTGTAAACTTTTCACTGTGTCAATTTTACCTCCAGGTCTTTGATCCATTTGGAGTTAATTCTAGTGCAAGGTGACAAAGAAGGATCCAACTTTAGTTTTCTGCTGTTGCTTAACCAGTTCTGCCAGCACAACTTGTTGAAGAGGCTATCTTTCTTCCATTCTGTTTTTTTACTCCCTTGTCAAAGATTAGGTGGCCATAGGTCTGTGGTTTAATATCTGGTTCCGCAGTTCTATTTCATTTGGACTTCAGGCCTGTTCTTGTGCCCGTCCCAAGCTGTTTTGAGAATTATAGCTCTGTAATGGAGTCTAAAGTTTGGAATTGAAATTCCTCCTGCGCTGTTCTTTTTGCTAAGAAGTGGTTTTGCTATGCGGGGTCTTTTATTATTCCATATGAAATTTTGAATTGCCTCTTCTATTTCCTTAAAGAATGACATTGGGATTTTGATGGGTATTGCATTGAATTTGTAGATAGCCCTTGGCAAGATTGTCATTTTCACAATGTTGATTCTTCCAATCCAGGAGCATGGGAGGTTTTTCCATTTCCTTAGTTCTGCTTTAATTTCCTTTTTTAGGGTTTTAAAGTTTTCATCTAAACGGTCCTTTACATTCTTAGTTAAGCTAATTCCTAGGTACTTTATTGTCTTTGAGGCTATTGTGAAAGGAGTTTCTTTCCTGATTATTGCCTCCTTCCTCTAACTGTTGGCTTAAAGGAAGGCAGTTGATTTGTGAGGATTGATTTTATGGCCTGCTACCCTTCCAAAGCTTTGAGTCAGCTCAAGGTGCTTGGGAGTAGAGTCTATAGGATTCTTTAAATAAAGAATCATGTCATCTGCAAAGAGGGATAGTTTTATTTCCTCTTTCCCTACTTGGATCCCCTTTATGCTTGCTTCTTGCCTTATTGCACTGCCTAGGAATTCTAGTACTATGTTAAAAAGGCGTGGAGAGAGTGGGATCCTGAATGCTACCCCTTAGCACTTTTATGCAAAGCTTAGGACTGTGGCATTTTAAGCACAATTCAACGCTCTGTTTTTTGCTGGTTAATTAGAGGAAAAAATCTTATGGAATTTATTGCATGGCTGATTTTGAACTGGAATCCTCAGGTCTCCGCTTATCTTGAGTAGCTAGGATTACAGTACTTTTACAACCTGTATGCTCATACACATCGCTTCTGATCCAAACACTCATTGTTCAATTTAACTAACAAGATGTGAGGAAAGATGATTGACTGTAATTTACTAGATGGGCTTCTAGTGAGTATATATTTCCACTTCCACTCTGAAGCCAGGGAAATGTTCCTGGTACATGTTTCAACCATCTCCCAAAGAGGAAATAATGTGTGAGTACGTTTGCTAGTATTTCAGATAGGAGATGGACTTTGGTGTTTGGAACCTGTTGGGCAGAGTGTATCAGTTGGGCTGTGATAACAGAGATGATGTTTCAGACAGGAATATTTTCATCCCAGACAGACTTAGTCCAGATCCTTGGATTTCAGGCCTTGAGTAGATAGAATTACAAGTGTGAGCTGCCACCACCACCTGGTTCATTTTGGAAACCTTAATTGCTTCTCCTTTGTTCCTTTTCTTTTTTGGAAGATTGATCTAAGCTGGCTGAATGTGCATCACCATGAAGTGATTGGCCTCAGGAATTGCAAATATTTGTTTCATCAGCAGGGAATGAATGAAGTTGATCTAAACCCAATAGTATTTTCCTTCTGATAAACAGGGAACTTACCTATATCATTTTTCCTTGCCTTTGCTTTCCCAAAGCAAGCAACATGTTTCTTAAAAACTATATTTCATGAGAATATTATAATTAGAAGCTATCTTCTGCACACTTCAGAATAGACCTTGCATTTATAAACTTATATTACAATATTAGGTAGAAGAATGGTGACTGTTAGTTTCATAACTATTTCATATGTTTTACTCTTTAAGGCTCATTAACTCAAGAAGGGATTAAATACATTTAGATAATAGTAGAACATAGCTGCTGCTGATTTGATGTGTGTGCAGATGATACACAGATTTATTAGGATTACTCAAAATTTTCTTCAAAATTTCAGTAGTAGACTGCTATGCTAACTGGAAGGTGATAGTAATGATGCTGAAATTCTATGAATCAGCTAGAAGCAGAATTTCAGGGGAGAGTATTTGCTAGGGACTTAATTTCTAAGACGCATATCAAGAATATTGAACTATAACACCAAATGATGGAGGACTCAGCGTCACATTTTGTTTGTTTTATGCAAGTCCTGGGACTTAAACCCAGGGCCTGGGAACTGTCCTTAAATGTTTTTTTTTTGCTTCAGGCTAGTGTTCTACCACTTGATCCACAGCTCCACTTCCAGATTTTTGGTAATGAACTGTAAATCAGAATATCATGCAATTTGTTTGGGCTGGATTCAAACCTGATTCTGTGTAGATAGGATTCCAAGTGTGAGCGCACAAAGCCTGGCTAGTATCATTCATCATTCAAGTCATGGGACTGCAATTCTGCACCTGGGTCTTGTCACTGAGCTTTTCAGCTCAAGACTACTGCCCTATCCCTTGAGCCATAGGGCCACTTCTGGGTTTCTGGTGGTTAATTGGAGATAAGAGTCACATGGACTTCAGTGCCCAGGCTGACTTTGAACTGCTATCCTTGGATCCCAGCCTCTTGAGTAGCTACATTTATAAGTGTGAGCCACCATACCCGGCTAAATTATTTTTCTAAGTTAATTTTTTTGTTAAGTCAATATATAGTTGGCATACGGTTACATAAGTAATGAACACATTTCTTAAGAAAATTGTTATCCCCTCCCTCATTTTTCTCTGTTTTCCTACCCTCAGCCCACTCTGTACCCAGATTGTTCAGTTCATTTCCGTTTAGTGTCTTCCAAATATCACTATTCAATTGGTACACATTTTTTCCTTTCTTTATTTTTTACCATTTTATTATGCCCTTTCCCTTTCCCAAATCACATAAACCTATGTACAAGACACAGGGTACCCGAATTCAACACAGTGACTACAGAGAATAAAACTAAAGGGAAAAAAAAGAAAAGAGGTAAAAAGCAAAGAAAATGAAAGAACATCATACAGTACCTTAGAAGCAACAACACTGAAAAAACAAAACATAATACCTTGGGCTGAAAATGTAGCTTGCCTAGCATGTATGAAACCCTGGATTCCATTCCTCAGCACCACATGAACAAAAACTGGAAGTGCCACTGTGACTCAGCTGGTAGATTTCTAAAGTTCAGCACAGAGTGTCTCCAAGTGACAAAAATCTGTCACATTTAAGTCAGGCTTCAAAACTTTGCTAGGAACCAGTTACGTGATTTGGAAGAAAGTCCAATTTTCAAAAAATCACTAGCCAGGCGCTGGACGGTCGTAATTGTCATTCTACTAGCCAGGGAGAAGGTGATTCAAAGCCTTTGCAAGCAAAAAAACGAAAACAAAAAAACTGTAAGATTCTTCTCTCCACTTATCCACCCAAAAACTAAGTGGAGTTGTGGCTAAAACTGGTACAGCATTAGCCTTGAGGAAAAAGAACTAAGAGACCTTGCCCAGGTCCAAAGTTCAAGCTCCCCACCAAGAAAGAAAAAAAAAAGGAGTCCAGATACCTTAGTTTCGAAAGTATATCTGGATATCGTAGTAGATTTTTCTGATCTTTTCTCATTCATCTCATGGAACCACATAATCTTGATCCTGATCTGACTAAGAGCCTGCATTGTGCTTAATAAATTCATTCCACATATTCCAGTAGAATCTGGACAGCTAACAGCCACTTACCAATGCTTTATTCTACGTTTAGGCCAGTATGTCTTCATACCATCTACACAGTCAGCTATATCATCTTTCCAGAAGTAGCATTGAGTGTAGAACACTCAGAACTAAAATAATTGCATAAAGATGTAATAAAACCCCTTGATTCATTAAGAAAATTTCTGTACCACTTAGAGCAAGTACATTAGTGGTATTTACCTCTAACCTCTTTTTTTTAAAAAAATTTATTAACATTGAATTTTACATCATATTTCAAATGTCATGTTTAACCAACAAGTATTCAAGAAGGGAATCACTATACAATCACTGGCACATAAATTTTAGAATATAGTAAAAATTAAGCTGAGTCTTTTATGTCATAGATACAGATTAATCTATAATAAAACACATGTCTATAGAGTGTATAGTCTATCCTAGATTTTTATGTCTATGTAGTTATGTTTATATCTCCAAAATTATGTCCAGAACTTTGGGTATCAACTATTCAATCATCGCTCTACTACTGTTTGAAACTAATATCCATATATTAAGGATACCATGTACCTTTTGTTCCTTGGTCTTGACTTATCTCACTCAACAGGATTCACTCTAATTTCATCCACTACCCCAGAAATGCCATTATTATTTTTTTCTGTGCAGATCTTCTTTTTATGTATTTATTTTTATTGTAATTTATAGAAGGGTTACATTATATTCACCAGATAGAAGGTGCATTACTTCTCAAACTTTGATACCCCATGTAATGATATGGTCCCCATTTCCCTTCCCCTACCCCCACTCATGTTCATTTCCCCCCTTCCCTATCCAGTTTCAAATAACCAAGTAGGCACATATGAAATATGTCAGAAAAAAGGTGAAATATTGTAACAATATGATATAACCAAGGGATAGCAAAAGAGATAAGAGATCACATAGTTCAATAAGAACAACAATCACTCATTATATGAGTTTTGTTTCTTTATCTTGGAGGTCCTTACATTTAGTGTCATACTATTTGTCATGATGTCTCTAGATTTTGTTCTATTGTAAATCTCTGGTAGCAGAGCCCAAGGTTTCTACTGAATTTGACAAAGAGGGAGACTCTTGGGCCTATGTTCCTTTGAGTTTGGCTTACTTCACTTAATATGATTTTTTTCCTTTTCATCCATTCCCCGAGAATGCCATTATTTTATCTTGTCGGTTGGTTATGTATCATTCCATTGTGTGTGTGTGTGTGTGTGTGTGTGTGTGTGTGTGTGTGTATCACATTTTTTGTAGTAGGGCATCTGGTTGCTTCCATCATCCAGCCTCATTTTCTACAGATATGTTTATAGTCTCTTTTTTATTTTCAGGGTAATGTATAGAGGGGTTACGATTACATTTACAGGTAGTGGACTGCATTACTTCTCACACATTTATTCCACTCCACATGTTTTTGTCCCCAGTTCCCTCTCCCCTCCCCTTCCCAATCATCTTGTTTCCCCCCTTCCCTTTCCTATTTGATATAAACAAATAAACATATATAGAATATGCCAGGGAAAAAATCAGATACAGTAACAATCTGACATTAACCAAAGGGCAAAATAAGAGATGAGAAATAATGTAGTAGATTAAGGACAAAAGTCACACAAGATTAAGAGCAACGATGACACAAGATATAGCTCTTGTTCCCATATCCTAGAGATCCTTTCATTTAGTCTCATCCTATATGACCTTATATACCTAGGTTTTTGAGTTATTGTAATCCTCTGCTAGGAGAGTCCTAGATGTGAACTAATTATTACAAATGAGGGAAACCATTGAGCTTATGTTTCTTTGGGTCTGGCTTGCTTCACTTAATATGAATTTTTCCAAGTCTTTCCATTTCCTTACAAATGGGGCGATGTCATTCCTTCTGATGACAGCATAGCATTCCATTGTGTATAAGTACCACATCTTCTTGATTCAGTCATCTACTGAGTGGCATCTGGGTTGGTTTCATATCTTTGCTATGGTAAATAGTGCTGCAATGAGCATCATTGTGCTAGTGGTTTTAGTATGCCCTTTTTTCTGGACAATTGGGTAGATGCCAAGTAGTGGGTTTGCTGGATCATAGGGAGATCTATGTTCAGTCTTTTGAGGAAACACCACACTGCTTTCCCTAGTGGTTGAACGAGTTTACACTCACACCAACAGTGTAGGTGTGATCCCCCCTGGTCACTTCCCCACCAGTATCTCTTATTAGATTTTTTGATAATGGCCATTCTGACTGGAGTCAGGTGGAATCTCAAAGTTGTTTTGATTTTCATTTCCCTTATTGCTAGAGATATGGAGCATTTCTTCATGTGTCTAAAGCCCATTTTAGTTTTTTCTTCAGAGAATACTCTTTTAAGTCTTTAGCCCACCTTTTAATAGGATGGTTGTTTCTTTGAAGATTTGTGTGGGAGAGATTCATTTTTTTCTGGTATAGATATATTTTGGATAACTACATATATTTTTGTAGAAAAAAGAATGGAAGCCATCATGCTGGCTCACAACTTAATTTCAGCTGCTTAGGAGGCTCAGGGCTTAGGATCACAGGTCAAAGCCAACCAGGGCCCTACAGTGTGTGAGATCAAACTCTGTGAACATACAATGACTGTAAGAGGAATCTCACTGCCTGGGAATGTAGCCTAATGGTAGAGTGCTCACCTAGAATGCATGAAGACCTAGGTTCTATTCACCGGTACCGCATACTCAGAAAAAAGCTAGAAGTGGCACTGTGTCTCATGAGGCAGAGCACTCACCTTGGGCAAGCGAGTCCAAGGAAAATGTCTAGGCCCTGAGTCCAAGCCCTAGGACTGGCAAAAAGAAAAAAAAGAGCAATCTTACTTAAGTAACAAGGAATGTACCGTATATTTATACAGACTGAAAAATTCATTAAGAAATTAGAAAATATGTATAAAGTGCATAATTTCTTTTGTGTGTTGGCACTGGGTCTTCAACTGAGTGCTTCAGCTCTATCCCTGACCTTTTCTGCTCAAGGCTAGCACTCTACCAATGCAGCCCCAAATCAACTATCTTCAATTGAGATATAAGCGATGAATATTTCAGGGTGCTTCATGAAAAACATTTTTAGAAATTGAAACTTTCAACACAGTCTTATTTTAGTATGAATGTTGAGATGGGAAGAGACAGAAAAAGTGAAATGTTTCCTGATCCCCATAGAGAAGAGACTCAGCAGAACCACTGTGGTCTGCAGACTTCTTTGTGAGTTTTGTTTGCTTGTTTGATTGTTGTCAATTTTGGGGCTTGAACTCTGGGCCTGGGCACTGTCCCTGAGCTCTTCAGCTCAAGGCTAGTGCTTTAATCTGTGAGCCACAGTGCCACTTCTGGTTTTTCTGGCAGTTAACTGGGTACTTTGGCTGGCTTTAAACTTTGATTCTCAGATCTTAGCCTCCTGAGTAGCTAAGATTATAGGTGTGAGGTACCATCACCAGGCTGCTGCTCTGTTACTATGCAGGTTCTGAATCAAGAACTTCAAGTTCTTACTTCAATTCTTTCTTCTCTTGCCTGATACTCTGCCATTTGAACGAAGCCCCAGTTCCTGGTCTTTGTTGGTTAATGAGAGATATTCTGATTTTCTAATACTCAGAGCAATGATTATAAAACCCAGCATTTTACTTACTTGAATAAATTAAGAGACATAACCTAGTGAGATGGAAAACAAAATTTTTTTTCAAGATGCTATCCTGTTCTAATGCATAATTCTGGCTATTTTGCATACACACCAATATGTATTTTACCAGTTTCTACTCTATTTTTGCTTAGCTTAAAACCACCACTGCCATTTCATAGATTTTGTTGTTGTTGTTTGCGGTGCTTGAACTCTGTGCCTGGGCTGTTCCTCAGATCTTCAGTTCAATGCCAGTGCTCTACTACTTTTGATTTGGCCAGTCCTGGGCTTGAACTCAGGGACTGAGCACTGTCCTTATATTTTCTCAAGGCTAGGCCTCTACCACTTCAGCCTCAGCACCACTTCCAGCATTTTTCTATGTATGTGGTATTGAGGAATTGAACCCAGTTCTTCGTGCATGCTAGGCAAGCACTCTACCACTAGGCCAAACTCCCAGCCCAAAATTATTCATCATTACTATAAGCTATCTTCTTTTTTTATTATTGATTTGTCATGGTGCTTGGACTTTGGGACTGGACACTGTCCCTGAGATCTTCAGCTCAAGGCTAGCGCTCTTCCTCTGCAGCTCCATTTTTGGTTTCTGGTAGTTAATTGGTGATGTAATTCTCACAAACATATGTGTCCAGGCTGGCTTTGGGCTTTGAACCAAGATCCTCCAATCTCAGCCTCCATAGTAGCTAGAAGTACACGCTTCAGCCAGCAGTGCCTGACTGTTTGATGTCTCTGTCTCTGTCTGTCTGCCTGTCTGTCTGTCTCTCTCTGTCTCTCTCTCTCTGTGTCTCTGTCTCTCTCTGTCTCTCTCTGTCTCACTCTCTGTCTCTCTCTGTCTCTCTCTGTCTCTCTCTGTCTCTCTCTGTCTCTCTCTCTGTCTCTCTCTCTGTCTCTCTCTCTCTGTCTCTCTGTCTCTCTCTCTCTCTCTCTCTCTCTCTCTCTCTCTCTCTCTCTCTCTCTCTCTCTCTCTCTCTCTCTCTCTGTCTCTCTCTCTTTTCGTTGTAAGACTTTAATTGTGCACCTGGGCAGTGTCCCTGGGCTCTTCAGCTCAAGGCTACAACCTTAAACACCTTGAGCCACAGTGTCACTTCTGGTTTTCTGGTGCTTAAGTGGAAGTAACAGTTTCATGGATTTTCGTGTCTGGCCTGGCTTTGAACTGTGATCCTCAGAACCCAACCTTCTGAGATCATTTCCAACTTTTTTTTGGTGTAAATGGTACAGAGTAATTGAACACAGGGCTTTGTGCATACTAGGCAAGAAACTACCACTAGTGTGCACTCCAGCCTTAGATAAGGGCTTTCTTTTTCTTTTTCTTTTTTTCACTCATGGGGCTTGAACTCTGGGCCTGGATGTTTACCTTAAGCTCTTCAGCTCAAGGCAAGAGATCTACCACTTGAGGCACATTGTCATTTTGAATTTTCTGGATTATTTGGAAATAAGATTCTCACAGATTTTTATGCCTGGGCCGTCTTTGAACCTCGATCCTCCAAGGTAGCTAGGATTACCAGGGTGAGCCACCAGTCCCAGGCATTAAATGATTATTTTTTGCATGTCCTATGGCTTCAACTCATGGCCAGAGCACTGTCCAAGGGCTTGCTCAAGGATAGCACTTTACTTCAGCCAGCCAACTCCCGGTCCAAATAGGCCACTCTTGAAGCTAGAATTACAGATATCTGCCATAATACTGGCATGTCGTTATCTAAGTATATAATTTTTCTTCTATTTTTGATGGCTTTTCCTTAGTGTACATATTTCCTACATATTTTATGGAAATCTTCCTTCCCACTGGGGCCATAAGTTAAGCCTAGTGGAAGAGTTCTTGCCGAGCATGAATGAAGACCCAAGTTCAATTCCTCAGCACAACATAAATAAAAAAAGATAAAAGTTTTGCTGTGGCACATGTGATAGAACTTGCGCCTTAAGAATAAACAAAAACAAAAACAAGGATCGTGCTCAGGTCCTGAGTCTAAGCCCAGTACTGGCCAAAAAAAAAAAATTCTCCCCAAAGTAGACATTTAAACTTATTGTACTTTTCAAAAAATTTGTTGTCAAGGTGATATACAAAGAGATTGCTGTTACATATGTAATGAGTACATTTCTTGTAAACACTGTTACCCCCTCCCCCTTTTCTCTTTCCCTTCCCCCAAATCATAAATTTCATTTACAACAAATATATATGTATTTTCAGTCATGAAAAAAATAGTTTAAATGTGTTCAAATAAATGATGTAGGTTGATATATTTATCAAAATGGATTACTTGAACTCTAAAATAAACATTCTAGGTAATTTTTCTCATAAAATTGTAGTAATGCTATAAAACTAATAAAAAAGGAATTTTAGTTATTAATTTCTTATGTTTTACCTTTAAGATTATTACACTAAGCCTACTGTTTATGGTATTAATACAGACAGCATGAAATATGATTATGTAAAAAAATTAAATGATTCAAAATAGTAAGGCTGGTGGCCAGTAGTTTGGCTTTTTGGCACACACCCTGGACTGGCAAAAAAGAAGTAGGGTTAGATAAACCGATTTATTTCCAAATGTGTGGAAAATGGTATGATTTCTTGTTTGGCTAGCCCAGGGGCTTGAACTGAGGGACCAGGAACTGTCCTTGGCCACATTTATTCAACGGTGGCACTCTGACACCTGAGCCACAGTGCCCCATCTGCTTTTTCTGTGTATGCAGTGCCGAGGAATTGAATCAAGGTCTTCTTGTATACTAGGCGAGCACTCTACAACTAGGCCACATTCAAAGCCAAAGTAGATTTTTGATACTATTGTGGAGTTTTAATTTTCTTAAATATTTGAACAAAGCACAGTGGATATATAAACAGACTTGAACTCACAGAACAGAGTCCCACATAGTATTACAGTTACTCTGGCACTTCTCCCGATTGACAAAACACATTTCCAGGCATCCGCTCTGTCCTTAAGCTTTGGTAGCTGACTTGTCTTTCCATGGAGGCCTGGCCTGGATTCCTGGTGATTCCATGCATTTCATAGTTCCCTGTATATCCAGTAAGGTTGTCTTCTATGGGACCAGACCTGTCTGATTTTTAGCCCACCCAGGACCTATGTGTCTGAGGTCTCACATTCTAAGTGGAAAATAAAACACAGTATAATAAGGACTGAAGAACTACACACCATAATATTAACAATGAGAGTTTAATAGTTAGCAAAGTAAATACAATGAATACTTGACAAGAATCATGAGAGCAAGATAAAGAGATGTCTTTTTAGGAAGGGGACAGGGAAGCTCTAAATCCAGACTGGCCTCCAAGTTGCCTTCAGACAGTAATTCTACTTCAGAGTCCTCAGAAAGGTCTCCTCCCTCATGAGAAACAGAATGTCCTTCCTGAGTTAAGAGGGGGATGGATTCTGGTTTGTCGAATGGAGATTGAGTCTCTTTTAGTGAGATGGATGGTTCTGGATATTCTGTGAGGATGGATTCATTTTCCTCCAATGAATCCAGTATTGAGAGTACACTTGCTGCTTCCCATGGGGACATTTTCCATGAGCCCAGCGTGTGCCCCTTCAGCTTGCACAATAAGTGGAGTGTTACTCTGACTCAGATGGACTGACTCTGGGTGGAGTGTGAAAGGAAAGGAAGGAAATCTGGCTGCTCTTTTTCTTCCTCCATAGTATCTGCAGGTTCAACTGTGTCACACATGGGGTTCAGAGCAAAAGGTATATCCACAGGACTCTAAACCTGTTTGGTAATTTCTACAGAAGGCCCATGCTTTCTGGAGTGCAGTGATGATTCTCAGTCTCCATCAGTCACCAGCTCCATTGGTGGGTTTTTCATCCGGAGTTCAGGATAAGCTCTTCCACGATGACCCAAACCTAAGAATGGAAATAGGTACAGAGTGGACAGAGTGGACTCTGCAAGTTGAAGTGTCACTCAACTTCCATGAGGATCTAATGGAGGAACCCGTAGAACTGGAGTTTGGACTGAACACTGAGGAGGTGTAGGGTCTTTCTAATGAGTGCTTATTCCCGAGTCCTTTCAGAGGACAGACATTACCTGGCTGACACCACCCATAAAGGGCATTTTGCCAAGCTCTGTAGAAGTAAGGGCCAACCAATATCTAGACCACATGGGCTTCCTACTCACAGGCTCTGAGGCACCCACACCAGGACTTCTACTTTTTCTTGGTCTTACTGGTCGCACATTCCTCCAGCTGGTCAAAATGTATGTGTTTAGAAGAGCAGGTCCAAAGCCGGCATGTGGAGCCTCAGATAGAGCTTCAGTTGTGTCAGGGTGTGGCAGTTCTTGAACTCGTAGAAATCACTAGGGTAGAAAACCATTTACATCGCATAGATGGAACACATGATGCTGTGGGCACATTCAGTACAAGGAAAGTGACAGCCTTCTCTCTCCATCCTGAGCCTTCTACCAAAGCCCCTTTCTTGCAGGACTCTAATGCTGTGGCTGTCCTGCAGAGATGTGCACTTATGTGCTGGGAGGGGGGTAAGAGACACTCGAGAACAGGATGACTTTTACACCCCACTTCCAGAAGCTTCTGAGAGAGGCCTCTATGCATCTGTCCAAAGTAAACACACCTTAAATTAACTAAGTAAATGCTCTAAATAAATCAATAAGTGAATGCTCTAAATAAAGAACTAAATGCTCATTCCTCTAATCTTAGCCACCCAGCAGGCTGAGCTCTGAAGATCACAGTGGAAAGCCAGTCTAGTCAGTAAAAGTCTAAAGGCACTTGTCTTCAATTAGGCAGCAAAAAGCCAGAACTTGACCTATGACTCAAATGGTACAGTGCTAATTTTTGAACACCAAAGGGATGGCATTCAGACCTGGGTTCAGGTTCAAGTGGCAACACTGGACCACACACCAAAATGTAAATGCTTTCAGTTTCTAACAGGCAAAGCTATGACAATCCCTCCCTGATGGCTCAAAAGTGATTCAGCCCCCAGCTTTTCCTCTGACTCCAGTATTTCACAGGCCCCCGCCATTAGTACTGACACCTCATTTCTTACTGGGAAATGGGATTTCCTAGGATGTCACCTAGGTGAGGGCTGCAGTTGGGAGCCACTTACTCATGCCTGAAATCCATCTTCTCAGTAAGCACACTGTTGAGACTCCAGTAGCTTGTGAGGGAAATGAAATGGCATGGTGTCCCAGTCATAATAAAGTAGTTTGTGCACGTGTATCATGCTTTGCTCCCCTGTGAACACCCCAGTGAAACAAACAGGCTCAGAGAGGAGGCAAGTATTCCAAGACTTGGCCAGGAAGGGTGAGCAAACCTGGGTTTGGAGGGGGAACACTCACTTTTTCAAGAGAATTTCCAGCAACTACTACATTGTCCTCCACTATTTGAAATTGTGCAGGAAGTTTCCCACATAAAAGAGATCACCTTTCTGGTAGGCAGGGATCAGCTTTGTCAGCAGCATCTCCAACAGGCCTTCCTCCAGGATCCATAGGTTACAAGGCTCATTCAGAGTCTGAACTGACTTACCATCACACTATGTTGGCAAAACAGTGGATATTTCAAAGGTAGGAATGGGACCATACTTCACACTGAGGAATTGGAATAGAGTAAATTGGAAATGACACACTCCAATCTCAGTTTAGTCACTTGAAAGCACACAAGAAGGTTGTAGTGTGTGGGCAGGATGATGGGTTCAAATAGGTTTCCTCTCAATATACCTCATCTGAGTTGCCCTGGAGTTTCCTGGCTTTCTTCCTAGAGAAATGCCTGATATACTGGAATTTTGGCTTGGCACTGATCCAGCATCTACTTCTTCAAGTGAGATATCCATATCTCTCATGCCTGAGATGCGAGCCTCCTGAACTTTGGCAACAGAACAGCGACATCTTTCTGGTTCCTGAGCCACAGGCCAAGGGAGCTTTCTTGAGCTGGTTGTCACAAACAGTGGCTTAGTTACCAGGGTTCCATATTCTGTTCCATTGTGAGGGAGGTAGGGTCACCTTTCAAGGCCCAATGACCATACCTCCTTGCTCACAGAAGACCTCCACAAAGACATACTGGAGGCTGAATCTCCCTTCCCACCTCACATATGGATGTAGTAAACAGCACACCTTTTTGTTCAAATCCCAAGTCACTAAATAGGCGTAAGTGCTAGCCTGGTCTCTGGCTCAAGGAGCCTTTCTTAGGTAAGATCCAAACTTAACTGTCACTATTCCCCTTACCCTTCACAAGACATTTTGCTTCACAGTGCCTTCTCAGCTTGCATTTTGCCTCTTGCACATTTTCTTTGCTAGTCCTGGGACTTGACCTCAGAGCCTGACCATTGTTCTTAGGCTTTCTTTAGGCTATAGCTGTCCCACCAAGCCACAGCACCACTTCCAGCGTTTTCTATGTATATGGTACTGCAGAATCAAACCGGAGTCTTTTTGTGTGGTAGCCAAGCACTCTACAAATAGATGAAACACCCAGGCCATCTTGCATATATTTTTCACTTCAATCTACTAGGACGTTGTTAGGTTTCTGTATCCTAATCTATTTTTCTTCCTGATGAATATCTGTGCAGTCATCTGTAAAAATGCAAGTGGGAAAATCACAGAAGCATTGGTGACATAAAAAAAGTCTTACAGACATAGATAAGTGTTCATTCTTTGTAGGAGAAAGGATATTTTGATATGATGATGACTATTTATAAATACTTTATCGGGGTTTAGAGTTTGGCCCAGTGGTAGAGTGCTTGCCTAGCATCCATGAAGATCTAGGTTTGAGTCCTTAATATCACACAGATATAAAAATCCATATGGCAATGTGGCTCAAGTGGCAGAGGTCTAGACTTGGGAAAAGCCAAGAGCAGTGCTCAGGCCCTGAGTTCAAGCCCCAGGAATGGCAGAGAAACAAAAGAAAAGAAAAGAAAAGAAATGTGCTTTTTACAAGTTATTCACTCACAGCATTTGCTTCTGACTTCTTCGCTTCTGCATCTTGTGATTTATCCCTTTCCCTCAATGTAGACAAGAAAAACAGATTTTATTACTTGCTATCCTGTTGTCCAATCTTTGGATATTAATTCAAAATACAATATTGCCTGAGATATTGTGTGTGTGCATGTTTGTGTGTATCTGCCAATGTGTGCATGCACACATGTGTACAGGGTTTAGGGCTTACTCATAGGGCCTGTGTGATAACCCTCAGCATCTTTTCCTCAAAGGTATTGGTCTTTCACTTCTAGCTTATTATAGCTAATTGGAGTTGAGAGATTCACTCAATTTCTTGCCCTGTGCATTGGAACCCAGTGCTGGGTTCTCATATTGTTAATTGTAGCTATAGAGAAGGCTGAGGTCTGGGGATCCTCGTTAGAATCCAGAACCTGAGAGAAAGTCACTGATAGAAATCTTTATCTTCAGTAAAGCACGAATTAATAAGGCAAATTGGAACTGTGGCTCAGTTCCTCTTGTACCAGCCATGAGAAAATTAGTAATTGACAGCATCTGGTCCCTGAGAGAAATCCTTAGCACTGGTTCAAAAAAAGAAAGAAAATAATGAAAAAAATTAAAACTTGCTGAGGAATCCATAAGGGTAAACGTTCCTGTGAATAATCTTGTCATTTCAGATTCCCTCAAGAGCTTATGTCTCTCTATATTTTATCAAGTTTTTTTAAAGATATTTGCATATTTTCTATCTTTCTTAAACAGAGATAGCCATCCACAAAACACAAACACAAACTCTCACACAGTATACCACCCACCCATAAGTGTCTGGCTATGTATCTATGTATAGTCATATGTATTGATCTGTCTCTCTATACTAATATATAAATGCATAAACATATGTATTTAGACAAGCAGGAAACATACATAGATAGGTCTCAGGCATTTCCAGATTTTGTGCAAGTCTTCTGAGTGCAACTTCCATTGTATTGTTTGTCAAGATAGAGTCCCTCTAACTTTTGGTCAGCTTCTTGTCCTTTGATACTTTTTTCTGCCAGTCCTGGGTTTTGAACGCTAGGCCTGGATGCTGTCATTGAGCTTGAGCTTCTTGCATTCAGTAGTTTATTGCAGATAAGAGTCTCATGGAGTTTCTGTCCTGGGCTGGCTTTGAATTGTGATCCTCAGATCTCAAACTCCTGAGTAGCTAGGATGACAGTCTTGAGCTACCAGTACCTGGTTCCTTTGCCTCTTTTACACTTTTTTTTCCCCACCACAGCCATGATATCTACCTTCCTAGATATATGAAGTGCATATTTCTTCTCCTGGGGCAACTTCTCCACAGAGAGTACATGACATGCCCACTCTCCAGGGACGGGTAGATCCTACCAAAGTACCAAATCAGTGAGAAGGACATAAAGTGATGAATAGAATTTTAGATCCTGATGGTAGACAGTCTGCAAAATCCAAGGGAGAATGGAATTGGAGGGGACCAGGGATCAGGATGTGGGCATGGAGCTTCCCTGCCAAGGGGGTGGGGGAAGTCACAGGCTGGGGGATGCACAGGATGATCCATGGGCCCTGTGCAGCTACTGGGTCACCCCCTTCTGCATCTCAGCCTTTGGCTTTGAGCTCTGTGATCTTCAAGATGTGCACAGTCTGTACTCTGGCTGGCAGAAGAAAGGACCCTGGGAAGACAATTTTAGACCCTTTGTGAGTGTAGGAAGGGGTAGGCTGGACACCCAGTCCAAGAGGAGCTAAAACTGGAGTCGAGGGGTATGCAAGGAGTGGGTGTGAGGGTTGTGGGCAGTCACAGTCACGGCAGAGGTGGCTCTGTCTGTGGGGTGAGTGCCTCCCTGCAGGCACAGCACTGGAGATATCAGAGATCCACATGAAAAGGAAAAGCTGGAAATGGCACTATGGTTCAAATGGTAGAGCATCAACCTTGAGCAAAAGAGCTCAGTGACAGTACCCAGGACCTGAGTTCAAGCCTCATGACTGTAAAAGACAAAGAACCAGGACTATGAGAGGGAACCTGGTACTCTCTTGGTCTAATAGACACAAGAAGAGGCCGGGATAGGCTGTGGAAAAACACAGAGAACATCTTCCCCCAGCTCATCCTGTCCTGCATGCAGGGACAGCCATGTAACTAGGGCTACAGTGAGATCATCTTCACCCCTGTGCTGCCATCTGAATTGTAGGCCTCTGTCCTGGCATGGGGTGTCCTGTTGGCTGAGCAGGTGCCCTAACCCTAGATGGAGAGAAGCCACTGACTGTGGTAGCTAAGGAGAGATCTGTTCCATAGCTATCAGGCCACCCAGCATGGGAGCCATAACCACCCCTCACCCAGGTAGAGGCCAATGGTTCTCCAGGTGCTACTAACATTGCCCCATCCCTAGCTCTGGGTACATGTGACATTCCCTCCACAAGGAGCAGGACAAAGTGAGGGATCAGGAAGCTGCCTATGGGCTTCAGATGATGGCCAGGCTGGCACTACAGATGGCCTCACTCTGTCACCACCTTCCCCTGCCTCCATCTTTCCTCCATCATGCCTCTCTACCTCCCACCCATTAACCTTGGAAACCAATGAACTGGGCTCTCATCATTCCTCTCATCTCTTCACCCACCTTGCCATATGTCCATCCCTCTGTCACTTCCACCCCACACACATCCCACCACCAGCCACCCTGTAGCTTATGAGGATCCCAGAGGAAGCTCTTGGTGAAGGGCTTGTGACCACAAAACAGTTACAATCAACCGATCCGGCCTGATCCACCACAGAATAAGAACAGCCAAGCAGGCACACACTGCAGCAGAGTTGCTCTGCTGCCACCCTGATTTCTTCATGGCCACGACTTGGCTCTCCTCAGCCTCTCAGCTCAGTAATCACAACATTGTGCTTTCACAGAGCCATGGCTTCCAGTCTTCATGGACACAATGACATCAAGGTGATGCCAACTTCCCCATCTCTATATACTTCTAACTATGGGATGGGAGCTGAGGTTCTCTTCTGTGACTCCATCCGCTAAGAGGCTCATGCAGGTTTCTCTCCTTTGCTCATCATGGTGACTCTTTGGTTAACAAGTCACTGCTGGGCTTCCAGTTCACCACATATAGAACCCATACTCCAACACTTTTCTTAGAAGGACTGATGACTTTTAAATATTCTCTAGTTTTAAATTTCTAGTTCCTTCTCTCTTTCATTTATATATTTCCCTTCCTCACATAAGTCCCTATTTTACCTTCCTTCTTTCATTCCTGGCCTTGAACTCAAGACCTGGAGCTTTTTCTAAGATATTCTTTGCTCAAGGTAGCACTCTAGCTCTTGAGCCACAGCTCTACTTCAATCTTTGTTCTTGCTCTAAACTGGGAGTAAAAGTCTCATGCATTTTTCCCTTTTCTTGGTTGGTTTTAAACCACCATACTAAGATCAGGATCCTGAATATGCCTCGGATTACAGGTATTATCTAATCAAATAAATTCCTGATTTCTTTTTTAGACATAATTAGTTCTTTCAGGTGAGCCACCAGCCACTCATGCAAGAGCATTGCAGGATCCCAGCATTCATCTTGTCTCCAGTCTTATTCCATCCATCTCACAATGGCCATCTAAAGCACCCTGCTGCATGCCTGAAGTCGCAAGGAACGTTCTCAACGCCATGAGAAGCCCCCTTAAGCTCTGCCTCAGATATGCCCAGCCCCCATCCCACTTCCACATGAGCATTTGTTTAGGAGAAATTTCCTGAGTACATCATCATCTTTTCCTCACCATTCAAATTTCATCTTTGGAGTCATTTCTCCCAGACAAAGAGGAACATGATCCATGGTTTGATAGCAGCTCCAGCTTCATAGTCCCAGCCACCAACACCCGCCCATTACCCTGCCGGACACCTGAATTCAAGAACAATGTTTTCACTACCCCTGACTCTTATCAAATGTTTTAACTTATACAGTGCATTAAAATAATTTTACTAAATGGAATAAACACATGGCATCAAGCTTCAGAATCTTTGCACCTGAACTTTTAGTGAATAACAGACACACCAGCATTTCTGTAGCCAACAGAAATCTTAGCTTTGAGATTTCAGCATTCCTGGTATCCAAGTTTGGATGTGCTAACACTGCCCTTAATGGGGCACTTCAATCACACAATCCCACAACAATCAATGTCATTTGACATTCACTGGTAGGTGGTGCTAGGAAAAAGACTGATGTGCCAACTCCATGCTGGCTTGACCTATGCCATCTTCAAACCTGGAGCAAGTGGGGCTCCTCTCTCCATGACACCTTTTGTGTACTACCCCAGGAGTACCTTTACCTTGAGACAAAATTATGAAGACTATCTCTACCAGCAAAGATTCCAGTGAGATGTGCCTACATGGATAAAGCTAAAATCTCACTAAAGTGAGGTTGTTGGCAGTGCTGGAGCCTTAACCCAGGGCCTGGGCACTAAGCATTTGTACTCAACACTAGCCCTTTATCACTTGAGCCCAAACTCCATTCCCAGCTGTTTTTATTTTTGGTAGTAAGAATCTATCAGACTTTCCTGTTCTAGGTGACTTGGAACTTCCATACTCAGATCTCAGCCTCCTGACCAGCCTGGATTAAAAGTGTGGATCAGCCATGCCCCACACCTGAGGAATTCTGCCAGCACATTTTTTCCCAAAAATTGGAAGAGGAAGATGAGGGAGGGTTGGGCTCATCCTGCCCTCTATATGAAGGAGAGCATCAGCGCCTGAACTTCTTTCCCTGTTGTAGGCTGCTGGAGGAAAAGGAAGCAAATAGGCACAGGCTGGCAGCAGATGCCACAGAACAACTTGTGACCAAGACTCCCAGAGCAGACCTCAGAATCGATGACAGAGTTGGATCTACCCAGTAACAGAGGCAGTGGTGACACCTGAAACTGCGCGTTTGAAGGTTTGCTGCTAGTAAACAGGGCCACATATGTCTCAATGAGAAAGGTGAGATTTTGGTGGAGAAGGTGAGATTAAACATTATGTATCATGCAAGAATACACAATATAAGGGGTCTTTTATTATTCCAAGTGAAATTTTGGATTTCCTCTTCTGTTTCTTTAAAGAATGACATTGGGATATTGATGAATATTGCACTGAATTTGTAGATAGTCCTTATCAAGATTGCCATTTTTACAATATTACTTCTTCCAAAGCAGGAGCATAGGTTTTTGCATTTCCTCAGTTCTGCGTTAATTTCCTTCTCCAGGGTTTATAGTTCCATCAAAAAGGTGCTTTACATTCTAAGTTAATTCCTAGGTATTTTATTTTCTTTGATAGCAAAATGAGTTGCTATCCTGATTCTTGCCTCATTCCTCTCATTTGTTGGCATAAAGGAAGGCAGTTGACATTGAGGGTTAATTTTGTACCCTGCTACTTTACCAAAGTTTTATATCAGCTCAAGCAGCTTCGGAGTAGGGTCGATAGGGTTCTTTAAAGACAGAATCATGTCATCTGTAAGGAGATGTGATCCAGCAATTTCACTACTTGCCAATCGTCCACATAGGACATACTAAATTCCCTAGAACAATAACATTTATCACAGCACTATTTACTATAGCAAAGGTATGGAACCAACCCAGATGCCCGTCAGTTGATGAGTAGATCAAATATGGTATTTTTACACAATGGAATTCTGTGCTTCTGTCAGAAAGAATGACATAGACGAATTTGTAAGGAAATAGAAAGACTGTAAAGTTTAGAAATTAGTTTCTGTCTCCTTCTCTGTCTCCTTCTTTATCTCTGTAAAATTTAGAAGTTCCTGTTTCTCTCTCTTTCTCTCTCTTTTCTCTCTGTCTCTCTTTCTCTCTCTCTCTCTCTCTCTCTCTCTCTCTCTCTCTCTCTCTCTCTCTCTCTCTCCAATCCTTTGGCTTGAACTCAGGGCCTGAGCTACTTTTGCTCAAGGTTAGCACTCTACCATTTGAACCACAGTGCTGCTTCTGGCTTGCTCTTTTCACGTAGTATTGAGGAATCTAACCCAGGCCTTCATCCTTGATAGGTTAGCACTCTACCACTAAGCCACACAGGCAGCTTTTAGAGGTATCTGACAAAGGTTTTCCTACATGCTATTATTTCTTCTGTGAGTGCTCTTAATGCTTGCTGAAGGTTGACTTTGTTTAGAAGACTTACCCTAATGCTCCCATATACAGAGATTCTATATATAGCTAAATGTTTTTCATTACTCAGAATTTCTCTATTGTGTATGTTCTGAAATGTACTGAAGACTGACTTCTGATTAAAAGTCATTGCACATTTGTTCTATTCATTAGTTTTCTTTCCTTCTATGGGAATCAGGTTTGTGATGAACACAGAAGTATGCCTTCCAGGTCAAACACTTTCCACATTTGTATTTTATACTTAGTCATGCGTTCATGATGGATTTTTTCATATTCTTATATTCATACGATTTTTATCCTGTGTCTGTGTGGTATCATGCACACTCAACTATGAGTTCTTCAAAAAAATTTCCCTTTCATTTTATTCATAGGATTCTATCCTGTGGGTGTTTAGTGATAAATCTTGACTTGTACCTTCTGGGGAAAAGACTGAACATTTGCTACATTCATTAAGGGTTTGATCTTGTGTTGGTTCTGTGACACAAGCTGAGTTTTCTTCCACAGACTAAAAGTCTTTCCTATTTATTACAATGCTAAGGCTTCCCATATGTGTGAACTCTCTTACGCTTCCTGAAGGGTGAATAGTGCACGAAAGACTTTCAACTTTGGTTATATTCCTAAGGTTTCTAATATGTGTGAATTCTGTTTTCCTCCTGTAATGTGACTTCCATCTGAAGTTCTTACCACATTTGATGCACTCGTACAGTTTCTCTCCTGTGTGTGTTCTCTGATGCAATTTGAGGGAAGACTTCCACTTGAAAGACATTCCACATCGGTTACATTCATAAGGTTTTTCTCCTGTTTGAATTGTCTTATGCATGTTGAGGTTTGGCTTCTGTGTGAAGGACTTTCCACATATGTTACACTCATAAGGTGTTTCTCCTGAGTATATTCTCTGATGAACATGGAGTTTTATCTTAAATTTGAAAGACTTCCCGCATTCACTACCTTCATAAGTTTTCTCTCCTGTGTGTGTTCTATTATGCCCATCAAGATATGACTTCCACTTGAAGGTCTTTCCACATTTGTTGCACACATAAGGTTTCTCTCCTGTGTATGTTCTTTGATGCAATTTGAGGGAAGATGTCTGTCTGAAAGACTTTACACATTGGTTGCATTCATAAGGTTTCACTCCTGTGTGTATTCTCTGATGAACACGAAGTTTTCCCTTCCCTTGGAAAGACTTTCCACATTCATTACACTTATAAGATTTCTCTCCTGTGTGTGTTATTTGATGAACTCGAAGGTGTATCTTCTGGGTGAAAGACTTTTCACATTTCTTACATTCATAAGGTTTCTCTTCTGTGTGTCTTCTCTGGTGCAAAGTGAGGTATGATTTCAGTCTAAAATCTTCCCAAATTTATCCCATTCATGAGATTTCTCTTCTATGTGAGATCTCTGATGTGTGCTGAGAGCTGAATTCTGGGCAGAAATTTTATTACGTTCCTCATATTCATAAGGTTTGTCTTCTCTTGGAGATCGAGGTTGGAGCGTCAGGTCTGACTTCTCAGAAATTAATTTTCACACTTGATGTACGCATCACATATCTAAGGATATTTGCTCTGAGGTATTGTAAGGCGTATTTCATTACTGAAAGATTTCTCACATTCACTACATGTATGAGGAGTCTCTCCTGTGTACATTTTCGAATGTGTAGTGATGGTCGGTGTTAAGTACAATATTTTTCATCACACAGTACATTTAGCAGTTTTCCTCCCTCCCTGAAGAATTTCTTGGGCAGGGAGAACAGAATTATGATACTGCAGATCTATTGGACTGTCACAATCATGAATAAAATGCTCTGAATATCCGATGGATTTTTTAAGAACAGGAGATATACGAGATCTATATGCAGCATGCATCTCATCAGGCTTAGGAGACAGAAGCATGTTCTGACACTTAATGAACTCCTCAGTCATCACCCCTAAGTTCTTACCGTTATTACTAATCAGCTCTGGATTATGTGTAGAGCTCAAATTTAAAGTTGTTGCTAATCTCAGGTTTTCCTCGACTTCGATACTACTTGCAACTGCTACTTCACAAAGACATTGATGTGGACTTTCCTGGCAGGTCTTGGACACATTTTCCATTACCTGGACATCTAAAATGAGTCAAGGAAAAAAAGACACAAACATACATGAGATATAAATATTCCTTACTGTAAAGGTAATGACTTTACTTTCCCATCCTAAGTGTTAGATATTTTAAAATATAAAAGTGGAAATTGACTTATGAGAAATATATGCTTTTCTCCCTAACATATTAAGAAAATGATATTTTACAATGACCAATAATGTTTTTCTGTGTTTTATTCTCTTTTTATATCACAGGAAATATTTATTGAAACTACCCAACTATGTATTGCTACAGTTTTAAGCTGAGTACTACCTATAGTATACCTGCAGCTGTTTTCTTTCAAATACTGTTTTGTTTATACATTGAGGAATAGCTGCCTTTCTTTTATTTTTGAGAAATAATCTAAATATTGTGCTGTTTGCATCTTTTTAAAACTTTCTTTTCTTTTCTTTTCTTTTTTTTGTAGTTCATAGGCAACGGCCCTGTCCCTGAACACTTCAGCAGAAGACTATAACCCCTATCCTTGAGCTACATCCCCACTTCCTGTTTTCTAGAGTTAACTACAGATAAGAGTCTCAGGTCCTGAGTAGCAGATAGGATTATCTTACCCAGTTTCAATGCTGTTTGCTTATTAACCATTAAGTGAGGAACACGAATTTTTTCTAGATTCAGCGGCCACAAGTTTGGTTTATATGTCTGTTTGCCTTCGATCCAAGCAAGAACGATTCTTGAGAGTAAGGACTTACACCTATATCCCTTCAGTTACAACTTCTCATTAAAGTCTCAATTTAGGTATTTGTGGGAATTTTGAAATTTGTTTCTTTCCATTTGAAGTCTTATAAAAATTCCTTTTCTAACACTCCTGTCCCTCAGAACCATGGAAGACCAGAAAATCTCCAGCTCATTGTCTAGTTAATTTTCTTATGTTGATTGAAACTTTGTTGTTGTTTTTTTCCTTCCATTCCTGGGTTTGAACTTAGGACCTAACCACTGTCCTTGGGTTTTCTCCAGACTACAACCCTACCAATGAAGTCATTACTTCTGGCTTTTTCTATGTATGTGGTAATAAGGAATCAAACCTGTGTCTTTGTGCATGCTAGGCAAGCACTCTACCACTAGGCTCAATTTCTGGTGGAAAGGTCTAGTTCTGAATACCAGTCTCTTCCTACCAGCAAAAAGATATTATCCTTATCAGAGAAAATGCCCTGACTTATTCCTTGTTTGCTCAGTCATTTATAGTCTTAGTTTTAAAGAAATGAAATATCTTTCTTTCTTTCTTTCTTTCTTTCTTTCTTTCTTTCTTTCTTTCTTTCTTTCTTCCTTTCCTTCCTTCCCTCTTTCTTCCCTCTTTCTTCTTTCTTTCTTTCTTTCTTTCTTTCTTTCTTTCTTTCTTTCTTTCTTTCTTGTGTCTTCCTTTCTTTCTTTCTTTCTTTCTTTCTTTCTTTCTTTCTTTCTTTCTTTCTTTCTTGTTTTGCAGTCATGGGACTTGAATTCTAGACCTGGCTGTTCTTCCTGAGCTCTTCAGCTCAAGGCTACTGCCCTATGTCTTTAGCCTCAACCCCACTTCTCATTTTCTATTGGTTCATTGGAGAGAAGAGTCTAAGGTATTTTGTGATAGGTCAGTCTTTGAACCTTTATCCTCAGATCTCAGCCTCCTAAGTAGCTAGGATTACAGGCATGAGCCACGGGCTCATGGCTTTCTCATTTTATTTTGTTTCACAGTGATTTCTACAGAGAAATCTAACTTTAACTCTACTGCCACATAGAATTCATTATATCACCCTATGATTCTTGGTGCCGGGGGTTTGGGCTAGCATGCACAAAGACCTGGTTCAGTTCCTTGGTACTACATACAAAGAAAAAGCCAGAAGTGGTGCTATGACTCAAGAAGTAGAGAGCTAGCCTTGAGAAAACTCAAGGACCATGCTCAGGCCCTGAGACCAAGCATAGGATTGGGAAAAGAAAATGATTCTTGATTCATTCACAAAGTATTCCACAGGTTCCACACAGGATTTAGGGTAACTAAGAATATTATTGCTCAGTACATCACAACATGAACTTACCAATGGGGCTCAGGCTCCAACATCAATATGAAGATGCATTCACTCACCTGTGATATTCTTGTCAGAGGAATTGCCTATCCAGAGTTCTGCACAGTGCTCTCGCTTGTCAATTAATACAGGTTTGGGAACACAGGGCCCTGAAAATTAGAAACAGTAGAGAATTATTGCTTATGCTGTGTCATCATTGCTTTAAGTTTGCAGACATCCTACTCACAAGTTATCTATTAAATCTTTTTTCTCATTTCTCACTGGCTCCATGGTTGACTTTTCCCCAGCTCTGGATTCATTTTGTATGGCATAAACTTAGCTGTCTTGCTCAAGGCTAGAAAAATACCAGTTTGAGTCCCAGCTCCACTTGCATGCATAGGTCTTCATGCATGCTAGGCAAGCACTCAACCACAAAGTCAAACTCTTGACACTCCACTAACATTTTTGAGGGGTTACTTGGAGTTATAGAGTTTCATGGCAATTTTAATGCCCTTGCTGGCTTCAAATTAGAATTCTTAGATTTCTTCCTCCTGAATATTTTAAGATTACAGGCATGAAACATTGCACCTAGTGCCAGGTTTCCATTATAAACTCACTGTTTAGTGATTTGTAGATCCTATTTCCAATAATGATATATATTATATTCTGGATTGTTTATCCACTTACAATTACTGTGTAAGTTTGGAATGTCGTCTCCATTAGAGGAAACATAATTTAGAACTGTTGTCAAAGTATCCTGAAGGTATCCTGAAGAATGAGTACGAAATTACCTTAGGTAATGATACTTCTCAGGGCCTGGAATCTTTCATTTAAATAGTATTGAAAGTTTGATAAACATTCACGTATCTGCAAAATAACAAGGCACTTGGCCTTGCAAGTGAATTTGACTTTTGATCACCTAAGGACACCAGGTTGCTGTAGGTCTCCAGCATTACATCTCTGTACAGGGTCCTCTGAACATTGTCCAGATGCTGCCACTCCTCCCAGCTGAAATCCACAGCTACATCATCAAATGACACCAGCTTCTGGAATGGCACATTTTCATCAAGTAATTAACGCCGAGTTATAAACACACCATGTCTGGAATTTTATTCTTTTTTTGTTGGAATTTTATTCCTTTACTTAAATGTTTAGACTTACTTGAAATATTGACCTGAAAAGCTTAGGGATGGTGCCTAGGCCCAGAGTTCAAGTCCCAAGGCCCACAAAAAAATAAAAAGGCAAGCCAGGTGTTGGTGGCTCACGCCTGTCATCCTAGCTACTCAGGAGACTGAGATCTGAGGACCATGGTTCAAAGCCAGCCTGGCACAAATTTCCATGAGACTCCTTTCCAATTACCCACCATAAAATGTTTAGTGGCTTGTGGCATATCATGGTAGAGCAATTGTGGTATCGACAAAAATAAGTCGGGGGAGTAGATTTAGGTTATAAATGGAATTATTCCTTTGAAAAAGAACTACATTATATGATGACATAGGCTGGTACTGTGGGAATATTGCAAAATCTTAGGGTATCAAGTAATAATACTGTGAAGTACACCCAGAATGTTAATGTTCTATGTCTGCCATAATAGTCACTTGGGGAAGAAAGGTTTTTTTCTTTTTTTTGGCTGGGGGATTTGTAAAGCTTGAACTCTGGGCCTGGGCACTGTTCCTGAGCTCTTCAACTCAAGGCTATCACCCTACCTATGAAGCCACAGTGCCATTTCCCATATTCTACTGGTTAACTGTAGATGAGAATCTCATAGACTTTCTAATGCCCAGGCTGGCTTTGAACCAAATCTTTAGATATCAGCCTGATATCTGAGTAGCTAGGATTACAGGTAGAAGTCACTGCACCGGGCAAGAAATTTATTTCTTGCTGTTTTATTCTACAAATTTACTGTATGTTTTACTTTTTCAAAAAGACTGAGGATGACCTTTGTTCTGTATATAATGGGAAGAGGGGTAGGGAGCTGTGAGCAGAAGAACTGAGGGGCAATAATCAGGGTAGGACAATAGCCTTAAACTAAAGAGCTCACGGCCCAAGGTCCAAGCCCCATGACTTTCCCTATTACCCCACAAAAAAAGGGAAAACATTGGAGATTGGAGAGGATTTTCTAAAAAGAATATATAGAAATAGTAGTTCTAAATGTAGAAAGAAGTTCAATATTAACAGTCATGAGAAAAATTAAAATTACAATGAAATCATTACTTTAAATATGTTAATATAAATATAGTTTTAAACAAAAAGATCCACATACACACACACAAACACACACACACACACGCATACAAAAAAAAACTTTCAAAGTCTAGCTATTACTGGGAAGGTAGTGAGAATAAGTAGAACTTTGGAATAGTTCTACAAGGAATATAAAACAATCAAAAATTGCGTGGAGAGTACTAAAAAAGTACTAAATATAGAATTACATAGAAATATGGTCCAACACTTCTATTTCTAGATTTGTACCTCACGGAAGAGAAAGCAGAGACTAGAACAAATATGTGGACAATCCATTCACAACTATTAATAATAATCAAAAGATAGAAATATGCAAAAGAATGTATTGAAAAGGAAGAACATTTTACTATATTTTACAGATGAATCTTGATTACAGTAAACTAAAAATACAGCAGTCATAAAGGAAGAGCTACGGTATGCTTTCCCTTCCAGAGCTTCCAAGGATCAACAAACCCTTAGAGCCAAAAAGCACGATGATTCCAGAGAATGGAGTAGAGAGGAACAGGAGCTGAATGTTTAATGATTATACATGGAAGATGAAAATTGCTCTAGATGGGTAGAATGAAGAGAGAACTGTACCCTAAACAATGGTTATTTAGCCACACAGGATGGGACACACCTATACTCCCTGATCTTGGGAAACTCAAGAAGGATTTCTAGCCATCCTAGATGCATGGAAGATCTATCATAAAAACTAATGTGGAGGGGCTGGGAGTTTGGCATAGTTGTAGAGTGCTTGTATGAAGACGAAGGTTCAATTCCGCAGTACCACATACACAGAAAAAAACAGAAGTAGTGCTGTGGCTCAAGTAGAAGATCACTAGACTTGAGGAAAGCTGAAGGACAGTGCTCAGACCCAGTACCAGCAAAAGGGCTTGTTTAAAAAAAAAACAGAAAGCTGAGCTTGATGGGGTGGTGGCTCACTTCTATAATCCTAGCTACTCAGGAGGCTGAGATCTGAGGATCAAGGTTTAAAGCCATCCTGGCACAAAAAGACCTGAGACTCTTATCTCCAATTTACCTTTAGAAAATGGGAAGTGGGGCTTGGCTCCAGGGTAAGGTGGTAGCCTGGAGCTGAAGAGCTCAGGGATAGTGCCCAGGCTGAGTTCAAGATCTATGACCCACCAAAAAAAAACAACAACAACAAAAAATAATATGGAAAAATTTGGATTCTGTGAATTTTATCAGGCATAAAAATGTCTTTTTTTGCTGTTGAAATAACAAATTGCTTGGAAACATTTTAAAAGTTTTTACCTAGAAATGTACACTACAAATGGAATTAATAACAAACACAAAATATGCAAAAGATACAAATTATCACAATATGGGTATCCTGCTTCTGTATCTTTTCACTGACTCCTGTTCAAATGAGTCACATATTCTGAATCATTTCTCCCAGTCGATATATGCCACACATTTTAGCTTGTACTGAACTTCTTGGGAAATCAAAAGCAAATGTGTGTTAGATTTTGTCAACAGTGATATTTCAAATATAAATCCCTACTCATTACATTATTTAATATCAATGCCTGCTTCTGTATCTTTTCACTGACTCCTGTTCAAATGAGTCACATATTCTGAATCATTTCTCCCAGTCGATATATGCCACCCATGTTAGCTTTTACTGAACTTCTTGGGAAATCAAAAGCAAATACTAAGCAAATGTGTGTTAGATTTTGTCAACAGTGATATTTCAAATATAAATCCCTAGTCATTGAGGTCTTCTGTGAGCAAGGATCTTTGGTCATTGGGCCCTGAAAGGTGACACTGCCTCCCTCACAATGGAACAGAATATGGAACCCCTGCTGTGCTGTTGCCAAAGGTCAGGAAACTCGAGTCTCAGGCATGGAAGTTGTGGATGTCTTACTCAAAGATGTACATGCTAGATCTTTGCCAAGCCACAAATCCAGTATAACAGGCCTTTCTCTAAGAAGGAGGCCAGGAAAATCCAGGGCAACCAGATGAGGTACATTTCTAAGAAGAAATGTATTTGACCCCATCATCCTCCCCACACACTACCACTTTCTTTTTTTTTAAATTTTTTTTATTGTAATTAGTAAAAGGGTTACATGATATTTGCCGGGTAGAAGGTGCATTAATTCACATACATTGATACGCTTTCACATGTCTTGGTACCCATTTCCCTCCAACCCCACACCCCCCACCCTTCTTGCTTTTCCCCCCTTCCCTATCAAATTTCAAATATCCAAAGACCAATAAATTCAATATATCAGATAACAAAGTGAGATACTATACCAATATGGGATAACCAAGGGACAGCAAAGGAGATGAGAGACAACATAGTACATTAAGGACAACAATCATTCATTATGTGGCTTTTGTTTCAATATCCTGGAGGTCCTTTCAATTAGCTTCACATTATATGGCCTTATATATGGCCTTTTGCTCTATTGCAAATCTCTGCTAGTAGAGCCCAAGGTTTCTTCTGACTATGACGAATGAGGGAAACCACTGAGCCTAAGTTCCTTTGACTCTGGCTTACTTCACTTAATATGATTTGTTCTAAGTCTTTCCGTTTCCTAACAAATGGGGCGATGTCATTCTTTCTGAGAGCAGCATAGAATTCCATTGTGTACAAATACCATAACTTGTTGATCCACTCATCAACTGAGGGACATCTGGGTTGGTTCCATATCTTTGCTATGGTGAATAGCGCTGCAATGAACATTGTTGTTCTAGTGGGTTTAGTATGCCTTTTTTTCTGGATTGTTGGGTAAATGCCAAGTAGTGGAATTGCTGGGTCATAGGGGAGTTCTATGTTTAGCCTTTTGAGGCACTGCCACACTGCTTTCCATAGTGGTTGAACGAGTTTCCACACCCACCAACAGTGTAGTAGTGATCCCTCCTGGCCACATCCCCTCCAGCATCTGTTGTCATTCGTTTTCCTGATCCTGGCCATTCTAACTGGAGTGAGGTGGAATCTTAGAGTTGTTTTGATTTGCATTTCTTTTATGACCAGAGATGTGGAGCATTTCTTCATGTGTCTATAGGCCATTTTTGTTTCTTCTTCACAGAAGACTCTCTTTAAAACTTTGGCCCGTTTTTTAATGGGATGGGTGTTACTTTGGAGGTTAGTTTTGGAGTGATTCAATTTTTTGAGTTGTTGATATATTTTAGATATGAGGCCTTTGTCCATTGTTTGGTTGGAGCAGATCTTCTCCCACTCTGTAGGCTTCCTGATTAGTTTACTAGCTATATCCGTTGCCATATGAAAGCTCTGCAGTTTATTGCAGTCCCACTTATCCAGCCTTTCTCTGATTTGTTGTGATTCTTGGTCCTTATTAAGCAAGTTTCGACCTGTGCCAAGGAGGCCTAGTGTATCTCCTATTCCTTCCTATAAACTTTTCAGTGTGTAACCTTTTCCTCCAGGTCTTTGATCCATTTGGAGTTAATTCTAGTGCAAGGTGACAAAGAAGGATCCAACTTTAGTTTTCTGCAGGCGCTTAACCAGTTCTGCCAGCACAACTTGTTGAAGAGGCTATCGTTCTTCCATTCTATTTTTTTGGCTCCCTTGTCAAAGATTAGGTGGCCATAGGTCTGTGGTTTAATATCTGGGTCCGCAGTTCTATTCCATTGGACTTCTGGCCTGTTCTTGTGCCAGTACCAAGCTGTTTTGAGAATTATAGCTCTGTAATAGAGTCTAAAGTTTTGAATTGAAATTCCTCCAGCGCTGTTCTTTCTGCTAAGAAGTGTTTTTGCTTACGGGGTCTTTTATTATTCCATATGAAATTTTGAATTGCCTCTTCTATTTCTTTAAAGAATGACATTGGGATGTTGATGGGTATTGCACTGAATTTGTAGATAGCCCTTGGAAGATTGTCATTTTCACAATGCTGATTCTTTCATTCCAGGAGCATGGGAGGTTTTTCCATTTCTTTAGTTCTACTTTAATTTCCTTTCTTAGGGTTTTAAAGTTTTCATCTAAACGGTCCTTTACATTCTTAGTTAAGCTAATTCCTAGGTACTTTATTTTCTTTGAGGCTATTGTGAAAGGAGTTTCTTTCCTGATTATTGCCTCGTTCCTGTCACTGTTGGCGTAAAGGAAGGCAGTTGATTTGTGAGGGTTGATTTTATGGCCTGCTACCCTTCCAAAGCTTTGAATCAGCTCAAGGAGCTTGGGAGTAGAGTCTATAGGATTCTTTAAATACAGAATCTTGTCATCTGTGCGGCGAGCTCCTCGACCAGCGAGGAAGAATGACCACCACTCTAGGATTCTTCTCAAATCATACTTTATTGGAGAGCCTTTTGATTGAAGGGGGAGCAGGAAGCGAAAGGGGCGAGGCATCAAAAAGCAGCTGCTTATATAGGGAACAAGAACACGGGTCGCTCCACCATTGGCTGCCGCCCTACTGCCCCAATGAGGTGCCGCGGGATTGGCCAGGGATCATCATGTGATTCACGCATGCGCATAACTTAGGACACGTAGTCGAGCACAGCATTGCCTTATATGGTGTTGTTTACCTCTAAGGAGTCAGGAAACGGGCGCCATCTTATAATGGCATTTGTCCCGGCTCCCTACAGCTCCCCCTTCTTGTTTTGAGCATCAGGCAAGAGTAGAGGTCTGTTCTCTGAAGAGAATAAGGACAATGCAAGGCCTCCTCTCCAGGCTCTTTCCCAGAGGGTGACCCGCCAGTCCGATGCCCTTTTTTCAGAGGTGGGAAATTTTGGCATCTACCCACATGCAAACAGACGTGCTCTTCTCGAGAAAAGGCATCTCCCTTTTCCCAAGTGCAGTGCATACGCCTCGCATCATGTTTGCTCCAGATCTTAAGCTGCATACCTGTCCCTGTGCAATGGGATCTTGTCCCCCGGGGTGCAAAGGCTATGCAGAAAAATAAGGCTCAATTGCCCTTTAAGGCTGAAAGCCATATTTGGGGTGAGGATCCAACTTCCAAGGCGGCTAATGCTTGTGAAAATCATTACCTTATCCCTCTGTGTTTGGGCTTGCAGGCGACAGACCAACCATAGGCAGACCACACATCCTTTTCTTTTCAAGCATACTTAACCAAACTTGGGGGGAGTCATGCATTTCTAATGCTGCAAAAGCTTGTTTTATAATAGCATTATGTCTTTTTCATTTATAACTCATTTTACATAGCATCCAACACAAAATCCCCAACCCACACATCATTAATCCCAATAAGGCTAAACTTCCAGCCCATTCTTTTACCCAGGAGGACGCCTGTAATATTCAATCAGTAATTTTCCCAAAAAGGGGCCACATTTACCCTGGTTGAATTAACAATCATAATTTCATATTCAATTGGCCTGTAAGGTTTTCAAAATCATTTGACCATTGTCCAGTTAACATCTGACCCAACGGCCTTGACAGATTAGCGGTATAAAGACATCGGCAACGTATAATTGTCCAACTGTCTGTCCATGGGAAGAAAAGGTAACTGCAATGATGAATTGGTCGTGAAAAGATACGGGAAAACACGGACGTCATGCTTCACAGGCATCGGTATTGGAAAGGTCTTCATCAGCGCCCACAAAATCCTCTCCTGGGCCATCACTGGATCTGCTAGTATTACCATCAACATGAGAATGATCTTCATCGTCAGTGCCTTTCTCGGGTTCTCCTTCCACCTTTCGCGTCAATCGCAATGGGACCCAAAGCGGTGTTTCCTGCTCCTGTGGAAAAACACAAACAGCTCCCCTGGATCTCCTTACTACGGGATCCGGTCCGCACCAAGTATTTGTAATAACATCCTTCCATTTAACCATCTCAGTTATAATTATAGGGTTTTGGGCAGCATGTCTATCTGCTGCTGACTGATCATCACTATTTAAAATTAAAAAATTTAAAGTAAAAAGTGCAAGGGAAAGTGTTTCCTGGGAGATGCTCCTTCCGCAATTCCCCCTTTTTGTTTTTGAAGTATTTCTTTTAATTTTTTGTTGGTTCTTTCCACAATTCCTTGTCCTTGCGTATTGTATGGTAATCCTGTTGTATGGGCTACTTGCATTTGCGCACAAAAGGCGCGGAAACCATGAGAAGTATAGGCAGGGCCATTATCAGTTTTTAAGTGAAGGGGTTTTCCCCAGGCCACCCAGGCTTCTAAACAATGTACTTTTACATGGGAAACCTTTTCTCCTGCCAAGGGCGTGGCATGTACTATGCCAGAATAGGTATTCACTGAGACATGTAAATATTTTAATTTTCCAAATTCCGCTAAATGAGTAACATGCATTTGCCACAGGGCATTTGGTTTTAAGCCTCTAGGGTTTATCCCCACATTAGTAGAGGGGAGAAAAATCACACAAGACTGACAGGCTTTAACAATATTTCGTGCTTCATGTCTGGTTATAGTAAATTTTATTCTAAGAGTATTAGCAGGTACATGATATAACTGATGAAAAGTTTTTGCTGATTCTACAGAATCAATAGCTGTCAAAACCATGGCCCTAATTGCCTGATCTACCTGGGCATTAGCCTTAGCCATGGGACCTGGCAACAAGGTATGAGCTCTCATGTGCCCTCAATAAAAGGGATTCTTTCTTGCCAAAATAAGGGATTGAATCTGTAATAATATGTTAGAAACCATGCTGGCCTGCCTAATTGAGGAGGCGACTTCAAGAGAAATAACAGCATTAACAACATATTGTGAATCAGAAAAAAGATTAAAGGGCTCTTCAAATCTTTTAAACACCTCTAGAACCACCAGGCACTCCGTGACCTGGGGAACATCCGGTAGAAAATATAACACGACTGGATTTTGACCTTCCACCACAAAGGCACCCTGACCAGTTTTTGACCCATCAGTATAAATAGTCAAGGCTGTAACCAAAGGCTTCTTAGAGGTAATAATGGGAAAATAAACCAAATTTCTCTCTACAAAGGCAAACAGGGGATGCTTGGGATAATGGTTATCAATAATATTGGGAAAGGCACATAATAAAATTGCCCATATATCCACAGTGGCAGCCAAAGTTTCCACCTGATTCCTGGTATAGGGAATAATTAATTTATCGGGTATTTTAGCAAAATGCATCAAACAATACTTTAGGCCCAATAGGGCTTGAGTTGCAACAAGCTCAGGAAAATATTGAACAGTTCTTGCTCCAAGAGAATTACCATGAAGCCACCACAGAGGGCCGTCCTGCCATAAGACCCCTGTAGGATAATTCTTTGTCTTTAAAATACACAACGTAAGTAATTGACCTGGATTATAACGACACACTTGAGCCTTAATTATTGCCCCTTCAATCCTTTTTAGGGCCGCAAAAGCCTGTGGGGTAAGTTTTCGTGTAGATGTGACATCCGGGTTACCTTTCAAAATGGAAAATAAAGGCAGTAATTCTGCTCGAGGAATGTTTAAATATCCCCGGTTCCAGTTGATGTCTCCCAACAGTTGTTGAAAATCATTGAGTGTCTTTCAGTGGGCAGTCCGAATAGAAATTTTTTGAGGTCGAATAAAGGCAGGAGTAACAATGGCGCCTAAGAATTTTACTACCTTGGATTGTTGTACTTTATCAGGGGCAATAATAAGCCCTCTCTGTTCAAGTAGGGAAACCACCTGTTGATAGGCTCTATGAAGTACCTCAAGAGAGGAAGCAGCTAGCAGGATATCATCCATATAATGAATGATTTTTACCAGGGGAAACTCCTGTCTAACTGACAGCAGGGCCGAATCCACAAACAGTTGACAAATAGTCGGGCTATTAGCCATGACTTGCGGCAAGACCTTCCACTGATACCGGAAATCTGGCTGTTCATGATTAACAGAGGGCAACGTAAAGGCAAAACGTTCTCTATCCTCAGGGCAAAGGGTATTGAGAAGAAGCAATCTTTAATGTCTAATTTCAACACAGGCCAATCTCGGGGCAGCGCCAAAAGTAGAGGAAGTCCTCTCTGGACTGGTGCCATGACCTGCATTTGCGCGTTTACTGCCCTTAAGTCATGTAACAATCTGCACTTGCCAGAAGCCTTTTTAATAATAAAAATGGGTGTGTTCCAGGGAGATACAGAGGGCTCAACGTGTCCCAATTTTAACTGTTCCTCAACTAAATTTTTTGCAGCTTCCAATTTTTCTTGTGAAAGGGGCCACTGGAGGACCCACACCGATTTCTGAGTCAACCAGGGTCTGGGTACCGCATTATTGTTGGAAGCTTTTGTTTCAGTGGCCCCTAGGAAAAACCCAATCCTTTCCTATTAAATTTTGCAACAGGCTAAATGGGTTCTGGGCGTCCCTGAAGACATCTGCCAAGCCCTTGAGTTGGAACATATCCCTGCTGTTTCATGATGTTTTGACTAACTTCTGAATAATTATTAGTCAGTTTAAGTTTTAATTGTTGTTGCACATCCCGTCCCCAAAGATTGACAGGGACGTCGATTACAAACGGTTGGATTGTCCCCTGTTGGCCTTCTTCAGTTCTCCACACTAACTCTTTAGCACTGACACAGGGAGTATTAGCATATCCAAGTCCTTGTAAAGTTTGAGAAGATTTTTGTAATGGCCATTGCTTGGGCCAGGCCTTTGATTGAATAATGCTCCAATCGGCTCCGGTATCTACTAGGCCAAGAAAGGACTTTCCCTCTATTTGTAGGGATAGCATGGGTCTCTGGTCCAGTTCCATCGACAGGCATACAAGATCAATCCCTGTGGAGCCTAAGCCTGCGGCTCCCCTTTCCTTTTGTAGTGAAAGAAAGTTTTCATGTTTTGAAGGTAAAATTAAAAGCTGGGCAATCCTATCTCCCGGGGCTATAGAGATTACTCTGTAAGGGGAGTGGCACAAAACCTTGACTACTCCTGAATAGTCAGAATCTATAACGCCCGGGAAAATTATTAGTCCTTTTAAGGTGGAGGAGGAGCGCCCTAACACCAATCCCACCGTGCCTCTTTCTAATGGTCCAGTTACATTAGTATCCAATATTTGTACTCCCATGGCTGGAGTTAAGACCATTCCGGAGGAGGCACAGAGGTCCAACCCTGCGGAGCCAGGGGTTGCCCTTCTGGCCGAACTGGCTGCTGTATGCTGGAAACAGGTGCCGGAGTCTGAAGTGCCCCATAAATTTGTGGGCCCTGGGGACGGGGGCCCCTTGTCCCGTTTTTTGGCTCCTGGCCTGCATAAGAGAAGGAATGGGCTGTCCATTAATATCTTTTACTGACCTGCATTCATTGGCCCAATGTTTTCCCTTCTTGCACCTAGGACATGTTCCTGGCATCTTTTGAACTCCCTGAGGACCCTGGGTAGCAGTTCTGGGACACTGGTGTTTAAAGTGTCCAAGTTGGCCACATTTGAAGCATCCTTTACCTTTAGAGTCCTTGGCCGCTCGGGTGGCTGACAGTACAGCTGCAGCCAGGCCTGCATTAGTTAATGGCCCCCCTATTTCCCTGCAGGCTTTTACCCATGCTTCCAGGCCCTTTTCCTTGACAGGCACAATAGCTCTCTGACATTCCTTTGTACTTTGCTCAAAAATAATTTGTTGGACAACTGGCATAAAGACTTCAAGATTTCCAAAAACGCGCTCCGCCGTTTCGAGCACACGGGCCACAAAATCGGAGAATGGCTCCGTGACAGCTTGAGTAACTTTGGTGAGGCTGCCAGTGACCTGGCCTTTGTTTGGGATTGCCCTGCAGGACTTGTAAAAAACCTCATTTATTTGTTTATAAACATCCCAGGGGAAATTTGTCTGATCGGCAGCCCATTGTCCTTGCCCTAGGAGCATGTCCACGGTCCACTCGGGCCGCCCTTCTTGTACATTTACTCTATATTGAGCCTGAGCTCTGTCCATAACTATAGACCTGAAGTCAAGGAACTGTCCATGATTGAGGCATGTCCGCGCGACCTCATACCAATCATTAGGTGTCATAGCATTAACAGTTAGTCTTCTAAGCAAGGCAGTGGTATAACTGGCCGTAACTCCATAATTAAGTACTGCCTCCATCAAATCCTTTGACTGTTTATAGGAGACTGGTTCAAAGGTCCTCTCCTGGGTAACTGGGTTCTCAAAAACTGGGAACGCAGCTGCCAGGCGGGACCAAGTGCTTCCTTTTATGAAATGACATTTTCCCAGCGCCACAGGATAGGGCGGGGGCGCAGAGGGCATGGTTCTCTCTTGCATATTTCCTTTAGACACTCCGGCCAGAAGAGGTCGTCGAACTCCATACCTACCCTCCTCATACCTAGCAACCGCCTCCTCCAAGCCTTCTCCCTCTTTCGGGTCCTGTTCCTCATCTGAATTGTTAGTCACTTCCTCATCTGAGCTGTTTAATTCCTCATTTGAATCGTTTAGCTCCTCATCTCTAGACTCCCTTATTTGTAAATGTTGAAACCTGTCTAGATCCGGGTAAAGCTGCCCGGGGAGCGGCTCCATTGCTCTTATGACTTGGTCCTCCTTATCACCCTCCTGCACGGTACCTTGGTAGGGTGCGTTCACCCTCTGTTCTTTGACATAACGTCTCTTTTCTTTATTTTCTTTCCCTTTTCTTTTTGGCCTACCGTTTTCCTCCCCATTTGATTCTGCCTCGGAGAGACTATCCTGGTGCTTCATCAGTGTCCTACTGACTTCCTTAACAATCTCTGAGTTGCCGCAACGCAGACAAATGCAACAAAAACACACCAGCAGCACCCACAAAGGAAGGACAACAGCAAGCACCCAGAATTGTACCCCAAAAAACAGCATACCTGGGGATCTCAGCTGATCAGGCTGATACTTACCGACGTCTCCTCTCCGTATGTCGAGTTCTAAATCCTCCTTGGCCCCTCGCTTGTCGTCCTGTCTTCCCAGGGTCCCGGGTCTCGGCACCAGTTGCGGCGAGCTCCTCGACCAGCGAGGAAGAATGACCACCACTGGAGGATTCTTCTCAAATCATACTTTATTGGAGAGCCTTTTGATTGAAGGGGGAGCAGGAAGCGAAAGGGGCGAGGCATCAAAAAGCAGCTGCTTATATAGGGAACAGGAACACGGGTCGCTCCACCATTGGCTGCCGCCCTACTGCCACAACGAGGTGCCACGGGATTGGCCAGGGATCACCATGTGATTCGCGCATGCGCATAACTTAGGACACATAGTCGAGCACAGCATTGCATTACATGGAGTTGTTTACCTCTAAGGAGTCAGGAAACGGGTGCCATCTTATAATGGCGTTTGTCCCGGCTCCCTACAATCGGCAAAGAGGGATAGTTTTATTTCCTCTTTCCCTACTTGGATCCCCTTTATGCTTGCTTCTTGCCTTATTGCACTGCCTAGGAATTCTAGTACTACGTTAAAAAGGAGTGGAGAGAGTGGGCATCGTTGTCTCGTTCCTGATTTTAGAGGGAATGGCTTTAGATTTTCACCATTAAGTATAATACTAGCAGTGGCTTTCTCATAAACAGCCTTTATTACATTGAGAAATGTTCCATGGATTCCTAGTTTCTCCACAACTTTTAACATAAACGGGTTTTGGATGTTGCCAAATGCTTTTTCCGCATCTATTGAGACAATCATGTGATTTTTGTCCTTGCTCCTGTTGATATGTTGAATTATATTAATTGATTTGTGTATGTTGAACCAGCTTTGCCTCCCTGTGATGAATCCAGTTTGATCATAGTGTATAATTTTTTTGATGAGTTGTTGTAGACGGTTGGCCAGTATTTTGTTGAGAAGTTTTGTATCGATGTTCATCAAAGAAATGGGTCTATAGTTCTCTTTCTTTGATGAATCTCTGTCTGGTTTGGGGATGAGGGATATACTGGCTTCACAGAATGAGTTTGGTAAACAACCTTCATTTTCAATTTCGTTGAAGAGCTTGAGGAGTATTGGTGTGAGCTCTGCTTTGAAGACCTTATAGAATTCAGCTGTGAATCCATCTGGCCCTGGGCTCTTTTTAAGTGGAAGTTGTCTAATTTCCATTTCTATTTCACAGCTTGAAATAGTCCTGTTGAGTTGGGTTAGCTCTTCTTGGTTCAGTGTGGGTATGTTAATATTGTCTAGAAATTCATCCATTTCTTCTAGATTCTCAAATTTGTTGGCGTAAAGGTTTGAGAAGTATTCCCTCATGATATTCTGGATCTTGGTCATTTCTGTCGTGATATTACCATTTTCATCTGCGATTTTGTTTATTTCGATATGCTCTCTTCTTTTTTTGGTAAGATTTGCTAAGGGCTTGTCAATTTTGTTAATTCTTTCAAAGAACCAACTCCTTGTTTTGTTGATTCTTTCTGTAGGTTTTTTTTACTCCAAATCATTTAATTCTGCTTTGATTTGAATAATTTGCTTTCTCCTAATGGGTTTAGGGTTGGTTTGTTTCTCTTTTTCCAGGAGGTTAAAGTGAGACATTAACTAGTTGGTTTGCCATTTTTCCAACTTGCTCTTGTAGGCACTCAGCGCTATAAATTTTCCTCTGAGTACTGCCTTTGTTGTGTCCCTAAGGAGTTGATATTTGTGTGCTCCTTATTGTTAAATTTCATAAACAGTTGGATATCTGTTCTGATCTCTTCGATTACCCATTGTTTTTGATTCAACAATGTGTTGTTCAGTCTCCATGAGTTACAGGGTTTTCGTTGGTGGAGATATGTGTTCAGGTCCAATTTGATGCCTTTATGGTCTGAGAGTGTGCATGGAATAATTTCAGTGTTTCTGAATCTGTCCAGGTTTGTTTTATGGCTTAAATGTGGTCTATTATGGAAAATGTTCCATGTGCTGCTGAGAAAAACGTATATTGTGTTGTTACTGGGTGGAATATTCTGCAGATGTCTGTTAGATCTAGTTGGTCTATATAGTTGTTCAGTTCTCAGGTTTCTCTGTTGAGTTTTGCCTTGTTGATCTGTCCATAGGTGTGAGTGGTGTGTTAAACTCACCAACAATCACTGTATTTCGATCTATGTATGGTTTCAGTGTAAGTAAAGTTTGCTTGATGAAGTTTGGAGCTCCGGGATTGGGTGTGTAAATATTTAGGATCGTTATGTCTTCCTGGAAGAAAGATCCCTTTAGTAGTATGTAGTAACCCTCTTTGTCTTTTCTTACTAATTTTAGTTTGAAGTCTATTGTATCTGATATGAGGATGGCAACTCCAGCCTGTTTATGGGGGCAGTTAGCTTGATAGAGTTTATTCCAACCTCTCACTTTCAAAAGATGATTGTTTTTGGGTAAGATGTGTCTCTTGAAGACAGCAGAACGATGGCTCTTGCTTTTTGATCCAACTAGACAGCCTATGCCGTTTAATTGGAGATTTAAGTCCATTGATATTGAGAGTTAGGATTGAGAGATATTTATTAGTTCCTACCATTTTTAAAAGCTTTTAGTAGGGCCTGTGTCTTGACAGTTCTTGTGGTCCTTAGATGGTATGCTGTTTAGGTGCCATTTCTTTCCCTATATTGCATTTATTTTGGTTTTCTATGTATAGAGCATCTTTGAGAATTCTCTGTAGTGTTGGTTTTGTTTCGACATATTGTTGCTGCTTTTCCCTGGAATGGAATGTTTTTATTGTTCCCTCAGTTATGAATGAGAGCTTAGCTGGCCACAGTATTCTTGGTTGGTAGTTATTTGATTTAAGGGCATGACATATATGCTTCCAGTCACTTCGTGCTTGCATGGTCTCTGCTGAGAAATCTGGGGTTATTCTGATTGGTTTGCCTTTATAGGTTACTGATCCCTTTTCCCTGGCTGCCTTTAGGATCTTTCCTTTCGTTTCTATTGATCCAGTTCGGATCACAATGTGGCGGTGGGATGTTCTTTTCTGGTCAGTTCTGTTTGAGGTTCTAAAAGCTTCTCGTATCTGGATGGGCCTGCCCTTCTGGATATTTGGGAAATTCTCTGAGATGATTCCCTGAAGTGTATTTCCAATACCATTGACCTCTTTCTCCACGCCCTCCTCAATACCAACTAGCCTTAAATTAGGCTTCCTATTTGTATCTTGGATCTCCTGAAGCGATCTGTCATATTTCCTACATTTGGATTGACTCATTTTCTGTTCTTTCTCTATAATAACTAAATTATCTTCAGCCCCGGAAATTCTCTCTTCTGCATTGTCTAACCTGCTATCAAAGCTATCTACTTTATTTTTCCTCTCCCTTGCTTCTAATTGCTCACTTTTGATGCCTTGCATCTCTTGTTTTAGATCATGTATGGATTTCTTTATCTCCTTGATTTCCTTTTGAGTGGTTAGCTCAGTAGCTTTATTGTCTTTGGACATTTGCTGGAGTTTGGTCACGTTTTTACTTGTGAATTCTATGAATTCATCCATCTTTCTTTGAAAAACCTTTGTTATGGCCTCCTTTATGGCTTCTTCTTTTTCACTTATCACCTTGTTTGTGCTTTCCTCTTGTTCAGCTATGGCTTCCTCCATTATCTCTTTCTTTATATTTTCACATTTTTCATTAATGATGTTTATCAATTGCATTTGTGTAGCACTTAGACTCTCCTCTAGGTTTGCCAGTGACTGTTCCATTGTCTGTTTACATTGGGTGGCGGATGTTGTTTCTTGATTTGACATTTTTCTTGAGTTTCTTGTTCTGTCCATTTGAAAATGGGAGCAAGATTACTACTAAATACGATTATAGTTTTTCAGATATAACCAACCTAGACCTCTGTTGCTGGCAGACACTAGAGATTCACACGTTTTGATCGGTATTATCACTCTTTCTTTTTGTGCACTTACAGACCAGTCTAATACAACCACTGATAAGCGATTTATACCCAAAACAATAGGCCTCTCAATCCAATCTCTATTGTCTTTAAGTCCCTCTGAGCCTAGAGAATAATTAACCACCTACATATACTATATTGCTCAACAGCCATCAAGTGTAGATCCGTGCAGTATAAGGGTTGAAAGATGAGCAGAGGTCCAGAGATAGAAAAAAAGAATGAGAGAGGTCAGGGGAGGTACGAGAGGATTAACGTAGGAGTGTAAGGATATTGTAGTAATGAAGAAAAGTTATAGCATAAGGATAACTGACCTAAGTTGGTAAGTAGGTAGCATATTTGAGTAAAAAGTTTGGAAAGTATTAGAATAAAACTTATGTGTTGCTGCACGACTAGCTCTTAGCCCAACCAGTGGCCTCACAGTGGACCATAGGATGGATCTGTTTTTCTTGTCTACGTTGAGGGAAAGGGGTATTTCACAAGATGCAGAAGCGAAGATTTCAGAAGCCAATGCTGTGAGTGAATTAGCTCATAAAAATCATTTTCATTTTCTATTATCTTTTTGCCAGTCTTGGGGCTTGAATTCAGGGCCTGAGCACTGTCCTCGGATTTTCTCAAGTCGAGCCCTCTGCCACTTGAGCCACAGTGCCACATCTAGATTTTCTATCTATGTGATACTGAGCAATCCACCCCAGATCTTCATGGATGCTAGACAAGCACTCTACCACTATGCCAAACTCTCAACCCTGACATAGTAATTATAAAGTCATCATCATCATATCAAAATATCCTTTCTCCTACAAAGAATGAACACTTATCTATGTGTGTAATGCTTTTTTTTAAATTTCACTAATTCTTCTGTGTTTTTCCCTCTTGCATTTGGGGATGAGGGATATACTGGCTTCACAGAATGAGTTTGGTAAAGAACTTTCATTTTCAATTTCGTTGAAGAACTTGAGGTATATTGGTGTGAGCTCTGCTTTGAAGACCTTATAGAATTCAGCTGTGAATCCATCTGGCCCTGGGCTCTTTTTAAGTGGAAGTTGTCTAATTTCCATTTCTATTTCAGAGCTTGAAATAGGCCTGTTGAGTTGGGTTAGCTCTTCTTGGTTCAGTGTGGGTATGTTAATATTGTCTAGGAATTCATCCATTTCTTCTGGATTCTCAAATTTGTTGACGTAAAGGTTTGAGAAGTATTCCCTCATGATATTCTGGATGTTGGTAATTTTTGTCGTGATATTACCATTTTCATCTGCGATTTTGTTTATTTCGATATGCTCTCTTGTTTTTTTGGTAAGATTTGCTAAGGGCTTGTCAATTTTGTTAATTCAAAAAACCAACTCCTTGTTTTCTTGATTCTTTCTATGGGTATTTTTTAATTCCAAATCATTTAATTCTGCTTTGATTTGAATAATTTGCTTTCTCCTAATGGGTTTAGGGTTGGTTTGTTGCTCTTTTTCCAGGAGGTTAAAGTGAGACATTAACTAGTTGGTTTGCCATTTTTCCAACTTGCTCTTGTAGGCACTCAGCGCTATAAATTTTCCTCTGAGTACTGCCTTTGTTGTGTCCCTAAGGAGTTGATATTTGTGTGCTCCTTATTGTTAAATTTCATAAACAGTTGGATATCTGTTCTGATCTCTTCGATTACCCATTGTTTTTGATTCAACAATGTGTTGTTCAGTCTCCATGAGTTACAGGGTTTTCGTTGGTGGAGATGTGTGTTCAGTTCCAATTTGATGCCTTTATGGTCTGAGAGTGTGCATGGAATAATTTCAGTGTTTCTGAATCTGTCCAGGTTTGTTTTATGGCCTAAGATGTGGTCTATTTTGGAAGGGGTATTTCACAAGATGCAGAAGCGAAGATTTCAGAAGCCAATGCTGTGAGTGAATTAGCTCGTAAAAAGCATTTTCATTTTCTTTTATCTTTCTGCCAGTCTTGGGGCTTGAATTCAGGGCCTGAGCACTGTCCTCGGGTTTTCTCAAGTCTACCCTCTGCCACTTGAGCCACAGTGCCACATCTAGATTTTCTATCTATGTGATACTGAGCAATCAAACCCAGATCTTCATGGATGCAAGGCAAGCACTCTACCACTATGCCAAACTCTCAACCCTGACATAGTAATTATAGTCATCATCATCATATCAAAATATCCTTTCTCCTACAAAGAATGAACACTTATCTATGTGTGTAATGCTTTTTTTAAATTTCACTAATTCTTCTGTGTTTTTCCCTCTTGCATTTTTTACACATGACAGCAAAGCTAATCATCAGGAAAAAATTGATTAGGATACAGAAACCTAATAATATCCTAGTAGATTGATGTCAAAAATATGTGCAAGATGCCCTGTGTGTTTGACCTAGTGGTAGAGTCCTTGGCTACCACGCAAAAAGACTCAGGTTTGATTCCTCATTACCACATACATAGAAAACGCTGCAAGTGGTGCTGTGGCTCGGTGGGACAGCTAAAGCCTAAAGAAAGCCCAAGAACAATGTTCACACTCTGAGGTCAAGTCCCAAGACTAGCAAAAACAAAAAACAATTCGACAAGGGGCAAAATGCAGGCAGAGTAGGCACTGTAAAGCAAATGTTTTGTAAAGGATGAGGGCAATATTGACCCTTAAGTTTGGATCTTACCTAAGAAAGGCTCCTTGAGCCTGAGACCAGACTGGTTTTTGGGCCTAGTGGAAGACATTGGGAATGGACAAATAAGGTGTGCTGCTTACTACATCCACATGTATATTGTGAGATTGGAAGAGAGATTCAGCCTCCAGTATGTCTTTGGTGAGGTCTTCTGTGAGCAAGGATCTTTGGTCATGGGGCCCTGAGAGGTGACCCTGCCTCCCTCACAATAGAACAGAATATGGAACCCTGGTAACCAAGCCACTGTAACTAACAACCAGCTCAAGCCAGCTCACTTGGCCTGTGGCTCAGGAGGAAGAAAGATGTTGCTGTGCTGTTGCCAAAGGTCAGGAAACTCGAGTCTCAGGCATGGAAGTTGTGGATGTCTTACTCGAAGATGTACATGCTAGATCTTTGCCAAGCCACAAATGCAGTAGAACAGGCCTTTCTCTAAGAAGAAGGCCAGGAAAATCCAGGGCAACCAGATGAGGTAAATTTCTAAGAAGAAATGTATTTGACCCCATCATCCTCCCCACACACTACAACTTTCTTTTTTTTCATTTTTTATTGTAATTAGTAAAAGGGTTACATGATATTTGCCAAGTAGAAGGTGCATTAATTCACATACATTGATACCCTTTCACATGTCTTGGTACCCATTTCCCTCCAACCCCACACCCCCCACCCGTCTTGGTTTTCCCCCCTTCCCTATCAAATTTCAAATATCCAAATAAAAATAAATTCAATATATCAGATAACAAAGTGAGATACTATACCAATATGGGAGAACCAAGGGAGAGCAAAGGAGATGAGAGACAACATAGTACATTAAGGACAACAATCATTCATTATATGGCTTTTGTTTCAATATCCTGGAGGTCCTTTCAATTAGCTTCACATTATATGGCCTTCTATATGGCCTTTTGCTCTATTGCAAATCTCTGCTAGTAGAGCCCAAGGTTTCTACTGATTATGACGAATGAGGGAAACCACTGAGCCTAAGTTCCTTTGAGTCTGGCTTACTTCACTTAATATGATTTGTTCTAAGTCTTTCCATAGCCTAACAAAAGGGGCGATGTCATTCTTTCTGACAGCAGCATAGAATTCCATTGTGTACAAATACCACAACTTGTTGATCCACTCATCAACTGAGGGACATCTGGGTTGGTTCCAAATCTTTGCTATGGTGAATAGCGCTGCAATGAACATTGTTGTGCTAGTGGGTTTAGTATGCCCTTTATTCTGGATTGTTGGGCAAATGCCAAGTAGTGGAATTGCTGGGTCATAGGGGAGTTCTATGTTTAGCCTTTTGAGGCACTGCCACACTGCTTTCCATAGTGGTTGAACGAGTTTGCACTCCCACCAACAGTGTAGTAGTGATCCCTCCTGGCCACATCCCCTCCAGCATCTGTTGTTATTCGTTTTCCTGATCCTGGCCATTCTAAGTGGAGTGAGGTGGAATCTTAGAGTTCTTTTGATATGCAATTCTTTTATGACCAGAGATGTTGAGCATTTCTTCATGTGTCTATAGGCCATTTTTGTTTCTTCTTCAGAGAAGACTCTCTTTAAATCTTTGGCCCATTTTTTAATGGGATGGGTGTTACTTTGGAGGTTAGTTTTGGAGTGATTCAATTTTTTGAGTTGTTGATATATTTTAGATATGAGGCCTTTGTCCGTTGTTTGGTTGGTGAAGGTCTTCTCCCACTCTGTAGGCTTCCTGATTAGTTTACTAGCTATATCCGTTGCCATACAAAAGCTCTGCAGTTTAACGCAGTCCCACTTATCCAGCCTTTCTCTGATTTGTTGTGATTCTTGGTTCTTATTAAGAAAGTTTCGACCTCTGCCAAGGAGGCCTAGTGTATCTCCTATTGCTTCCTGTAAACTTTTCATTGTGTCAGTTTTACCTCCAGGTCTTTGATCCATTTGGAGTTAATTCTAGTGCAAGGTGACAAAGAAGGATCCAACTTTAGTTTTCTGCTGGTGCTTAACCAGTTCTGCCAGCACAACTTGTTGAAGAGGCTATCTTTCTTCCATTCTATTTTTTGGCTCCCTTGTCAAAGACTAGGTGGCCATAGGTCTGTGGTTTAATATCTGGGACCGCAGTTCTATTCCACTGGACTTCAGGCCTGTTCTTGTGCCAGTACCAAGATGTTTTTAGAATTATAGCTCTGTAATAGAGTCTAAAGTTTGGAATTGAAATTCCTCCACCGCTGTTCTTTCTGCTAAGAAGTGTTTTTGCTATACGGGGTCTTTTATTATTCCATATGAAATTTTGAATTGCCTCTTCTATTTCTTTAAAGAATGACATTGGGATGTTGATGGGTATTGCATTGAATTTGTAGATAGCCCTTGGCAAGATTGTCATTTTCACAATGTTGATTCTTCCAATCCAGGAGCATGGGAGGTTTTTCCATTTCCTTAGTTCTGCTTTAATTTCCTTTTTTAGGGTTTTAAAGTTTTCATCTAAACGGTCCTTTACATACTTAGTTAAGCTAATTCCTAGGTACTTTATTTTCTTTGAGGCTACTGTGAAAGGAGTTTCTCTCCTGATTATTGCCTCGTTCCTCTCACGGTTGGCGTAAAGGAAGGCAGTTGATTGGTGAGGGTTGATTTTATGGCCTGCTACCCTTCCAAAGCTTTGAATCAGCTCAAGGAGCTTGGGAGTAGAGTCTGTAGGATTCTTTAAATACAGAATCATGTCATCTGCAAAGAGGGATAGTTTTATTTCCTCTTTCCCTACTTGGATCCCCTTTATGCTTGCTTCTTGCCTATTGCACTGCCTAGGAAATTTAGTACTATGTTAGAAAGGAGTGGAGAGAGTGGGCATCCTTGTCTCGTTCCTGATTTTAGAGGGAATGGCTTTAGATTTTCACCATTAAGTATAATACTAGCAGTGGGTTTCTCATACACAGCCTTTATTACATTGAGAAATGTTCCATGGAGTCCTAGTTTCTCCACATCTTTGAACATAAAGGGGTTTTGGATCTTGTCAAATGCGTTTTCCGCATCTATTGAGACAATCATGTGATTTTTGTCCTTGCTCCTGTTGATGTGTTGAATTATAATAATTGATTTGTGTATGTTGAACCACCTTTGCCTCCCTGTGATGAATCCAGTTTCATCATAGTGTATAATTTTTTGATGAGTTGTTGTAGACGGTTGGCCAGTATTTTGTGGAGAAGTTTTGCATCAAAGTAATGGGTCTATAGTTCTCTTTCTTTGATGAATCTCTGTCTGGTTTGGGGATGAGGGATATACTGGCTTCACAGAATGAGTTTGGTAAAGAACTTTCATTTTCAATTTCGTTGAAGAACTTGAGGTATATTGGTGTGAGCTCTGCTTTGAAGACCTTATAGAATTCAGCTGTGAATCCATCTGGCCCTGGGCTCTTTTTAAGTGGAAGTTGTCTAATTTCCATTTCTATTTCAGAGCTTGAAATAGGCCTGTTGAGTTGGGTTAGCTCTTCTTGGTTCAGTGTGGGTATGTTAATATTGTCTAGGAATTCATCCATTTCTTCTGGATTCTCAAATTTGTTGGCGTAAAGGTTTGAGAAGTATTCCCTCATGATATTCTGGATGTTGGTAATTTTTGTCGTGATATTACCATTTTCATCTGCGATTTTGTTTATTTCGATATGCTCTCTTGTTTTTTTGGTAAGATTTGGTAAGGGCTTGTCAATTTTGTTAATTCAAAGAACCAACTCCTTGTTTTCTTGATTCTTTCTATGGGTATTTTTTAATTCCAAATCATTTAATTCTGCTTTGATTTGAATAATTTGCTTTCTCCTAATGGGTTTAGGGTTGGTTTGTTGCTCTTTTTCCAGGAGGTTAAAGTGAGACATTAACTAGTTGGTTTGCCATTTTTCCAACTTGCTCTTGTAGGCACTCAGTGCTATAAATTTTCCTCTGAGTACTGCCTTTGTTGTGTCCCTAAGGAGTTGATATTTGTGTGCTCCTTATTGTTAAATTTCATAAACAGTTGGATATCTGTTCTGATCTCTTCGATTACCCATTGTTTTTGATTCAACAATGTGTTGTTCAGTCTCCATGAGTTACAGGGTTTTCGCTGGTGGAGATGTGTGTTCAGGTCCAATTTGATGCCTTTATGGTCTGAGAGTGTGCATGGAATAATTTCAGTGTTTCTGAATCTGTCCAGGTTTGTTTTATGGCCTAAGATGTGGTCTATTTTGGAAGGGGTATTTCACAAGATGCAGAAGCGAAGATTTCAGAAGCCAATGCTGTGAGTGAATTAGCTCGTAAAAAGCATTTTCATTTTCTTTTATCTTTCTGCCAGTCTTGGGGCTTGAATTCAGGGCCTGAGCACTGTCCTCGGGTTTTCTCAAGTCTACCCTCTGCCACTTGAGCCACAGTGCCACATCTAGATTTTCTATCTATGTGATACTGAGCAATCAAACCCAGATCTTCATAGATGCAAGGCAAGCACTCTACCACTATGCCAAACTCTCAACCCTGACATAGTAATTATAGTCATCATCATCATATCAAAATATCCTTTCTCTTACAAAGAATGAACACTTATCTATGTGTGTAATGCTTTTTTTAAATTTCACTAATTCTTCTGTGTTTTTCCCTCTTGCATTTTTTACACATGACAGCAAAGCTAATCATCAGGAAAAAATTGATTAGGATACAGAAACCTAATAATATCCTAGTAGAGTGATGTCAAAAATATGTGCAAGATGCCCTGTGTGTTTGACCTAGTGGTAGAGTCCTTGGCTACCACGCAAAAAGACTCAGGTTTGATTCCTCATTACCACATACATAGAAAACGCTGCAAGTGGTGCTGTGGCTCGGTGGGACAGCTAAAGCCTAAAGAAAGCCCAAGAACAATGTTCACACTCTGAGGTCAAGTCCCAAGACTAGCAAAAACAAAAAAAAATTCAACAAGGGGCAAAATGCAGGCAGAGAAGGCACTGTGAAGCAAATGTTTTGTAAAGGATGAGGGCAATATTGACCCTTAAGTTTGGATCTTACCTAAGAAAGGCTCCTTGAGCCTGAGACCAGACTGGTTTTTGGGCCTAGTGGAAGACATTGGGAATGGACAAATAAGGTGTGCTGCTTACTACATCCACATGTATATTGTGAGATTGGAAGAGAGATTCAGCCTCCAGTATGTCTTTGGTGAGGTCTTCTGTGAGCAAGGATCTTTGGTCATTGGGCCCTAAGAGGTGACCCTGCCTCCCTCACAATAGAACAGAATATGGAACCCTGGTAACCAAGCCACTGTAACTAACAACCAGCTCAAGCCAGCTCACTTGGCCTGTGGCTCAGGAGGAAGAAAGATGTTGCTGTGCTGTTGCCAAAGGTCAGGAAACTCGAGTCTCAGGCATGGAAGTTGTGGATGTCTTACTCGAAGATGTACATGCTAGATCTTTGCCAAGCCACAAATCCAGTAGAACAGGCCTTTCTCTAAGAAGAAGGCCAGGAAAATCCAGGGCAACCAGATGAGGTAAATTTCTAAGAAGAAATGTATTTGACCCCATCATCCTCCCCACACACTACAACTTTCTTTTTTTTCATTTTTTATTGTAATTAGTAAAAGGGTTACATGATATTTGCCAAGTAGAAGGTGCATTAATTCACATACATTGATACCCTTTCACATGTCTTGGTACCCATTTCCCTCCAACCCCACACCCCCCACCCGTCTTGGTTTTCCCCCCTTCCCTATCAAATTTCAAATATCCAAATACAAATAAATTCAATATATCAGATAACAAAGTGAGATACTATACCAATATGGGAGAACCAAGGGAGAGCAAAGGAGATGAGAGACAACATAATACATTAAGGACAACAATCATTCATTATATGGCTTTTGTTTCAATATCCTGGAGGTCCTTTCAATTAGCTTCACATTATATGGCCTTCAAGTGTAGATCCGTGCAGTATAAGGGTTGAAAGATGAGCAGAGGTCCAGAGATAGAAAAAAAGAATGAGAGAGGTCAGGGGAGGTACAAGAGGATTAACGTAGGAGTGTAAGAATATTGTAGTAATGAAGAAAAGGTATAGCATAAGGATAACTGACCTAAGTTGGTAAGTAGGTAGCATATTTGAGTACAAAGTTTGGAAAGTATTAGAATAAAACTTACGTGTTACTGCACGACTAGCTCTTAGCCCAACCAGTGGCCTCACAGTGGACCATAGGATGGATCTGTTTTTCTTGTCTACGTTGAGGGAAAGGGGTATTTCACAAGATGCAGAAGCGAAGATTTCAGAAGCCAATGCTGTGAGTGAATTAGCTCGTAAAAATCATTTTCATTTTCTATTATCTTTTTGCCAGTCTTGGGGCTTGAATTCAGGGCCTGAGCACTGTCCTCGGGTTTTCTCAAGTCTAGCCCTCTGCCCCTTGAGCCACAGTGCCACATCTAGATTTTCTATCTATGTGATACTGAGCAATCCACCCCAGATCTTCATGGATGCTAGACAAGCACACTACCACTATGCCAAACTCTCAACCCTGACAAAGTAATTATAAAGTCATCATCATCATATCAAAATATCCTTTCTCCTACAAACAATGAACACTTATCTATGTGTGTAATGCTTTTTTTAAAATTTCACTAATTCTTCTGTGTCTTTCCCTCTTGCATTTTTTACACATGACAGCAAAGCTAATCATCAGGAAAAAATTGATTAGGATACAGAAACCTAATAATATCCTAGTAGATTGACGTCAAAAATATGTGCAAGATGCCCTGTGTGTTTGACCTTGTGGTAGAGTCCTTGGCTACCATGCAAAAAGACTCAGGTTTGATTCCTCATTACCACATACCTAGAAAATGCTGCAAGTGGTGCTGTGGCTCGGTGGGACAGCTAAAGCCTAAAGAAAGCCCAAGAACAATGTTCACACTCTGAGGTCAAGTCCCAAGACTAGCAAAAACAAAAAAAACAATTCGACAAGGGGCAAAATGCAGGCAGAGTAGGCACTGTGAAGCAAATGTTTTGTAAAGGATGAGGGCAATATTGGCCCTTAAGTTGGATCTTACCTAAGAAAGGCTCCTTGAGCCTGAGACCAGACTGGTTGTTGGGCCTAGTGGAAGTCATTGGGAATGGACAAATAAGGTGTGCTGTTTACTACATCCACATGTATATTGTGAGATTGGAGGAGAGATTCAGCCTCCAGTATGTCTTTGGTGAGGTCTTCTGTGAGCAAGGATCTTTGGTCATTGGGCCCTGAAAGGTGACCCTGCCTCCCTCACAATGGAACAGAATATGGAACGCTGGGAACCAAGCCACTGTAACCACCAACTCAAGCCAGGTCACTTGGCCTTTGGGTCAGGAGGAAGAAAGATGTTGCTGTGCTGTTGCCAAAGACCAGGAAACTCGAGTCTCAGGCATGGAAGTTGTGGATGTCTTACTCGAAGATGTACATGCTAGATCTTTGCCAAGCCACAAATCCAGTAGAACAGGCCTTTCTCTAAGAAGAAGGCCAGGAAAATCCAGGGCAACCAGATGAGGTAAATTTCTAAGAAGAAATGTATTTGACCCCATCATCCTCCCCACACACTACAACTTTCTTTTTTTTTCATTTTTTATTGTAATTAGTAAAAGGGTTACATGATATTTGCCAAGTAGAAGGTGCATTAATTCACATACATTGATACCCTTTCACATATCTTGGTACCCATTTCCCTCCAACCCCACACCCCCACCCGTCTTGGTTTTCCCCCCTTCCCTATCAAATTTCAAATATCCAAATAAAAATAAATTCAATATATCAGATAAAAAAGTGAGATACTATACCAATATGGGAGAACCAAGGGAGAGCAAAGGAGATGAGAGACAACATAGTACATTAAGGACAACAATCATTCATTATATGGCTTTTGTTTCAATATCCTGGAGGTCCTTTCAATTAGCTTCACATTATATGGCCTTATATATGGCCTTTTGCTCTATTGCAAATCTCTGCTAGTAGAGCTCAAGGTTTCTACTGATTATGACGAATGAGGGAAACCACTGAGCCTAAGTTCCTTTGAGTCTGGCTTACTTCACTTAATATGATTTGTTCTAAGTCTTTCCATATCCTAACAAAAGGGGCGATGTCATTCTTTCTGACAGCAGCATAGAATTCCATTGTGTACAAATACCACAACTTGTTGATCCACTCATCAACTGAGGGACATCTGGGTTGGTTCCAAATCTTTGCTATGGTGAATAGCGCTGCAATGAACATTGTTGTGCTAGTGGGTTTAGTATGCCCTTTTTTCTGGATTGTTGGGCAAATGCCAAGTAGTGGAATTGCTGGGTCATAGGGGAGTTCTATGTTTAGCCTTTTGAGGCACTGCCACACTGCTTTCCATAGTGGTTGAACGAGTTTGCACTCCCACCAACAGTGTAGTAGTGATCCCTCCTGGCCACATCCCCTCCAGCATCTGTTGTTATTCGTTTTCCTGATCCTGGCCATTCTAAGTGGAGTGAGGTGGAATCTTAGAGTTCTTTTGATATGCAATTCTTTTATGACCAGAGATGTTGAGCATTTCTTCATGTGTCTATAGGCCATTTTTGTTTCTTCTTCAGAGAAGACTCTCTTTAAGACTTTGCCCCATTTTTAATGGGATGGGTGTTACTTTGGAGGTTAGTTTTGGAATGATTCAATTTTTTGAGTTGTTGATATATTTTAGATATGAGGCCTTTTCCGTTGTTTGGTTGGTGAAGATCTTCTCCCACTCTGTAGGCTTCCTGATTAGTTTACTAGCTATATCCGTTGCCATATGAAAGCTCTGCAATGTAATGCAGTCCCACTTATCCAGCCTTTCTCTGAATTGTTGTGATTCTTGGTCTTTATTAAGCAAGTTTCGACCTCTGCCAAGGAGGCCTAGTGTATCTCCTATTCCTTCCTGTAAACGTTTCAGTGTGTCAGCTTTTACCTCCAGGTCTTTGATCCATTTTTAATTAATTCTAGTGCAAGGTGACAAAGAAGGATCCAACTTTAGTTTTCTGCAGGTGCTTAACCAGTTCTGCCAGCACAATTTGTTGAAGAGGCTGTCTTTCTTCCATTCTTTTTTTTTTGGCTCCCTTGTCAAAGATTAGCTGGCCATAGGTCTGTGGTTTAATATCTGGGTCCGCAGTTCTATTCCATTGGACTTCAGGCCTGTTCTTGTGCCCGTCCCAAGCTGTTTTGAGAATTATAGCTCTGTAATGGAGTCTAAAGTTTGGAATTGGATTTCCTCCAGCGCTGTTCTTTCTGCTAAGAAGTGTTTTTGCTCTACAGGGTCTTTTATTATTCCATATGAAATTTTGAATTGCCTCTTCTATTTCTTTAAAGAATGACATTGGGATGTTGATGGGTATTGCATTGAATTTGTAGATAGCCCTTGGCAAGATTGTCATTTTCACAATGTTGATTCTTCCAATCCAGGAGCATGGGAGGTTTTTCCATTTCCTTAGTTCGGCTTTAATTTCCTTTTTTAGGGTTTTAAAGTTTTCATCTAAACGGTCCATTACATTCTTAGTTAAGCTAATTCCTAGGTACTTTATTTTCTTTGAGGCTATTGTGAAAGAAGTTTCTTTCCCGATTATTGCCTCGTTTCTCTCACTGTTGGCGTAAAGGAAGGCAGTTGATTTGTGAGGGTTGATTTTATGGCCTGCTGCCCTTCCAAAGCTTTGAATCAGCTCAAGGATCTTGGGAGTAGAGTCCACAGGATTCTTTAAATACAGAATCATGTCATCTGCAAAGAGGGATAATTTTATTTCTTCTTTCCCTACTTGGATCCCCTTTATGCTTGCTTCTTGCCTTATTGCACTGCCTAGGAATTCTAGTACTATGTTAAAAAGGAGTGGAGAGAGTGGGCATCCTGAATGCTACCCCGTAGCACTTTTATGCAAATCTTAGGCCTGTGGCATTTTAAGCACAATTCAACGCTCTGTTTTTTGCTGGTTAATTAGAGGTAAAAATCTTATGGAATTTATTGCATGGCTGATTTTGAACTGGAATCCTCATGTCTCAGCTTATCTTGAGTAGCTAGGATTACAGTACTTTTACAACCTGTATGCTCATACACATCGCTTCTGATCCAAACACTCATTGTTCAATTTAACTAACAAGATGTGAGGAAAGATGATTGACTGTAATTTACTAGATGGGCTTCTAGTGAGTATATATTTCCACTTCCACTCTGAAGCCAGGGAAATGTTTCTGGTACATGTTTCAACTATCTCCCAAAGAGGAAAATATGTGTGAGTACGTTTGCTAGTATTTCAGATAGGAGATGGACTTTGGTGTTTGGAACCTGTTGGGCAGATTGTATCAGCTGGGCTGTGATAACAGAGATGATGTTTCAGACAGGAATATTTTCCTCTCTGCCCTATCCCTTGAGCCATAGGGCCACTTCTGTGTTTCTGGTGGTTAATTGGAGATAAGAGCCACATGGACTTCAGTGCCCAGGCTGACTTTGAACTGCTATCCTTGGATCCCAGCCTCTTGAGTAGCTACATTTACAAGTGTGAGCCACCATACCAGGCTAAATTATTTTTTAACTTAATTTTTTTGTTAAGTCAATATATAGTTGGCATACGGTTAAATAAGTAATGAACACATTTCTTAAGAAAATTATTATCCCCTCCCTCATTTTTCTCTGTTTTCCTACCCTCAGCCCCCTCTCCACCCAGATTGTTCAGTTCATTTCCGTTTAGTGTCCTCCAAGTATCACTGTTCAATTGGTTCTCCCTTTTTCCTTTGTTTTTTTTTTTTACCATTTTATTATACCCTCTCCATTCCCCAAATCACATAAACCTATGTACAAGACACAGGGTACCCGAATTCAACACAGTGACTACAGAGAATAAAACTAAAGGGAAAAAGAAGAAAAGAGGTGAAAAGCAAAGAAAATGAAAGAACATCATACAGTACCTTAGAAGCAACAACACTGAAAAAACAAAACATAAAACCTTGGGCTGAAAATGTAGCTTGCCTAGCATGTATGAAACCCTGGATTCCATTCCTCAGCACCACATAAACAAAAACTGGAACTGCCACTGTGACTCAGCTGGTAGATTTCTAAAGTTCAGCACAGAGTGTCTCCAAGTGACAAAATCCTGTCACATTTAGGTCAGGCTTCAAAATTTTGCTAGGAACCAGTTACATGATTTGGAAGAAAGTCCAATTTTCAAAAAATCACTAGCCAGGCGCTGGAGGGTCATAATTGTCATTCTACTAGCCAGGGAGAAGGTGATTCAAAGCCTTTGCAAGCAAAAAAACGAAAACAAAAAAACTGTAAGATTCTTCTCTCCACTTATCCACCCAAAAACTAAGTGGAGTTGTGGCTAAAACTGGTACAGCATTAGCCTTGAGGAAAAAGAACTAAGAGATCTTGCCCAGGTCCAAAGTTCAAGCTCCCCACCAAGAAAGAAAAAAAGAGAAGTCCAGATACCTTAGTTTCAAAAGTATATCTGGATATCTTACTAGATTTTTCTGATCTTTCCTCTTTCATCTCATGGAACCACATAATCTTGATCCTGATCTGACTAAGAGCCTGCATTGTGCTTAATAAATTCATTCCACATATTCCTGTAGAATCAGAACATCTAAAAGCCACTTACCAATGCTTTATTCTACGTTTAGGCCAGTATGTCTTCATACCATCTACACAGTCAGCTATATCATCTTTCCAGAAGTAGCATTGAGTGTAGAACACTCAGAACTAAAATAATTGCATAAAGATGTAATAAAACCCCTTGATTCATTAAGAAAATTTCTGTACCACTTAGAGCAAGTACATTAGTAGTATTTACCTCTAGCCTCTTTTTTTAAAAAAATTTATTAACATTGAATTTTACATCATATTTCAAATGTCAAGTTTAACCAACAAGTATTCAATAAGGGAATCGCTATACAATCACTGGCACATAATTTTAGAATATAGTAAAAATTAAGCTGAGTCTTTGTATGTCATAGATACAGATTAATCTATAATAAAACACATCTCTATAGATTGTATAGTCTATCCTAGATTTTTATGTCTATGTAGTTATGTTTATATCTCCAAAATTATATCCAGAACTTTGGGTATCAACTATTCAATCATTGCTCTACTACTGTTTGAAACTAATATCCATATATTAAGGATACCATGTACCTTTTGTTCCTTGGTCTTGACTTATCTCACTCAACAGGATTCACTCTAATTTCATCCACTACCCCAAAAATGCCATTATTATTTTTTTCTGTGCAGATCTTCTTTTTATGTATTTATTTTTATTGTAATTTATAGAAGGGTTACATTATATTCACCAGATAGAAGGTGCATTACTTCTCAAACTTTGATACCCCATGTAATGATATGGTCCCCATTTCCCTTCCCCTACCCCCACTCATGTTCATTTCCCCCCTTCCCTATCCAATTTCAAATAACCAATTAGGCACATATGAAATATATCAGAAAACAAAGTGAAATGTTGTAACGATATGATATAACCAAGGGATAGCAAAAGAGATAAGAGATCACATAGTTCATTAAGGACAACAATCACTCATTATATGAGTTTTGTTTCTTTATCTTGGAGGTCCTTACATTTAGTGTCATACTATTTGTCACGATGTCTCTAGATTTTGTTCTATTGTAAATCTCTGGTAGCAGAGCCCAAGGTTTCTACTGAATTTGACAAATGAGGGAGACTCTTGGGCCTATGTTCCTTTGAGTTTGGCTTACTTCACTTACTATGATTTTTTTTCCTTTTCATCTATTCCCTGAGAATGCCATTATTTTATCTTGTCGGTTGGCTATGTATCATTCCAGTGTGTGTGTGTGTGTGTGTGTGTGTGTGTGTGTGTGTATCACATTTTTTGTAGTAGGGCATCTGGTTGTTTCCATCATCCAGCCTCATTTTCTACAGATATTTTTATAGTCTCTTTTTTATTTTCAGGGTAATGTATAGAGGGGTTACGATTACATTTACAGGTAGTGGACTGCATTACTTCTCACACATTTATTCCACTCCACATGTTTTTGTCCCCAGTTCCCTCTCCCCTCCCCTTCCCAATCATCTTGTTTCCCCCCTTCCCTTTCCTATTTGACATAAAGAAATAAACATATATACAATATGCCAGGGAAAAAATCAGATACAGTAACAATCTGACATTAACCAAAGGGCAAAATAAGAGATGAGAAATAACATAGTAGATTAAGGACAAAAATCACACAAGATTAAGAGCAACGATGACACAAGATATAGCTCTTGTTCCCATATCCTAGAGATCCTTTCATTTAGTCTCATCCTATATGACCTTATTTACCTAGGTTTTTGAGTTATTGTAATCCTCTGCTAGGAGAGTCCTAGATGTGAACTAATTATTACAAATGAGGGAAACCATTGAGCTTATGTTTCTTTGGGTCTGGCTTGCTCTCACTTAATATGAATTTTTCCAAGTCTTTCCATTTCCTTACAAATGGGCGATGTCATTCCTTCTGATGGCAGCATAGCATTCCATTGTGTATAAGTACCACATCTTCTTGATTCAGTCATCTACTGAGTGGCATCTGGGTTGGTTTCATATCTTTGCTATGGTAAATAGTGCTGCAATGAGCATCATTGTGCTAGTGGCTTTAGTATGTCCTTTTTTCTGGACAATTGGGTAGGTGCCAAGTAGTGGATTTGCTGGATCATAGAGGAGCTCTATGTTCAGTCTTTTGAGGAACCACCACACTGTTTTCCCTAGTGGTTGAACGAGTTTACACTCACACCAACAGTGTAGGTGTGATCCCCACTGGTCACTTCCCCACCAGTATCTCTTATTAGATTTTTTGATAATGGCCATTCTGACTGGAGTCAGGTGGAATCTCAAAGTTGTTTTGATTTTCATTTCCCTTATTGCTAGAGATATGGAGCATTTCTTCATGTGTCTAAAGCCCATTTTAATTTTTTCTTCAGAGAATACTCTTTTAAGTCTTTAGCCCACCTTTTAATAGGATGGTTGTTTCTTTGAAGATTTGTTTGGGAGAGATTCATTTTTTTCAGCTATAGATATATTTTAGATAACTACATATATTTTTGTAGAAAAAAGAATGGAAGCCATCATGCTGGCTCACAACTTAATTTCAGCTACTTAGGAGACTCAGGGCTTAGGATCACAGGTCAAAGCCAACCAGGGCCCTACAGTGTGTGAGATCAAACTCTGTGAACATACAATGACTGTAAGAGGAATCTCACTGCCTGGGAATGTAGCCTAATGGTAGAGTGCTCACCTAGAATGCATGAAGACCTAGGTTCTATTCACCGGTACCGCATACTCAGAAAAAAGCTAGAAGTGGCGCTGTGTCTCAAGAGGCAGAGCACTCACCTTGGGCAAGCGAGTCCAATGAAAATGTCTAGGCCCTGAGTCCAAGCCCTAGGACTGGCAAAAAGAAAAAAAAAAGAGCAATCTTACTTAAGTAACAAGGAATATACCCTATATTTATACAGACTTAAAAATTCATGAAGAAATTAGAAAATATGTACAAAGTGCATATTTTCTTTTGTGTGTTGGCACTGCGTCTTCAACTGAGTGCTTCAGCTCTATCCCTGACCTTTTCTGCTCAAGAATAGCACTCTACCAATGCAGCCCCAAATCAACTATCTTCAATTGAGATATAAGCGATGAATATTTCAGGGTGCTTCATGAAAAACATTTTTATAAATTGAAACTTTCAACACAGTCTTATTTTAGTATGAATGTTGAGATGGGAAGAGACAGAAAAAGTGAAATGTTTCCTGATCCCCATAGAGAAGAGACTCAGCAGAACCACTGTGGTCTGCAGGCTTCTTTGTGAGTTTTGTTTGCTTGTTTGATTTTCTCAATTGTGGGGCTTGAACTCTGGGCTTGGGCACTGTCCCTGAGCTCTTCAGCTCAAGGCTAGTGCTTTAATCTGTGAGCCACAGTGCCACTTCTGGTTTATCTGGCAGTTAACTGGGTACTTTGGCTGGCTTTAAACTTTGATTCTCAGATCTTAGCCTCCTGAGTAGCTAAGATTATAGGTGTGAGGTACCATCACCAGGCTGCTGCTCTGTTACTATGCAGGTTCTGGATCAAGAACTTCAAGTTCTTACTTCAATTTTTTCTTCTCTTGCCTGATACTCTGCCATTTAAACGAAGCCCCAGTTCCTGGTCTTTGTTGGTTAATGAGAGATATTATGATTTTCTAATATTCAGAGCAATGATTATAAAACCCAGCATTTTACTTACTTGAATAAATTAAGAGACAGGACCTAGTGAGATGGAAAGCAAAATTTGTTTTTCAAGTTGCTATCCTGTTCTAATGCATAAGTCTGGCTATTTTGCTTACACACAAATATGTATTTTACCAGTTTCTACTCTATTTTTGCTTAGCTTAAAACCACCACTGCCATTTCATAGATTTTGTTGTTGTTGTTTGCGGTGCTTGGACTCTGTGCCTGGGCTGTTCCTCAGATCTTCAGTTCAATGCCAGTGCTCTTCTACTTTTATTTTTGCCAGTCCTGGGCTTGAACTCAGGGACTGAGCACTGTCCTTATATTTTCTCAAGGCTAGGGCTCTACCACTTCAGCCTCAGCACCACTTCCAGCATTTTTCTATCTATGTGGTATTGAGGAATTGAACCCAGTTCTTCGTGCATGCTAGGCAAGCACTCTACCACTAGGCCAAATTCCCAGCCCAAAATTATTCATCATTACTATTAGCTATCTTCTTTTTTTTATTATTGATTCGTCATGGTTCTTGGACTTTGGGCCTGGACACTGTCCCTGAGCTCTTCAGCTCAAGGCTAGCGCTCTTCCTCTACAACTCCATTTTTGGTTTCTGGTAGTTAATTGGTGATGTAAGTCTCACAAACATATGTGTCCAGGCTGGCTTTGGGCTTTGAACCAAGATCCTCCAATCTCAGCCTCCACAGTAGCTAGAATTACACGCTTCAGCCAGCAGTGCCTGACTGTTTGATGTCTCTGTCTCTGTCTCTCTGTCTCTGTCTGTCTGCCTGTCTGTCTCTCTCTCTCTCTGTCTCTGTCTCTCTGTCTCTCTGTCTCTCTGTCTCTGTCTCTCTGTCTCTCTGTCTCTGTCTCTGTTTCTGTCTCTGTCTCTCTCTCTGTCTCTCTCTCTCTGTCTCTCTCTCTCTCTCTCTCTCTCTCTTTTTCTCTCTCTCTTTTGGTTGTAAGACTTTAATTGTGCACCTGGGCAGTGTCCCTGGGCTCTTCAGCTCAAGGCTACAACCTTAAACACCTTGAGCCTCAGTGTCACTTCTGGTTTTCTGGTGCTTAAGTGGAAGTAAGAGTTTCATGGACTTTAGTGTCTGGCCTGGCTTTGAACTGTGATCCTCAGAACCCAACCTTCTGAGATCATTCCCAGCTTTTTTTTTTTGGTGTAAGTGGTACAGAGTAATTGAACACAGGGCTTTGTGCATACTAGGCAAGCAAACTACCACTAGTGTGCACTCCAGCCTTAGATAAGGGCTTTCTTTTTCTTTTTCTTTTTTTCACTCATGGGGCTTGAACTCTGGGCCTGGATGTTTACCTTAAGCTCTTCAGCTCAAGGCAAGAGCTCTACCACTTGAGGCACATTGTCATTTTGAATTTTCTGGATTATTTGGAAATAAGATTCTCACAGATTTTTATGCCTGGGCCCTCTTTGAACCTCGATCCTCCAGGGTAGCTAGGATTACCAGGGTGAGCCACCAGTCACGGGCATTAAATTATTATTTTTTGCATGTCCTATGGATTCAACTCATGGCCAGAGCACTGTCCTAGGGCTTGCTCAAGGATAGCACTTTACTTCAGCCAGCCAACTCCCGGTCCAAATAGGCCACTCTTGAAGCTAGAATTACAGAGATCTGCCATAACACTGGCATGTCGTTATCTAAGTATATAATTTTTCTTCTATTTTCTTCTATTTTCTTCTATTTTGACATATTTCCTACATATTTTATGGAAAACTTCCTTCCCACTGGGGCCATAAGTTAAGCCTAGTGGAAGAGTTCTTGCCGAGCATGAATGAAGACCCAAGTTCAATTCCTCAGCACAACATAGATAAAAACAGATAAAAGTGGTGCTGTGGCACATGTGATAGAATTTGCGCCTTAAGAATAAACAAAAACAAAAACAAGGATCGTGCTCAGGTCCTCAGTCTAAGCACAGTACTGGCAAAAAAAATTCTGCCCAAATTAGACATTTAAACGTATTGTACTTTTCAAAAAATTTGTTGTCAAGGTGATATACAAAGAGATTGCTGTTACATATGTAATGAGTACATTTCTTGTAAACACTGTTACCCCCTCCCCCCTTTTCTCTTTCCCTTCCCCCCAAGTCATGAATTTCATTTACAACAAGTATATATGAATTTTCATTCCTGAAAAAAATAGTTTAAAATGTGTTCAAATAAATGATGTAGGTTGATATATTTACCAAAATGGATTACTTGAACTCTAAAATAAACATTCTAGGTAATTTTTCTCATTAACTTGTAGTAATGCTATAAAACTAATAAAAAAGGAATTTTAGTTATTAATTTCTTATGTTTTACATTTAACATTATTACACTAAGCATGCTGTTTATGGTATTAATACAGACAGCATGAAATATGATTATGTAAAAAAATTAAATGATTAAAGATAGTAAGGTTGGGAGCCAGTAGTTTGGCTTGGTGGCACACACCCTGGACTGGCAAAAAAGAAGTAGGGTTAGATAAAACAGATTTATTTCCAAATGTGTGGAAAATGGTATGATTTCTTGTTTGGCTAGTCCTGGGGCTTGAACTGAGGGACCAGGAATTGTCCTTGGACACATTTGTTCAAGGGTGGCACTCTGACACCTGAGCCTCAGTGCCCCATCTGCTTTTTCTGTGTATGCAGTGCCAAGGAATTGAATCAAGGTCTTCTTGTATACTAGGCGAGCACTCTACAACTAGGCCACATTCAAAGCCAAAGTAGATTTTTGATGCTATTGTGGAGTTTTAATTTTCTTAAGTATTTGTACAAAGCACAATGGATATATAAACAGACTTGAACTCACAGAACAGAGTCCCACATAATATTACAGTTACTCTGGCACTTCTCCCGATTGACAAAACACATTTCCAGTCATCTGCTCTGTCCTTAAGCTTTGGTAGCTGACTTGTCTTTCCATGGAGGCCTGGCCTGGATTCCTGGTGATTCCATGCATTTCATAGTCCCCTGTATATCCAGTAAGGTTGTCTTTTATGGGACCAGACCTGTCTGGTTTTTGGGCCACCCAGGACCTATGTGTCTGAGGTCTCACATTCTAAGTGGAAAATAAAACACAGTATAATAAGGACTGAAGAACTGCCCACCATAATATTAACAATGAGAGTTTAATAGTTAGCAAAGTAAATACAATGAATACTTGACAAGAATCATGAGAGCAAGATAAAGAGATGTCTTTTTAGGAAGGGGACAGGGAAGCTCTAAATCCAGACTGGCCTCCAAGTTGCCTTCAGACAGTAATTCTACTTCAGAGTTCTCAGAAGGGTCTCCTTCCTCATGAGAAACAGAATGTCCTTCCTGAGTTAAGAGGGGGATGGATTCTGGTTTGTCGAATGGAGATTGAGTCTCTTTTAGTGAGATGGATGGGTCTGGATATTCTGTAAGGATGGATTCATTTTCCTCCAATGAATCCAGTATTGAGAGTACACTGGCTGATTCCCATGGGGACATTTTCCATGAGCCCAGCGTGTGCCCCTTCAGCTTGCACAATAAGTGGAGTGTTACTCTGACTCAGATGGACTGACTCTGGGTGGAGTGTGAAAGGAAACGGAAGGAAATCTGCCTGCTCTTTTTCTTCCTCCATAGTATCTGCAGGTTCAACTGTGTCATACATGGGGTTCAGAGCAAAAGGTATATCCACAGGACTCTAAACCTGTTTGGTAATTTCTACAGAAGGCCCATGCTTTCTGGAGTGCAGTGATGATTCTCTGTCTCCATCAGTCACCAGCTCCATTGGTGGGTTTTTCATCCGGAGTTCAGGATAAGCTCTTCCAGGATGCCCCAAACGTAAGAATGGAAATAGGTACAGAGTGGACAGAGTGGACCCTGCAAGTTGAAGTGTCTCTCAACTTCCATGAGGATCTAATGGAGGAACCTGTAGAACTGGAGTTTGGACTGAACTCTGAGGAGGTGTAGGGTCTTTCTAATGAGTGCTTATTCCCGAGTCCTTTCAGAGGACAGACATTACCTGGCTGACACCACCCATAAAGGGCATTTTGCCAAGCTCTGTTTAAGTAAGGGCCAACCAATATCTAGACCACATGGGCTTCCTACTCACAGGCTCTGAGGCACCCACACCAGGACTTCTACTTTTTCTTGGTCTTACTGGTCGCACATTCCTCCAGCTGGTCAAAAAGTATGTGTTTAGAAGAGCAGGTCCAAAGCCGGCATGTGGAGCCTCATATAGAGCTTGAGTTGTGTCAGAGTGTGGCAGTTCTTGAACTCGTAGAAATCACTGGGGTAGAAGTCCATTCACATCGTATAGATGGAACACATGATGCTGTGGGCACATTCGGTACAAGGAAAGTGAGAGCCTTCTCTCTCCATCCTGAGCCTTCTACCAAAGCCCCTTTCTTGCAGGACTCTAATGCTGTGGCTGTCCTGCAGAGATGTGCACTTATGTGCTGGAAGGGGGGTAAGAGACACTCGAGAACAGGATGACTTTTACACCCCACTTCCAGAAGCTTCTGAGAGAGGCCTCTATGCATCTGTCCAAAGTAAACGCAGCTTAAATTAACTAAGTAAATGCTCTAAATAAATCAATAAGTGAATGCTCCAAATAAAGAACTAAATGCTCATTCCTCTAATCTTAGCCACCCAGCAGGCTGAGCTCTGAAGATCACAGTGGAAAGCCAGTCTAGTCAGTAAAAGTCTAAAGGCACTTGTCTTCAATTAGGCAGCAAAAAGCCAGAACTTGACCTATGACTCAAATGGTACAGTGCTAATTTTTGAACACCAAAGGGATGGCATTAAGACCTGGGTTCAGGTTCAAGTGGCAGCACTGGACCACACACCAAAATGTAAATTCTTTCAGGTTCTAACAGGCAAAGCTATCACAATCCCTCCCTGATGGCTCAAAAGTGATTCAGCCCCCAGCTTTTCCTCTGACTCCAGTATTTCAGAGGCCTCCGCCATTAGTACTGACACCTCATTTCTTACTGGGAAATGGGATTTCATAGGATGTCACCTAGGTGAGGGCTGCAGTTGGGAGCCACTTACTCATGCCTGAAATCCAACTTCTCAGTAAGCACACTGGTGAGACTCCAGTAGCTTGTGAGGGAAATGAAATGGCATGGAGTCCAAGTCATAATAAAGTAGTTTGTGCACTTGTATCATGCTTAGCTCCCCTGTGAACACCCCAGTGAACCAAACAGGCCCAGAGAGGAGCCAAGTATTCCAAGACTTGGCCAGGAGGGGTGAGCAAACCTGGGTTTGGAGGGGGAACACTCACTTTTTCAAGAGAATTTCCAGCAACTACTACATTGTCCTCCACTATTTGAAATTGTGCAGGAAGTTTCCCACATAAAAGAGATCACCTTTCTGGTAGGCAGGGATCAGCTTGGTCAGCAGCATCTCCAACAGGCCTTCCTCCAGGATCCATAGGTTACAAGGCTCATTCAGAGTCTGAGCTGACTTACCATCACACTATGTTGGCAAAACAGTGGATATTTCAAACGTAGGAATGGGACCACACTTCACACTGAGGAATTGGAATAGAGTAGACTGGAAATGACAAATTCTAATCTCAGTATAGTCACTTGAAAGCACACAAGAAGGTTGTAGTGTGTGGGCAGGATGATGGGTTCTAATAGGTTTCCTCTCAATATACCTCATCTGAGGTGCCCTGGAGTTTCCTGGCATTCTTCCTAGAGAAATGCCTGATATACTGGAATTTTGGGTTGGCACTGATCCAGCATCTACTTCTTCAAGTGAGACATCCATATCTCTCATGCCTGAGATGCGAGCCTCCTGATCTTTGGCAACAGCACAGCAACATCTTTCTGGTTCCTGAGCCACAGGCCAAGGGAGCTGGCTTGAGCTGGTTGTCACATACAGTGGCTTGGTTACCAGGGTTCCATATTCTGTTCCATTGTGAGGGAGGTAGGGTCACCTTTCAAGGCCCAATGACCAATGCTCCTTGCTCACAGAAGACCTCCCCAAAGACATACTGGAGGCTGAATCTCCCTTCCCACCTCACATATGGATGTAGTAAACAGCACACCTTTTTGTTCAAATCCCAAGTCATTAACTAGGCATAAGTGCTAACCTGGTCTCAGGCTCAAGGAGCCTTTCTTAGGTAAGATCCAAACTTAACTGTCACTATTCCCCTTACCCTTCACAAGACATTTTGCTTCACATGTATTCTCACCTTGCATTTTGCCTCTTGCACATTTTTTTTTTGCTAGTCCTGGGACTTGACATCAGAGCCTGACCATTGTTCTTAGGCTTTCTTTAGGCTATAGCTGTCCCACCAAGCCACAGCACCACTTCCAGCGTATTCTGTGTATATGGTACTGCAGAATCAAACCGGATTCTTTTTGTGTGGTAGCCAAGCACTCTACAAATAGATGAAACACCCAGGCCATCTTGCACATATTTTTCACTTCAATCTACTAGGACGTTCTTAGGTTTCTGTATCCTAATCTATTTTTCTTCCTGATGAATATCTGTGCTGTCATCTGTAAAAATGCAAGTGGGAAAATCACAGAAGCATTGGTGACATAAAAAAAGTCTTACAGACATAGATAAGTGTTCATTCTTTGTAGGAGAAACGATATTTTGATATGATGATGACTATTTATAAATACTTTATCAGAGTTTAGAGTTTGGCCCAGTGGTAGAGTGCTTGCCTAGCATCCATGAAGATCTAGGTTTGAGTCCTTAATATCACACAGATATAAAAATCCATATGGCAATGTGGCTCAAGTGGCAGAGGGCTAGACTTGGCAAAAGCCAAGAGCAGTGCTCAGGCCCTGAGTTCAAGCCCCAGGAATGGCTGAAACAACAAAAGAAAAGAAAAGAAAAGAAATGTGCTTTTTACAAGTTATTCACTCACAGCATTTGCCTCTGAATTCTTCGCTTCTGCATCTTGTGACTTAGACCTTTCCCTCAATGTAGACAAGAAAAACAGATTTTATTACTTGCTATCCTGTTGTCCAATCTTTGGATATTAATTCAAAATACAATATTGCCTGAGATATTGTGTGTGTGCATGTGTGTGTGTATCTGCCAATGTGTGCATGCACACATGTTTACAGGGTTTAGGGCTTACTAATAGGGCCTGTGTGATAACCCTCAGCATCTTTTCCTCAAAGGTATTGGTCTTTCACTTCTAGCTTATTATAGCTAATTGGAGTTGAGAGATTCACTAAATTTCTTGCCCTGTGCATTGGAACCCAGTGCTGGGTTCTCATATTGTTAATTGTAGCTATAGAGAAGGCTGAGGTCTGGGGATCCTCGTTAGAATCCAGCCCCTGAGAGAAAGTCACTGATAGAAATCTTTATCTTCAGTTAAGCACGAATAAATAAGGCAAAAGTGGAACTGTGGCTCAGTTTCTCTTGTACCAGCCATGACAATATTAATAATTGACAGCACCTTGTCCCTGAGAGAAATCCTTAGCACTGGTTCAAAAAAAGAAAGAAAATAATGAAAAAAATTAAAACTTGCTGAGGAATCCATAAGGATAAACGTGCCTGTGAATAATCTTGTCATTTCAGATTCCCTCAAGAGCTCATGTCTCTCTATATTTTATCAAGTTTTTTAAAGATATTTACATATTTTCTATCTTTCTTAAACAGAGATAGCCATCCACAAAACACAAACACAAACTCTCAAACAGTATACCACCCACTCATAAGTGTCTGGCTATGTATATATGTATAGACATATGTATTGATCTGTCTCTCTATACTAATATATAAATACATAAACATATGTATTTAGACAAACAGGAAACATACATTGATAGGTCTCAGGCATTTCCAGATTTTGTGCAAGTCTTCTGAGTGCAACTTCCATTGTATTGTTTGTCAAGATAGAGTCCCTCTAACTTTTGGCCAGCTTCTTGTCCTTTGATACTTTTTTCTGCCAGTCCTGGGTTTTGAACGCTAGGCCTGGATGCTGTCACTGAGCTTGAGCTTCTTGCATTCAGTAGTTTATTGCAGATAAGAGTCTCATGGAGTTTCTGTTCTGGGTTGGCTTTGAATTGTGATCCTCAGATCTCAAACTCCTGAGTAGCTAGGATGACAGTCTTGAGCTACCAGTACCTGGATCCTTGCCTCTTTTACCCTTTTTTTGGCCCCACCACAGCCATGGTATCTACCTTCCTATGTTCTCTCCACCTGCCCCCAGACAGGGGTCTGACAGATGCTTTCCACCCACTTATTCATGTCCTCCTCTGTATTGGCTGACAGCTAAGACATGCACTCACTTGTCTGGATGCCAAACACAAAGCCATGTGATTGTTTCTCAGTCTGGAACATCCTATCAGATTTATAGCACCACAGAGGGTCAGGTTGATGCTCCTCCAGGGCTTCTTAAATTGTTCTCATATTAATCCACAACACGTTAGTCATCACCTGTCCAGCTAATTCATGGCCTAAACCAGCATTCCCTACAAACTTAGATCCCAAAACCATGAGGACACTCAAGGGTGCATTAGGAGTGTGACCTGCACGTGGATGTGAGCCTGTCTAACTTGGAGGGGATTTCTCCACCACAGGAAATGGAATACAAATTTAGAATCTGCTTTCATGTGGTGACAATCTATGGCAGATGTTCTTATCAAATGTGGCACTGCCTACTTCCAGCTTAAAACATGGGTTGATGACTCAGCATAACAGAATGTATTCTCCCAGGCCCAACACATAGGCTGGGCCCCTGAACTTTCAGGTAGCATTTGGCTTTGAAGGTCATGAGATCTTAGTCTACAAATGATGAGCCCCCTCCCGTGAGGCATAGCAAACGGAGCCAAAGTGCAACCCAGTTAAGCACCAGATCAAGCTTCCATTCTTCAGTAGGGTATGGTTTGAAAACTGTGCATAGCTTCTGTTTGAAGCCAGTCCAGAAAGGAAAGTCCATGAAACTCTCATTTCCAGTTAACTGCCAAGAAAAAGCCAAAGATAGAGATGAAGCTCAAGAGAGGTTTAGAGCCATTTGAAAAGAATGGTTACACCGTGCAACATCCTCATTATCTGATCTTGAAAACATCTCTGCGTGCATCCCAGCATGCAGCCAGCATCTGGGGGTGACAGTGACCCCTGCGCCCATTGGCAATCTGCACTGTCTCTGACATCTGTAATGTGAACCTCATTCTGTTGGGTTTGTGAAGCGGTGTCAACCCTGCAGAAGGAACCAACTGTGCCCTAACTCCCACTGTCCCCTGGGGCCCCTAGCATTCCCCCATCTGCACCCCTCCTGTGGCTTCTGATCTTAAGGAGCCCTCCTGCCCTGTCCAACACTCACATGAAGTGCATATTTCTTCTCCTGGGGCAACTTCTCCACAGAGAGTACATGACATGCCCACTCTCCAGGCACGGGGAGATCCTGCCAAAGTAGCAAATCAGTGATAAAGACATAAAGTGATGAATAGAATTTTAGATCCTGATGGTAGACAGTCTGCAAAATCCAAGGGAGAATGGAATTGGAGGGGACCAGGGATCAGGATGAGGGCATGGAGCTTCCCTGCCAAGGGGGTGGGGGAAGTCACAGGCTGGGGGATGCACAGGATGATCCATGGGCCCTGTGCAGCTACTGGGTCACCCCCTTCTGCATCTCAGCCTTTGGCTTTGAGCTCTGTGATCGTCAAGATGTGCACAGTCTGTACTCTGGCTGGCAGAAGAAAGGACCCTGGGAAGACAATTGTAGACCCTTTGTGAGTGTAGGAAGGGGTAGGCTGGACACCCAGTCCAAGAGGAGCTACAACTGGAGTCGAGGGGTGTGCAAGGAGTGGGTGTGAGGGTTGTGGGCAGTCACAGTCACGGCAGAGGTGGCTCTGTCTGTGGGGTGAGTGCCTCCCTGCAGGCACAGCACTGGAGATATCAGAGATCCACATGAAAAGGAAAAGCTGGAAATGGCACTATGGTTCAAATGGTAGAGCATCAACCTTGAGCAAAAGAGCTCAGGGACAGTACCCAGGACCTGAGTTCAAGCCTCATGACTGTAAAAGAAAAAGAACCAGGATTATGAGAGGGAACCTGGTACTCTCTTGGTCTAATCAGACACAAGAAGAGGCCGGGATAGGCTGTGGAAAAACACAGAGAACATCTTCCCCCAGCTCATCCTGACCTGCATGCAGGGACAGCCATGTAACTAGGGCTACGGTGAGATCATCTTCACCCCTGTGCTGCCATCTGAATTGTAGGGCTCTGTCCTGGCATGGGGTATCCTGATGGCTGAGCAGGTGCCCTAAACCTAGATGGAGAGAAGCCACTGACTGTGGTAGCTAAGGAGAGATCTGTTCCACAGCTATCAGGCCACCCAGCATGGGAGCCATAACCACCCCTCACCCAGGTAGAGGCCAATGGTTCTCCAGGTGCTACTAACATTGCCCCACCCCTAGCTCTGGGTACACGTGACATTCCCTCCACAAGGAGCAGGACAAAGTGAGGGATCAGGAAGCTGCCTATGGGCTTCAGATGATGGCCAGGCTGGCACTACAGATGGCCTCACTCTGTCACCACTTTCCCCTGCCTCCATCTTTCCTCCATCATGCCTCTCTACCTCCCACCCATTAACCTTGGAAACCAATGAACTGGCCTCTCATCATTCCTCTCATCTCTTCACCCACCTTGCCATGCGTCCATCCCTCTGTCACTTCCACCCCACACACATCCCACCAACAGCCACCCTGTAGCTTATGAGGATCCCAGAGGAAGCTCTTGGTGAAGGGCTTGTGACCACAAAACCCTTACAATCACCCGCTCCGGCCTGATCCACCACAGAATAAGAACAGGCAAGCAGGCACACACTGCAGCAGAGTTGCTCTGATTTCTTCATGGCCAGGATTTCTTCATGGCCATGGCCACCCTGATTTCTGCATTGCCAGGACTTGGCTCTCCTCAGCCTCTCAGATCAGTAACCAGAACATTGTGCTTTCACAGAGCCATGGCTTCCAGTCTCCATGGACACAATGACATCAAGGTGATGCCAACTTCCCCATCTCTATATACTTCTAACTATGGGATGGGAGCTGAGGTTCTCTTCTGTGACTCCATCCGCTAAGAGGTTCATGCAGATTTCTCTCCTTTGCTCATCATCGTGACTCTTTGGTTAACAAGTCACTGCTGGGCTTCTAGTTCACCACATATAGAACCCATACTCCAACACTATTCTTAGAAGGACTGATGACTTTTAAATATTCTCTAGTTTTAAATTTCTAGTTCCTTCTCTCTTTCATTTATATATTTCCCTTCCTCACATACTTCCCTTTTTTTACCTTCCTTCTTTCATTCCTGGCCTTGAACTCAAGACCTGGAGCTTTTTCTTAGCTTTTCTTTGCTCAAGGTAGCACTCTAGCTCTTGAGCCACAGCTCTACTTCAATCTTTGTTCTTGCTCTAAACTGGGAGGAAAAGTCTCATGCATTTTTCCCTTTGCTGGGTTGGTTTTAAACCACAATACTAACATCAGGATCCTGAATATGCCTCAGATTACAGGTATTATCTAATCAAAACAAATTCCTGATTTCTTTTTTAGACATAATTAGTTCTTTCAGGTGAGCCACCAGCCACTCATGCAAGAGCATTGCAGGATCCCAGCATTAATCTTGTCTCCAGCCTTATTCCATCCATCTCACAATGGCCATCTAAAACACCCTGCTGCATGCCTGAAGTCGCAAGGAACGTTCTCAAGGCCATGAGAAGCCCCCTTAAGCTCTGCCTCAGATATGCCCAGCCCCCATCCCACTTCCATATGAGCATTTGTTTAGGAGAAATTTCCTGAGTACATCATCATCTTTTCCTCACCATTCAAATTTCATCTTTGGAGTCATTTCTCCCAGACAAAGAGGAACATGATCCATGGATTGATAGCAGCTCCAGCTTCATAGTCCCAGCCACCAACACCCCCCCATTACCCTGCCAGACACCTGAATTCAAGAACAATGTTTTCACTACCCCTGACTCTTATCAAATGTTTTAACTTATATAGTGCATTAAAATAATTTTACTAAATGGAATAAACACATGGCATCACGCTTCAGAATTTTTCACCTGAACTTTTAGTGAATAACAGACACACCAGCATTTCTGTAGCCAACAGAAATCTTAGCTTTGAGATTTCAGCATTCCTGGTATCCAAGTTTGGATGTGCTAACACTGCCCATAATGGGGAACTTCAATCACACAATCCCAGAACAATCAATGTCATTTGACATTCACTGGTAGGTGGTGCTAGGAAAAAGACTGATGTGCCAACTCCATGCTGGCTTGACCTATGCCATCTTCAAACCTGGAGCGAGTGGGGCACCTCTCTCCATGACACCTTTTGTGTATTACCCCAGGAGGACCTTTACCTGGAGACAAAATTATGAAGACTATCTCTACCAGCAAAGATTCCAGTGAGATGTGCCTACATGCATAAAGCTAAAATCTCACTAAAGTGAGGTTGTTGGCAGTGCTGGAGCCTGAACTCAGGGCCTGGGCACTAAGAATTTGTACTCAAGACTAGCCCTTTACCACTTGAGCCCAAACTCCATTCCCAGCTGTTTTTATTTTTGGTAGTAAGAATCTATCAGACTTTCCTGTTCTAGGTGACTTGGAAATTCCATACTCAGATCTCAACCTCCTGACCAGCCTGGATTAAAAGTGTGGATCAGCCTTGCCCCACACCTGAGGACTTCTGCCAGCACATTTTTTCCCAAAAATTGGAAGAGGAAGATGAGGGAGGGTTGGGCTCATCCTGCCCTGCATATGAAGGAGAGCATCAGCGCCTGAACTTCATTCCCTGTTGTAGGCCGCTAGAGGAAAAGGAAGCAAATGGGCACAAGCTGGCAGCAGATGCCACAGAACAACTTGTGACCAAGACTCCCAGAGCAGACCTCAGAATCGATGACAGAGTTGGATCGACCCAGTAACAGAGGCAGTGGTGACACCTGAAACTGCGCGTTTGAGCCTTTGCTGCTAGTAAACAGGGCCACCTATGTCTCAATGAGAAAGGTGAGATTTTGGTGGAGAAGGTGAGATTAAACATTATGTATCATGCAAGAAGACAGACTATAAGGAGTCTTTTATTATTCCAAGTGAAATTTTGGATTTCCTCTTCTGTTTCTTTAAAGAATGACATTGGGATATTGATGAATATTGCACTGAATTTGTAGATAGTCCTTATCAAGATTGCCATTTTTACAATATTACTTCTTCCAAACCAGGAGCATAGGTTTTTGCATTTCCTCAGTTCTGGGTTAATTTCCTTCTCCAGGGTTTATAGTTCCATCAAAAACGTGCTTTACATTCTAAGTTAATTCCTAGGTATTTTATTTTCTTTGATAGCAAAATGAGTTGCTATCCTGATTCTTGCCTCATTCCTCTCATTTGTTCTCATATAGGAAGGCAGTTGACATTGAGGGTTAATTTTATACCCTGCTCCATAACCAAAGTTTTATATCAGCTCAAGCACTTTCGGAGTAGAGTCTATAGGGTTCTTTAAATACAGAATCATGTCATCTGTAAGGAGAGAAAGTTTCAGTTCCTCTTTCCCTTTTCCTCCTCACTCCAGTTAGAATGGCCAAGATTCAGAAATCTAATAACGTATGCTGGAGGGGATGAGGCCAGGAGGGATCACTACCTCACTGCTGGTGGGATTGCAAACTCGTTCAACCACTATGGAAAGCACTATGGCAGTATCCCAAAAAGACTAAACATAGAGCTCCCCTGTGATCCAGCAATTTCACTACTTGCCAATCGTCCAGATAGGACATACTAAATTCCCTAGAACAATAACATTTATCACAGCACTATTTACTATAGCAAAGGTATGGAACCAACCCAGATGCCCGTCAGTTGATGAGTAGATCAAATATGGTATTTTTACACAATGGAATTCTGTGCTTCTGTCAGAAAGAATGACATAGACGAATTTGTGAGGAAATAGAAAGACTGTAAAGTTTAGAAATTAGTTTCTGTCTCCTTCTCTCTCTCCTTCTCTATCTCTGTAAAATTTAGAAGTTCCTGTTTCTCTCTCTTTCTCTCTCTTTTCTCTCTCTTTTCTCTCTGTCTCTCTTTCTCTCTCTCTCTCTCTCTCTCTCTCTCTCTCTCTCTCTCTCTCTCTCTCTCTCTCTCTCTCTCTCTCTCTCTCTCTCTCTCCAATCCTTTGGCTTGAACTCAGGGCTTGAGCTACTTTTGCTCAAGGTTAGCACTCTACCATTTGAACCACATTGCTGCTTCTGGCTTGCTCTTTTCACGTAGTATTGAGGAATCTAATCCAGGCCTTCATCCTTGATAGGTTAGCACTCTACCACTAAGCCACACAGTCAGCATTTAGAGGTTTCTGACAAAGGTTTTCCTACATGCTATTATTTCTTCTGTGAGTGCTCTTAATGCTTGCTGAAGGTTGACTTTGTTTAGAAGACTTACCCTAATGCTCTCATATACAGAGATTCTATATATAGCTAAATGTTTTTCATTACTCAGAATTTCTCTATTGTGTATGTTCTGAAATGTACTGAAGACTGACTTCTGATTAAAAGTCATTGCACATTTGTTCTATTCATTAGTTTTCTTTTCTTCTATGGGAATCAGGTTTGTGATGAACACAGAAGTATACCTTCCAGGTCAAACACTTTCCACATTTGTAATATTCATAAGGTTTTTCTCTCCTATGTGCATTTTATACTTAGTCATGCGTTCATGATGGATTTTTTATATACTTATATTCATAAGATTTTTATCCTGTGTCTGTGTGGTATCATGCAAACTCAACTATGAGTTCTTCAAAAAAATTTCCCTTTCATTTTATTGATAGGATTCTAACCTGTGGGTGTTTAGTGATAAATCTTGACTTGTGCCTTCTGGGGAAAAGACTGAACATTTGCTACATTCATTAAGGGTTTGATCTTGTGTAGGTTCTGTGACACAAGCTGAGTTTTCTTCCACAGACTAAAAAGACTTTCCTATTTATTACATTGCTAAGGCTTCTCATATGTGTGTACTCTCTTACGCTTACTGAAGGGTGAATACTGCACAAAAGACTTTCAACTTTGGTTATATTCCTAAAGTTTCTAATATGTGTGAATTCTGGTATGCCTCCTGTAATGTGACTTCCATCTGAAGGTCTTACCACATTTGATGCACTCGTACAGTTTCTCTCCTGTGTGTGTTCTCTGATGCAATTTGAGGGAAGACTTCCATTTGAAAGACATTCCACATCGGTTACATTCATAAGGTTTTTCTCCTGTTTGAATTGTCTTATGCATGTTGAGGTTTGGCTTCTGTGTGAAGGACTTTCCACATATGTTACACTCATAAGGTGTTTCTCCTGAGTATATTCTCTGATGAACATGGAGTTTTACCATCCATTTGAAAGACATTCCGCATTCACTACATGCATAAGTTTTCTCTCCTGTGTGTGTTCTATTATGCCCATCAAGATATGACTTCCACTTGAAGGTCTTTCCACATTTGTTGCACAAATAAAGTTTCTCTCCTGTGTGTGTTCTTTGATGCAATTTGAGGAAAGATTTCTGTCTGAAAGACTTTACACATTGGTTACATTCATAAGGTTTCACTCCTGTGTGTATTCTCTGATGAACACGAAGTTTTCCCTTCCCTTGGAAAGACTTTCCACATTCATTACACTTATAAGATTTCTCTCCTGTGTGTGTTATTTGATGAACTCGAAGGTGTATCTTCTGGGTGAGACATTTCACATTTGTTACATTCATAAGGTTTCTCTTCTGTGTGTCTTCTCTGGTGCAAAGTGGGGTATGATTTCAGTCTAAAAGTCTTCCCACATTTATCCCATTCATAAGATTTCTCTTCTGTGTGAGATCTCTGATGTGTGCTGAGAGCTGAATTCTGGGCAGAAATTTTATTATGTTCCTCATATTCATGAGGTTTGTCTTCTCTTGGAGATCGAGGTTGGAGCGTCAGGTCTGACTTCTCAGAAATTAATTTTCACACTTGATGTACGCATCACATATCTCAGGATATTTGCTCTGAGGTATTGTAAGGCGTATTTCATTACTGAAAGATTTCTCACATTCACTACATGTATGAGGAGTCTCTTCTGTGTACATTTTCGGATGTGTAGTGATGGTCGGTGTTAAGTACAATATTTTTCATCACACAGTACATTTAGCAGTTTTCCTCCCTCCATGAAGAATTTCTTGGGCAGGGAGAACAGAATTATGATACTGCAGATCTTTTGGACTGTCACAATCATGAATAAAATGCTCTGAATATCCGATGGATTTTTTAAGAACAGGAGACATACGAGATCTATATGCAGCATGCATCTCATCAGGCTTAGGAGACAGAAGCATGTTCTGACACTTAATGAACTCCTCAGTCCTCACCCCTAAGTTGTTATCGTTATTACTAATCAGCTCTGGATTATGTGTAGAGCTCAAATTTAAAGTTGTTGCTAATCTCAGGTTTTCCTCCACTTCGATACTACTTGCAACTGCTACTTCACAAAGACATTCATGTGGACTTTCCTGGCAGGTCTTCAACACATTTTCCATTGCCTGGACATCTAAAATGAGTCAGAGAAAAAAAGACACAAACATACATGAGATACAAATATTCCTTACTGTAAAGGTAATGACTTTACTTTCCCATCCTAAGTGCTAGATATTTTAAAATATAAACGTGGAAATTGATTTGTGAGAAATATATGCTTTTCTCCCTAACATATTAAGAAAATATATTTTACAATGACCAATAATGTTTTTGTGTTTTAGTTCTCTTTTTATATCACAGGAAATATTTATTGAAATTACCCAACTATGTATTGCTACAGTTTTAAGCTGAGTACTACCTATAATATACCTGCAGCTGTTTTTTTTCAAATACTGTTTTGTTTATACATTGAGGAATAGCTGCCTTTCTTTTATTTTTGAGAAATAATCTAAATATTGTGCTGTTTTGCATCTTTTTAAAACTTTCTTTTCTTTTCTTTTCTTTTTTTTTGTAGTTCATAGGCCTCGGCCCTGTCCCTGAACACTTCAGCAGAAGACTATAACCCCTACCCTTGAGCTACATCCCCACTTCCTGTTTTCTAGAGTTAACTACAGATAAGAGTCTCAGGTCCTGAGTAGCAGATAGGATTACCTTACCCAGTTTCAATGCTGTTTGCTTATTAACCATTAAGTGAGGAACACGAATTTTTTCTAGATTCAGCCGCCACAAGTTTGGTTTATATGTCTGTTTGCCTTCGATCCAAGCAAGAACGATTCTTGAGAATAAGGACTTACACCTAAATCCCTTCAGTTACAACTTCTCACTAAAGTCTCAATTTAGGTATTTGTGGGAATTTTGAAATTTGTTTCTTTCCATTTGAAGTCTTATAAAAATTCCTTTTCTAACACTCCTGTCCCTCAGAACCATGGAAGACCAGAAAATCTCCAGCTCATTGTCTAGTTAATTTTCTTATGTTGATTGAAACTTTGTTGTTTTTTTTTCCTTCCATTCCTGGGTTTGAACTTAGGACCTAACCACTGTCCTTGGGTTTTCTCCAGACTAGAACCCTACCAATGAAGTCATTACTTCTGGCTTTTTCTATGTATGTGGTAATAAGGAATCAAACCTGTGTCTTTGTGCATGCTAGGCAAGCACTCTACCACTAGGCTCAATTTCTGGTGGAAAGGTCTGGTTCTGAATACCAGTCTCTTCCTACCAGCAAAAAGATATTATCCTTATCAGAGAATAATGCCCTGACTTATTCCTTGTTTGCTCAATCATTTATAGTCTTAGTTTTGAAGAAATGAAATATCATTCTTTCTTTCTTTCTTTCTTTCATTCTTTCTTCATTTCCTTCCTTTCCTATTTTTCTTCCCTATTTCTTTCCTCTTTCTTTCTTCTTTCTTTCTTTCTTCTTTCTTTCTTTCTTCTTTCTTTCTTTCTTTCTTTCTTTCTTTCTTTCTTGTTTTGCAGTCATGGGACTTGAATTCTAGACCTGGCTGTTCTTCCTGAGCTCTTCAGCTCAAGGCTACTGCCCTATGTCTTTAGCCTCAACCCCTCTTCTCATTTTCTATTAGTTCATTGGAGAGAAGAGTCTAAGGTGTTTTTGTGATAGGTCAGTCTTTGAAACTTGATCCTCAGATCTCAGCCTCCTAAGTAGCTAGGATTACAGGCATGAGCCACGGGCTCATGGCTTTCTCATTTTATTTTGTTTCACTGTGATTTCTACAGAGAAATCTAACTTTAACTCTACTGCCACATAGAATTCATTATATCACCCTATGATTCTTGGTGCCGGGGGTTTGGGCTAGCATGCACAAAGACCTGGTTCAGTTCCTTGGTACTACATACAGAGAAAAAGCCAGAAGTGGTGCTATGACTCAAGAAGTAGAGAACTAGCCTTGAGAAAACCCAAGGACCATGCTCAGGCCCTGAGACCAAGCATAGGATTGGGAAAAGAAAATGATTCTTGATTCATTCACAAAGAATTCCATAGGTTCCACACAGGATTTAGGGTAACTAAGAATATTATTGCTCAGTACATCACAACATGAACTTACCAATGGGGCTCAGGCTCCAACATCAATATGAAGATGCATTCACTCACCTGTGATATTCTTGTCAGAGGAATTTCCTATCCAGAGTTCTGCACAGTGCTCTAGCTTGTCAATTAATACAGGTTTGGGAACACAGGGCCCTGTAAATTAGAAACAGTAGAGAATTATTGCTTATGCTGTGTCATCATTGCTTTAAGGTCGCAGACATCCTACTCACAAGTTATCTATTAAATCTTTTTTCTCATTTCTCACTGGCTCCATGGTTGACTTTTCCCCAGCTCTGGATTCATTTTGTATGGCATAAACTTAGCTGTCTTGCTCAAGGCTAGAAAAATACCAGTTTGAGTCCCAGCTCCACTTACATGCATAGGTCTTCATGCATGCTAGGCAAGCACTCAACCACAAAGTCAAACTCTTGACACTCCACTAACAGTTTTGAGGGGTTTCTTGGAGTTATAGAGTTTCATGGCAATTTTTATGCCATTGCTGGCTTCAAATTAGAATTCTTAGATTTCTTCCTCCTGAATATTTTAAGATTACAGGCATGAAACATTGCACCTAGTGCCAGGTTTCCATTTTAAACTCACTGTTTAGTGATTTGTAGATCCTATTTCCAATAATGATATATATTCTATTCTGGATTGTTTATCCACTTACAATTACTGTGTAAGTTTGGAATGTCGTCTCCATTAGAGGAAACATAATTTAGAACTGTTGTCAAAGTATCCTGAAGGTATCCTGAAGAATGAGTACAAAATTACCTTAGGTTTTCTATAGAAAGTAATGATACTTCTCAGGGCCAGGCATCTTTCATTTAAATAGTATTGAAAGTTTGATAAACATTCACGTATCTGCAAAATAACGAGGCACTTGGCCTTGCAAGTGAATTTGACTTTTGCTCACCTAAGGACACCAGGTTGCTGTAGGTCTCCAGCATTACATCTCTGTACAGGGTCCTCTGAGCATTGTCCAGATGCTGCCACTCCTCCCAGCTGAAATCCACAGCTACATCATCAAATGACACCAGCTTCTGGAATGGCACATTTTCATCAAGTAATTAGCACTGAGTTATAAACACACCATGTCTGGAATTTTATTCTTTTTTTGTTGGAATTTTATTCCTTTACTTAAATGTTTAGACTTACATGAAATATTGACCTGAAAAGCTTAGGGATGGTGCCTAGGCCCAGAGTTCAAGTTCCAAGACCCACAAAAAAATAAAAAGGCAAGCCAGGTGTTGGTGGCTCACGCCTGTCATCCTAGCTACTCAGGAGACTGAGATCTGAGGACCATGGTTCAAAGCCAGCCTGGCACAAAATTCCATGAGACTCCTTTCCAATTACCCACCATAAAATATGTAATGGCTTGTGGCATATCATGGTAGAGCAATTGTGGTATCGACAAAAATAAGTCGGGGGAGTAGATTTAGGTTATAAATGGAATTATTCCATTCAAAAGGAACTACATTATATGATGACATATGCTGGTACTGTGAGAATATTGCAAAATCTTAGGGTATCAAGTAATAATACTGTGAAGTACACCCAGAATGTTAATGTTCTATGTCTGGCATAATAATCACTTGGGGAAGAAACTTTTTTTTCTTTTTTTTGGCTGGGGGATTTGTAAGGCTTGAACCCTGGGCCTGGGCACTGTTCCTGAGCTCTGCAACTCAAGGCTATCACCCTACCTATGAAGCCACAGTGCCATTTCCCGTGTTCTAGTGGTTAACTGTAGATGAGAGTCTCATAGACTTTCTAATGCCCAGGCTGGCTTTGAACCAAATCTTTAGATATCAGCCTGATATCTGAGTAGCTAGGATTACAGGTAGAAGTCACTGCACCTGGCAAGAAATTTATTTCTTCCTGTTTTATACTACAGTTTTACTGTATGTTTTACTTTTTCAAAAAGACTGAGGATGACCTTTGTTCTGTATATAATGGGAAGAGTGGTAGGGAGCTGTGAGCAGAAGAACCGAGGGGCAATACTCAGGGTAGGACAATAGCCTTAAAGTAAAGAGCTCACGGCCCAAGGTCCAAGCCCCATGACTTTCCCCACTACCCCATAAAAAAGGGAAAAAAATTGGAGATTGGAGAGGATTTTCTAAAAAGAATATATAGAAATAGTAGTTCAAAATATAGAAAGAAGTTCAATATTAACAGTCATGGGAAAAATTAAAATTACAATGAAATCATTACTTTAAATATGTTAATATAAATATACTTTTAAACAAAAAGATCCACATACACACACACAAACACACACACACACACGCATACAAAAAAACAACTTTCAAAGTCTAACTATTACTGGGAAGGTAGTGAGAAGAAGTAGAACTTTGGAATAGTTCTGCAAGGAATATAAAACAATCAAAAATTGCGTGGAGAGTGCTAAAAAAGTACTAAATTACATAGAAATATGGTCCAACACTTCTATTTCTAGATTTGTACCTAACGGAAGAGAAAGCAGAGACTAGAACAAATATGTGGAGAATCCATTCACAACTATTAATAATAATCAAAAGATAGAAATATGCAAAACAATGCATTGAAAAGGAAGAACATTTTACTATATTTTACAGATGAATCTTGATTACAGTGAACTAAAAATACAGCAGTCATAAAGGAAGAGCTAGGGTATGTTTTCCCTTCCAGAGCTTCCAAGGATCAACAAACCCTTAGAGCCAAAAAGCACGATGGTTCCAGAGAATGGAGTAGAGAGGAACAGGAGCTGAATGTTTAATGATTATACATGGAAGATTAAAATTGCTCTAGATGGGTAGAATGAAGAGAGAACTGTACCCGAAACAATGGTTATGTAGCCACACAGGATGGGACACACCTATACTCCCTGATCTTGGGAAACTCAAGAAGGATTTCTAGCCATCCTAGATGCATGGAAAGATCTATCATAAAAACTAATGTGGAGGAGCTGGTAGTTTGGCATAGTTGTAGAGTGCTTGTATGAAGACGAAGGTTCAATTCCGCAGTACCACATACACAGAAAAAACCAGAAGTAGTGCTGTGGCTCAAGTAGAAGACCACTAGGCTTGAGGAAAGCTGAAGGACAGTGCTCAGACCGAGTTCCAGCCAAAGGGCTTGTTTAAAAGAAAAACAGAAAGCTGAGCATGATGGGGTGGTGGCTCACTTCTATAATCCTAGCTTCCAGGAGGCTGAGATCTGAGGATCAGGGTTTAAAGCCATCCTGGCACAAAAAGACATGAGACTCTTATCTCCAATTTACCTTTAGAAAATGGGAAGTGGGGCTTGGCTCGAGGGTAAGGTGGTAGCCTCGAGCTGAAGAGCTCAGGGATAGTCCCCAGGCTGAGTTCAAGATCTATGACCCACCAAAAAAAAACCCAAAGAACAAAAAATAATATGGAAAAATTTGGATTCTGTGAATTTTATCAGGCATAAAAATGTCTTTTTTTGCTGTTGAAATAACAAATTGTTTGGAAACATTTTAAAAGTTTTTACCTAGAAATGTACACTACAAATGGAATTAATAACAAAAACCTCTCACTTTCAAAAGATGATTGTTTTGGGTAAGATGTGTCTCTTGAAGACAGCAGAACGATGGCTCTTGCTTTTTGATCCAACTAGACAGCCTATGCCGTTTAATTGGAGAGTTAACTCCATTGATATTGAGAGTTAGGATTGAGAGATATTTATTAGTTCCTACCATTTTTAAAAGCTTTTAGTAGGGCCTGTGTCTTGACAGTTCTTGTGGCCCTTAGATGGTATGCTGTTTAGGTGCCATTTCTTTCCCTATATTGCATTTATTTTGGTTTTCTATGTATAGAGCATCATTGAGAATTCTCTGTAGTGTTGGTTTTGTTTCGACATATTGTTGCAGAGTTTCCCTGGAATGGAATGTTTTTATTGTTCCCTCAGTTATGAATGAGAGCTTATCTGGCTACAGTATTCTTGGTTGGTAGTTATTTGATTTAAGGGCATGACATATATGCTTCCAGTCACTTCGTGCTTGCATGGTCTCTGCTGAGAAATCTGGGGTTATTCTGATTGGTTTGCCTTTATAGGTTACTGATCCCTTTTCCCTGGCTGCCTTTAGGATCTTTCCTTTCATTTCTATTGATCCAGTTCGGATCACAATGTGGCGGTGGGATGTTCTTTTCTGGTCAGGCCTGTTTGGGGTTCTAAAAGCTTCTCGTATCTGGATGGGCCTGCTCTTCTGGATATTCGGGAAATTCTCTGAGATGATTCCCTGAAGTATATTTCCAATACCATTGACCTCTTTCTCCACGCCCTCCTCAATACCAACTAGCCTTAAATTAGGCTTCCTAATTGTATCTTGGACCTCCTGAAGCGCTCTCTCAATTATCCTAGATTTGGATTGACTCATTTTCTGTTCTTTCTCTATAATACCTAAATTATCTTCAGCCCCGGCAATTCTCTCCTCTGCATTGTCTAACATGCTATCAAAACTATCTACTTTATTTTTCATCTCCCTTGCTACTAATTGCTCATTTTTGATGCCTTACATCTCTTGTTTTAGATCATATATGGATTTCTTTATCTCCTTGATTTCCTTTTGAGTGGTTAGCTCAGTAGCTTTATTTTCTTTGGACATTTGTTGGAGTTTGGTCACGGTTTATTTGTGGATTCTATGAATTCATCCATCTTTCTTTGAAAAACCTTTATTATGGCCTCCTTTATGGCTTCTTCTTTTTCACTTGTCACTTTGTTTTTGCTTTCCTGTTGTTCAGCTATGGCTTCCTCCATTATCTCTTTCTTTATATTTTCACATTTTTCATTAATGATGTTTATCAATTGCATTTGTGTAGCACTTGGAAGACTCTCCTCTAGGTTTGCCAGTGACTGTTCCATTGTCTGTTTACATTGGGTGGGGGATGTTGTTTGTTGATTTGACATTTTTCTTCAGTTTCTTGTTCTGCCCATTTGAAAATGGGAGCAAGATTACTACTAAATACGATTATAGTTTTTCAGATATAACCAACCTAGACCTCTGTAGCTGGCAGACACTAGATGTTCACAAGTTTTGATTGGTATTATCACTCTTTCTTTTTGTGCACTTACAGACCAATGTAATACAACCACTGATAAGCTATTTATAACCAAAACAATAAGTCTCTCAATCCAATCTCTATTGTCTTTACGTCCCTCTGAGCCTAGAGAATAATTAACCACCTACATATGCAATATTGCTCAACAGCCATCAAATGTAGATCCGTGCAGTATAAGGGTTGAAAGACCAGCAGAGGTCCAGAGATAGAAAAAAAGAATGAGAGAGGTCAGGGGAGGTATAAGAGGATTAACGTAGGAGTGTAAGAATATTGTAGTAATGAAGAAAAGGTACAGCATAAGGATAACTGACCTAAGTTAGTAAGTAGGTAGCATATTTGAGTACAAAGTTTGGAAAATATTAGAATAAAACTTATGTGTTGCTGCACGACTAGCTCTTAGCCCAACCAGTGGCCTCACAGTGGACCATTGGATGGAACTGTTTTTCTTGTCTAAGTTGAGGGAAAGGGGTATTTCACAAGATGCAGAAGCGAAGATTTCAGAAGCAAATGCTGTGAGTGAATTAGCTCATAAAAAGCATTTTTATTTCCTTTTATCTTTCCAGCCCCAGTCTTGGGGCTGGTATTCAGGGATTGAGCACGGTCCTCGGGTTTTCTCAAGTCTAGCCCTGTGCCACTTGAGCCACAGTGCCACAACTAGATTTTCTATCTGTGTGATACTGAGCAATCAAACCCAGATCTTCATGGATGCTAGGCAAGCACTCTACCACTATGCCAAACTCTCAACCCTGGCATATTAATTATAAAGTCATCATCATCATATCAAAATATCCTTTCTCCTACAAAGAATGAACACTTATCTATGTGTGTAATGCTTTTTTTAAATTTCACTAATTCTTCTGTGTTTTTCCCTCTTGCATTTTTTACACATGACAGCAAAGCTAATCATCAGGAAAAAAATTGATTAGGATACAGAAACCTATTAATATCCTAGTATATTGACATCAAAAATATGTGCAAGATGCCCTGTGTGTTTGACCTTGTGGTAGAGTCCTTGGCTACCACGCAAATAGACTCAGGTTTGATTCCTCATTACGACATACATAGAAAACGCTGCAAGTGGTGCTGTGGCTCGGTGGGACAGCTAAAGCCTAAAGAAAGCCCAAGAACTATGTTCACACTTGGAGGTCAAGTCCCAAGACTAGCAAAAACAAAAAAAAAATTCGACAAGGGGCAAAATGCAGGCAGAGAAGGCACTGTGAAGCAAAAGTTTTGTAAAGGATGAGGGCAATATTGACCCTTAAGTTTGGATCTTACCTAAGAAAGGCTCCTTGAGCTTGAGACCAGACTGGCAGCTGGGCCTAGTGGAAGACATTGGGATTGGACAAATAAGGTGTGCTGTTTGCTACATCCACATGTATATTGTGAGATTGGAGGAGAGATTCAGCCTCCAGTATGTCTTTGGTGAGGTATTCTTTGAGCAAGGTCCTTTGGTCATTCGGCCCTGAAAGGTGACCCTGCCTCGCTCACAATGGAACAGAATATGGAACCCTGGTAACCAAGCCACTGTAACTAACAACCAACTCAAGCCAGCTCACTTGGCCTGTGGCTCAGGAGGAAGAAAGATGTTGCTGTGCTGTCACCAAAGGTCAGGAAACTCTTGTCTCAGGCATGGAAGTTGTGGATGTCTTACTCGAAGATGTACATGCTAGATCTTTGCCAAGCCAAACAACCAGTATAACAGGCCTTTCTCTAAGAAGAAGGCCAGGAAAATCCAGGGCAACCAGATGAGGTATATTTCTAAGAAGAAATGTATTTGACCCCATCATCCTCCCCACACACTACAACTTCATTTTCTTTTTTAATTTTTTTATTGTAATTTGCAAAAGGGTTACATAATATTTGCCAGATAGAAGATGCATTAATTCACATACATTGATACCCTTTCACATGTGTTGGTACCTATTTCCCTCCAACCCCACACCCCCCATCAGTCTTGGTTTTCCCCCCTTCCCTATCAAATTTCAAATATCCAAATACAAATAAATTCAATATATCAGATAACAAAGTGAGATACTATACCAATATGGGATAACCAAGGGACAGCAAAGGAGATGAGAGACAACATAGTACATTAAGGACAACAATCATTCATTATGTGGCTTTTGTGTCAATATCCTGGAGGTCCTTTCAATTAGCTTCACATTATATTGCCTTATATATGACCTTTTGCTCTTTTGCAAATCTCTGCTAGTAGAGCCCAAGGTTTCTACTGATAATGACGAATGAGGGAAACCACTGAGCCTAAGTTCCTTTGAGTCTGGCTTACTTCACTTAATATGATTTGTTCTAAGTCTTTCCATACCCTAACAAATGGGGCGATGTCATTCTTTCTGACAACATCATAGAATTCTATTGTGTACAAATACCACAACTTGTTGATCCACTCATCAAGTGAGGGACATATGGGTTGGTTCCATATCTTTGCTATGGTGCATAGTGCTGCAATGAACATTGTTGTGCTAGTGGGTATAGTATGCCCTTGTTTCTGGATTGTTGGGTAAATGCCAAGTAGTGCAATTGCTGGGTCATAGGGGAGTTATATATTTAGCCTTTTGAGGCACTGCCACACTGCTTTCCACAGTGGTTGAACGAGTTGCACTCCCACCAACAGTGTAGTAGTGATCCCTCCTGGCCACATCCCCTCCAGCATCTGTTGTCATTCGTTTTCCTGGTCCTGGCCATTCTAACTGTTGTGAGGTAGAATCTTAGAGTTGTTTAGATTTGCATTTCTTTTATGACCAGAAATGTTGAGCATTTCTTCATGTGTCTATAGGCCATTTTTGTTTCTTTTTCAGAGAAGACTCTCTTTAAGTCTTTGGCCGGTTTTTAATGGGATGGGTGTTACTTTGGAGGTTAGTTTTGGAGTGATTCAATTTTTTGAGTTGTTGATATATTTTAGATATGAGGCCTTTTCCGTTGTTTGGTTGGTGAAGATCTTCTCCTACTCTGTAGGCTTCGTGATTAGTTTACTAGCTATATCCGTTGCCATACAAAAGCTCTGCAGTTTAATGCAGTCCCACTTATCCAGCCTTTCTCTGATTTGTTGTGATTCTTGGTCCTTATTAAGCAAGTTTCCACCTGTGCCAAGGAGGCCTAGTGTATCTCCTATTCCTTCCTGTAAACTTTTCAGTGTGTCAGCTTTTACCTCCAGGTCTTTGATCCATTTGGAGTTAATTCTAGTGCAAGGTGACAAAGAAGGATCCAACTTTAGTTTTCTGCAGGTGCTTAACCAGTTCTGCCAGCACAACTTGTTGAAGAGGCTATCTTTCTTCCATTCTATTTTTTTGGCTCCCTTGTCAAAGATTAGGTGGCCATAGGTCTGTGGTTTAATATCTGGGTCCGCAGTTCTATTCCATTGGACCTCAGACCTGTTCTTGTGCCAGTACCAAGTTGTTTTGAGAATTATAGCTCTGTAATAGAGTCTAAAGTTTGGAATTGAAATTCCTCCAGCGCTGTTCTTTCTGCTAAGAAGTGTTTTTGCTATACGGTGTCTTTTATTATTCCATATGTAATTTTGAATTGCCTCTTCTATTTCTTTAAAGAATGACATTGGGATGTTGATGGGTATTGCATTGAATTTGTAGATAGCCATTGGCAAGATTGTCATTTTTACAATATTGATTCTTCCAATCCAGGAGCATGGGAGGTTTTTCCATTTCCTTACTTCTGCTTTAATTTCCTTTTTTAGGGTTTTAAAGTTTTCATCTAAACGGTCCTTTACATTCTTAGTTAAGCTAATTCCTAGGTACTTTATTTTCTTTGGGGCTATTGTGAAAGGAGTTTCTTTCCTGATTATTGCCTCGTTCCTCTCACTGTTGGCGTAAAGGAAGGCAGTTGGTTTGTGAGGGTTGATTTTATGGCCTGCTGCCCTTCCAAAGCTTTGAATCAGCTCAAGGAGCTTGGGAGTAGAGTCTATAAGATTCTTTAAATACAGAATCATGTCATCTGCAAAGAGGGATAGTTTTATTTCTTCTTTCCCTACTTGGATCCCCTTTATGCTTGCTTCTTGCCTTATTGCACTACCTAGGAATTCTAGTACTATGTTAAAAAAGGAGTGGAGAGAGTGGGCATCCTGAATGCTACCCCTTAGCACTTTTATGCAAATCTTAGGCATGTTCCATTTTAAGCACAAATCAACGTTCTGTTTTTTGCTGGTTAATTAGAGGTAAAAATCTTATGGAATTTATTGCATGGGTGATTTTGAACTGGAATCCTCAGGTCTCAGCTTATCTTGAGTAGCTAGGATTACAGTACTTTTACAAGCTGTATGCTCATACACATCGCTTCTGATCCAAACACTCATTGTTCAATTTAACTAACAAGATGTGAGGAAAGATGATTGACTGTAATTTACTAGATGGGCTTCTAATGAGTATATTTCCACTTCCACTCTGAAGCCAGGGAAATGTTTCTGGTACATGTTTCAACTATCTCCCAAAGAGGAAATTATGTGTGAGTACGTTTGCTAGTATTTCATATAGCAGATGGACTTTGGTGTTTGGAACCTGTTGGGCAGAGTGTATCAGCTGGGCTGTGATATCAGAGATGATGTTTCAGACAGGAATATTTTCATCCCAGACAAACTTAATCCAGATCCTTGGATTTCATGCCTTGAGTAGATAGAATTACAAGTGTGAGCTGCCACCACCACCTGGTTCATTTTGGAAACCTTAATTGCTTCTCATTTGTTCTTTTCCTTTTTTGGAATATTGATCTAAGCTGGCTGATTGTGCATCACAATGAAGTGATTGGCCTCAGGAATTGCAAATATTTGTTTCATCAGCACGGAATGGATGAAGTTGATCTAAACCCAATAGTATTTTCCTTCTGATAAATAGGGAACTAACCTATATCATTTTTCCTTGCCTTTGCTTTCCCAAAGCAAGCAACATGTTTCTTAAAAACTATACTTCATAAGAATATTATAATTAGAAGCTATTTTCTGCACACTTCAGAATAGTCCTTGCATTTATAAACTTATATTACAATATTAGGTAGAAGAATGGTGACTGTTAGTTTCATAACTATTTCATATGTTTTACTTTTTAAGGCTCATTAACTCAAGAAGGGATTAAATACATTTAGATAATAGTAGAACATAGCTGCTGGTGATTTGATGTGTGTGCAGATGATACACAGATTTATTAGGATTACTCAAAAGTTTTCTTCAAATTTTCAGTAGTAGACTGGTATGCTAACTGGAAGGTGATAGTAATGATGCTGAAATTCTATGAATCAGCTATGAAGCAGAATTTCAGGGGAGAGTATTTGCTAGGGACTTAATTTCTAAGACGCGTATCAAGAATATTGAACTATAACACCAAATGATGGAGGACTCAGCGTCACATTTTGTTTGTTTTATGCAAGTCCTGGAACTTGAACCCAGGGCCTGGGAGCTGTCCTTAAATGTTTTTTTTTGCTTCAGGCTAGTGTTCTTCCACTTGATCCACAGCTCCACTTCCATATTTTTGGTAATGAACTGTAAATCAGAATATCATGCAATTTGTTTGGGCTGGATTCAAACCTGATTCTGTGTAGATAGGATTCCAAGTGTGAGCGCACAGAGCCTGGCTAGTATCATTCAGCATTCAAGTCATGGGACTGCAATTCTGCACCTGGGTCTTGTCACTGAGCTTTTCAGCTCAAGACTACTGCCCTATCCCTTGAGCCATAGGGCCACTTCTGGGTTTCTGGTGGTTAATTGGAGATAAGAGTCACATGGACTTCAGTGCCCAGGCTGACTTTGAACTGCTATCCTTGGATCCCAGCCTCTTGAGTAGCTACATTTACAAGTGTGAGCAACCATACCGGGCTAAATTATTTTTTAAGTTAATTTTTTTGTTAAGTCAATATATAGTTGGCATACGGTTACATAAGTAATGAACACATTTCTTAAGAAAATTGTTATCCCCTCCCTCATTTTTCTCTGTTTTCCTACCCTCAGCCCCCTCTCCACCCAGATTGTTCAGTTCATTTCCGTTTAGTGTCTTCCGAATATCACTATTCAATTTGTACACATTTTTTCCTTTCTTTTTTTTGTACCATTTTATTATACCCTTTCCCTTTCCCAAATCACATAAACCTATGTACAAGACACAGGGTACCCGAATTCAACACAGTGACTACAGAGAATAAAACTAAAGGGAAAAAGAAGAAAAGAGGTAAAAAGCAAAGAAAATGAAAGAATATCATACAGTACCTTACAAGAAACAACACTGAAAAAACAAAACATAAAACCTTGGGCTGAAAATGTAGCTTGCCTAGCATGTATGAAACCCTGGATTCCATTCCTCAGCACCACATAAACAAAAACTGGAAGTGCCACTGTGACTCAGCTGGTAGATTTCTAACGTTCAGCACAGAGTGTCTCCAAGTGACAAAAATCTGTCACATTTAAGTCAGGCTTCAAAACTTTGCTAGGAACCAGTTACGTGATTTGGAAGAAAGTCCAATTTTCAAAAAATCACTAGCCAGGCGCTGGACGGTCGTAATTGTCATTCTACTAGCCAGGGAGAAGGTGATTCAAAGCCTTTGCAAGCAAAAAAACGAAAACAAAAAAACTGTAAGATTCTTCTCTCCACTTATCCACCCAAAAACTAAGTGGAGTTGTGGCTAAAACTGGTACAGCATTAGCCTTGAGGAAAAAGAACTAAGAGACCTTGCCCAGGTCCAAAGTTCAAGCTCCCCACCAAGAAAGAAAAAAAAAGGAGTCCAGATACCTTAGTTTCAAAAGTATATCTGGATATCTTAGTAAATTTTTCTGATCTTTCCTCATTCATCTCATGGAACCACATAATCTTGATCCTGACCTGACTAAGAGCCTGCATTGTGCTTAATAAATTCATTCCACATATTCCAGTAGAATCTGGACAGCTAACAGCCACTTACCAATGCTTTATTCTACATTTAGGCCAGTATGTCTTCATACCATCTACACAGTCAGCTATATCATCTTTCCAGAAGTAGCATTGAGTGTAGAACACTCAGAACTAAAATAATTGCATAAAGATGTAATAAAACCCCTTGATTCATTAAGAAAATTTCTGTACCACTTAGAGCAAGTACATTAGTGGTATTTACATCTAGCCTCTTTTTTAAAAAAATTTATTAACATTGAATTTTACATCATATTTCAAATGTCATGTTTAACCAACAAGTATTCAAGAAGGGAATCGCTATACAATCACTGGCACATAAATTTTAGAATATAGTAAAAATTAAGCTGAGTCTTTGTATGTCATAGATAGAGATTAATCTATAATAAAACACATGTCTCTAGAGTGTATAGTCTATCCTAGATTTTTATGTCTATGTAGTTATGTTTATATGTCCAAAATTATGTCCAGAACTTTGGGTATCAACTCTTCAATTATCGCTCTACTACTGTTTGAAACTAATATCCATATGTTAAGGATACCATGTACCTTTTGTTCCTTGGTCTTGACTTATCTCACTCAACAGGATTCACTCTAATTTCATCCACTACCCCAAAAATGCCATTATTATTTTTTTCTGTGCAGATCATTTTTATGTATTTATTTTTATTGTAATTTATAGAAGGGTTACATTATATTCACCAGATAGAAGGTGCATTACTTCTCAAACTTTGATACCCCATGTAATGATATGGTCCCCATTTCCCTTCCCCTACCCCCACTCATGTTCGTTTCCCCCCTTCCCTATCCAATTTCAAATAACCAATTAGGCACATATGAAATATATCAGAAAACAAGGTGAAATATTGTAGCCATATGATATAACCAAGGGATAGCAAAAGAGATAAGAGATCACATAGTTCATTAAGGACAACAATCACTCATTATATGAGTTTTGTTTCTTTATCTTGGAGGTCCTTACATTTAGTGTCATACTATTTGTCACGATGTCTCTAGATTTTGTTCTATTGTAAATCTCTGGTAGCAGAGCCCAAGGTTTCTACTGAATTTGACAAATGAGGGAGACTCTTGGGCCTATGTTCCTTTGAGTTTGGCTTACTTCACTTGATATGAGTTTTTTCCTTTTCATCCACTTCCCCGAGAATGCCATTATTTTATCTTGTCGGTTGGCTATGTATCATTCCATTGTGTGTGTGTGTGTGTGTGTGTGTGTGTGTGTGTGTATCACATTTTTTGTAGTAGGGCATCTGGTTGTTTCCATCATCCAGCCTCATTTTCTACAGATATTTTTATAGTCTCTTTTTTATTTTCAGGGTAATGTATGGAGGGGTTACGATTACATTTACAGGTAGTGGACTGCATTACTTCTCACACATTTATTCCACTCCACATGTTTTTGTCCCCAGTTCCCTGTCCCCTCCCCTTCCCAATCACCTTGTTTCCCCCCTTCCCTTTCCTATTTGACATAAACAAATAAACATATATACAATATGCCAGGGAAAAAATCAGATACAGTAACAATCACCAAAGGGCAAAACAAGAGATGAGAAATAACATAGTAGATTAAGGACAAAAATCACACAAGATTAAGAGCAACGATGACACAAGATATAGCTCGTGTTCCCATATCCTAGAGATCCTTACATTTAGTCTCATCCTATATGACCTTATATACCTAGGTTTTTGAGTTATTGTAATCCTCTGCTAGGAGAGTCCTAGATGTGAACTAATTATTACAAATGAGGGAAACCATTGAGCTTATGTTTCTTTCAGTCTGGCTTGCTCTCACTTAATATGAATTTTTCCAAGTCTTTCCATTTCCTTACAAATGGGGCGATGTCATTCCTTCTGATGGCAGCATAGAATTCCATTGTGTATAAGTACCACATCTTCTTGATTCAGTCATCTACTGAGTGGCATCTGGGTTGGTTTCATATCTTTGCTATGGTGAATAGTGCTGCAATGAGCATCATTGTGCTAGTGGCTTTAGTATGCCCTTTTTTCTGGACAATTGGGTAGATGCCAAGTAGTGGATTTGCTGGATCATAGGGGAGCTCTATGTTCAGTCTTTTGAGGAACCACCACACTGCTTTCCCTAGTGGTTGAATGAGTTTACACTCACACCAACAGTGTAGGTGTGATCCCCCCTGGTCACTTCCCCACCAGTATCTCTTATTAGATTTTTTGATAATGGCCATTCTGACTGGAGTCAGGTGGAATCTCAAAGTTGTTTTGATTTTCATTTCCCTTATTGCTAGAGATATGGAGCATTTATTCATGTGTCTAAAGCCCATTGTAATTTTTTCTTCAGAGAATACTCTTTTAAGTCTTTAGCCCACCTTTTAATAGGATGGTTGTTTCTTTGAAGATTTGTTTGGGAGAGATTCATTTTTTTCAGCTATAGGTATATTTTAGATAACTACATATATTTTTGTAGAAAAAAGAATGGAAGCCATCATGCTGGCTCACAACTTAATTTCAGCTACTTAGGAGGCTCAGGGCTTAGGATCACAGGTCAAAGTCAACAAGGGCCCTACAGTGTGTGAGATCAAACTCTGTGAACATACAATGACTGTAAGAGGAATACCACTGCCTGGGAATGTAGCCTAATGGTAGAATGCTCACCTAGAATGCATGAAGACCTAGGTTCTATTCACCGGTACCGCATACTCAGAAAAAAGCTAGAAGTGGCGCTGTGTCTCAAGAGGCAGAGCACTCACCTTGGGCAAGCGAGTCCAATGAAAATGTCTAGGCCCTGAGTCCAAGCCCTAGGACTGGCAAAAAGAAAAAAAAGAGCAATCTTACTTAAGTAACAAGGAATGTACCCTATATTTATACAGACTGAAAAATTCATTAAGAAATTAGAAAATATGTATAAAGTGCATATTTTCTTTTGTGTGTTGGCACTGGGTCTTAAACTGAGTGCTTCAGCTCTATCCCTGACCTATTCTGCTCAAGGCTAGCACTCTACCAATGCAGCCCCAAATCAACTATCTTCAATTGAGATATAAGCAATGAATATTTCAGGGTGCTTCATGAAAAACATTTTTATAAATTGAAACTTTCAACACAGTCTTATTTTAGTATGAATGTTGAGATGGGAAGAGACAGAAAAAGTGAAATGTTTCCTGATCCCCATAGAGAAGAGACTCAGCAGAACCACTGTGGTCTGCAGGCTTCTTTGTGTGTTTTGTTTGCTTGTTTGATTTTTGTCAATTTTGGAGCTTGAACTCTGGGCCTGGGCACTGTCCCTGAGCTCTTCAGCTCATGGTTAGTGCTTTAATCTGTGAGCCACAATGCCACTTCTGGTTTTTCTTGCAGTTAACTGGGTACTTTGGCTGGCTTTAAACTTTGATTCTCAGATCTTAGCCTCCTGAGTAGCTAAGATTATAGGTGTGAGGTACCATCACCAGGCTGCATCTCTGTTAGTATGCAGGTTCTGGATCAAGAACTACAAGTTCTTACTTCAATTTTTTCTTCTCTTGCCTGATACTCTGCCATTTGAACGAAGCTCCAGTTCCTGGTCTTTGTTGGTTAATGAGAGATATTATGATTTTCTAATATTCAGAGCAATGATTATAAAACCCAGCATTTTACTTACTTGAATAAATTAAGAGACAGGACCTAGTGAGATGGAAAACAAAATTTTTTTTCAAGTTGCTATCCTGTTCTAATGCATAAGTCTGGCTATTTTGCTTACACACAAATATGTATTTTACCAGTTTCTACTCTATTTTTGCTTAGCTTAAAACCACCACTGCCATTTCATAGATTTTGTTGTTGTTGTTTGCGGTGCTTGAACTCTGTGCCTTGGCTGTTCCTCAGATCTTCAGTTCAATGCCAGTGCTCTACTACTTTGATTTGGTCAGTCCTGGGCTTGAACTCAGGGACTGAGCACTGTCCTTATATTTTCTCAAGGCTAGGGCTCTACCACTTCAGCCTCAGCACCACTTCCAGCATTTTTCTATGTATCTGGTATTGAGGAATTGAACCCAGGCCTTCGTGCATGCTAGGCAAGCACTCTACCACTAGGCCAAACACCCAGCCCAAAATTATTCATCATTACTATTAGCTATCTTCTTTTTTTATTATTGATTCGTCATGGTGCTTGGACTTTGGGCCTGGACACTGTCCCTGAGCTCTTCAGCTCAAGGCTAGCGCTCTTCCTCTACAGCTCCATTTTTGGTTTCTGGTAGTTAATTGGTGATGTAAGTCTCACAAACATATGTGTCCAGGCTGGCTTTGGGCTTTGAACCAAGATCCTCCAATCTCAGCCTCCATAGTAGCTAGAATTACACGCTTCAGCCAGCAGTGCCTGACTGTTTGATGTCTCTGTCTCTGTCTCTCTGTCTCTGTATGTCTGCCTGTCTGTCTGTCTCTCTCTGTCTCTCTCTCTGTCTCTGTCTCTGTCTCTGTCTCTCTGTCTCTCTCTCTGTCTCTCTCTCTGTCTGTCTCTGTCTCTGTCTCTGTCTCTGTCTCTGTCTCTCTCTCTCTCTCTCTCTCTCTCTCTCTCTCTCTCTCTCTCTCTCTCTCTCTCTCTCTTTGGTTGTAAGACTTTAATTGTGCACCTGGGCAGTGTCCCTGGGCTCTTCAGCTCAAGGCTACAACCTTAAACACCTTGAGCCACAGTGTCACTTCTGGTTTTCTGGTGCTTAAGTGGAAGTAACAGTTTCATGGACTTTAGTGTCTGGCCTGGCTTTGAGCTGTGATCCTCAGAACCCAACCTTCTGAGATCATTTCCAGGTTTTTTTTTGGTGTAAGTGGTACAGAGCAATTGAACACATGGCTTTGTGCATACTAGGCAAGCAAACTACCACTAGTGTGCACTCCAGCCTTAGATAAGGGCTTTCTTTTTCTTTTTCTTTTTTTCACTCATGGGGCTTGAACTCTGGGCCTGGATATTTACCTTAAGCTCTTCAGCTCAAGGCAAGAGCTCTACCACTTGAGGCACATTGTCGTTTTGAATTTTCTGGATTATTTGGAAATAAGATTCTCACAGATTTTTATGCCTGGTCTGTCTTTGAACCTCGATCCTCCAGGGTAGCTAGGGTTACCAGGGTGAGCCACCAGTCACGGGCATTAAATTATTATTTTTTGCATGTCCTATGGCTTCAACTCATGGCCAGAGCACTGTCCTAGGGCTTGCTCAAGGATAGCACTTTACTTCAGCCAGACAACTCCCGGTCTAAATAGGCCACTCTTGAAGCTAGAATTACAGAGATCTGCCATAACACTGGCATGTCGTTATCTAAGTATATAATTTTTCTTCTATTTTTGATGGCTTTTCCTTAGTGTACATATTTCCTACATATTTTATGGAAAACTTCCTTCCCACTGGGGCCATAAGTTAAGCCTAGTGGAAGAGTTCTTGCCGAGCATGAATGAAGACCCAAGTTCAATTCCTCAGCACAACATAGATAAAAAGATAAAAGTGGTGCTGTGGCACATGTGATAGAACTTGCGCCTTAAGAATAAACAAAAACAAAAACAAGGTTCTTGCTCAGGTCCTGAGTCTAAGCCCAGTACTGGCAAAAAAATATTCTGCCCAATGTAGACATTAAAATTTACTGTACTTTTCAAAAAATTTGTTGTCAAGGTGATATACAAAGAGATTGCTGTTACATATGTAATGAGTACATTACTTGTATACACTGTTACCCCCTCCCCCCTTTTCTCTTTCCCTTCCCCCCAGGTCATAAATTTCATTTACAACAAATATATATGTATTTTCATTCCTGAAAAAAATAGTTTAAAATGTGTTCAAATAAATGATGTAGGTTGATATATTTATCAAAATGGATTACTTGAACGCTAAAATAAACATTCTAGGTAATTTTTCTCATAAAATTGTAGTAATCCTATAAAACTAATAAAAAAGGAATTTTAGTTATTAATTTCTTATGTTTTACCTTTAACATTATTACACTAAGCATACTGTTTATGGTATTAATACAGACAGCATGAAATACGATTATGTAAAAAAATTAAATGATTAAAAATAGTAAGGTTGGGGGCCAGTAGTTTGGCTTGGTGGCACACACTCTGGACTGGCAAAAAAGAAGTAGGGTTAGATAAAACAGATTTATTTCCAAATGTGTGAAAAATGGTATGATTTCTTGTTTGGCTAGTCCTGGGGCTTGAACTGAGGGACCAGGAACTGACCTTGGCCACATTTGTTCAAGGGTGGCACTCTGACACCTGAGCCACAGTGCCCCATCTGCTTTTTCTGTGTATGCAGTGCTGAGGAATTGAATCAAGGTCTTCTTGTATACTAGGAGAGCACTCTACAACTAGGCCACATTCAAAGCCAAAGTAGATTTTTGATGCTATTGTGGAGTTTTAATTTTCTTAAATATTTGTACAAAGCACAATGGATATATAAACAGACTTGAACTCACAGAACAGAGTCCCACATAATATTACAGTTACTCTGGCACTTCTCCCGATTGACAAAACACATTTCCAGGCATCTGCTCTGTCCTTAAGCTTTGGTAGCTGACTTGTCTGTCCATGGAGGCCTGGCCTAGATTCCTGGTGATTCCATGCATTTCATAGTTCCCTGTAAGGTTGTCTTCTATGGGACCAGACCTGTCTGGTTTTTGGGCCACCCACGACCTATGTGTCTGAGGTCTCACATTCTAAGTGGAAAATAAAACACAGTATAATAAGGACTGAAGAACTGCACACCATAATATTAACAATGAGAGTTTAATAGTTAGCAAAGTAAATACAATGAATACTTGACAAGAATCATAAGAGCAAGATAAAGAGATGTCTTTTTAGGAAGGGGACAGGGAAGCTCTAAATCCAGACTGGCCTCCAAGTTGCCTTCAGACAGTAATTCTACTTCAGAGTCCTCAAAAGTGTCTCCTTCCTCATGAGAAACAGAATGTTCTTCCTGAGTTAAGAGGGGGATGGATTCTGTTTTGTCGAACGGAGATTGAGTCTCTTTTAGTGAGATGGATGGGTCTGGATATTCTGTGAGGATGGATTCATTTTCCTCCAATGAATCCAGTATTGAGAGTACACTTGCTGCTTCCCATGGGGACATTTTCCCTGAGCCCAGCGTGTGCCCCTTCAGCTTGCACAATAAGTGGAGTGTTACTCTGACTCAGATGGACTGACTCTGGGTGGAGTGTGAAAGGAAACGGAAGGAAATCTGGCTGCTCTTTTTCTTCCTCCATAGTATCTGCAGGTTCAACTGTGTCACACATGGGGTTCAGAGCAAAAGGTATATCCACAGGACTCTAAACCTGTTTGGTAATTTCTACAGAAGGCCCATGCTTTCTGGAGTGCAGTGATGATTCTCAATGTCCATCAGTCACCAGCTCCATTGGTGGGTTTTTCATCCGGAGTTCAGGATAAGCTCTTCCACGATGCCCCAAACCTAAGAATGGAAATAGGTACAGAGTGGACAGAGTGGACTCTGCAAGTTGAAGTGTCACTCAACTTCCATGAGGATCTAATGGAGAAACCTGTAGAACTGGAGTTTGGACTGAACACTGAGAAGGTGTAGGGTCTTTCGAATGACTGCTTATTCCCGAGTCCTTTCAGAGGACAGACATTACCTGGCTGACACCATCCATAAAGGGCATTTTGCCAAGCTCTGTAGAAGTAAGGGCCAACCAATATCTAGACCACATGGGCTTCCTACTCTCAGGCTCTGAGGCACCCACACCAGGACTTCTACTTTTTCTTGGTCTTTCTGGTGGCACATTCATCCAGCTGGTCAAAAAGTATGTGTCTAGAAGAGCAGGTCCAAAGCCGGCATGTGGAGCCTCATATAGAGCTTGAGTTGTGTCAGGGTGTGGCAGTTCTTGAACTCGTAGAAATCACTGGGGTAGAAGTCCATTCACATCATATAGATGGAACACATGATGCTGTGGGCACATTCGGTACAAGGAAAGTGAGAGCCTTCTCTCTCCATCCTGAGCCTTCTACCAAAGCCCCTTTCTTGCAGGACTCTAATGCTGTGGCTGTCCTGCAGAGATGTGCACTTATGTGCTGGGAAGGGGGTAAGAGACACTCGAGAACAGGATGACTTTTACACCCCACTTCCAGAAGCTTCTGAGAGAGGCCTCTATGCATCTGTCCAAAGTAAACGCACCTTAAATTAACTACGTAAATGCTCTAAATAAATCAATAAGTGAATGCTCTAAATAAAGAACTAAATGCTCATTCCTCTAATCTTAGCCACCCAGCAGGCTGAGCTCTGAAGATCACAGTGGAAAGCCAGTCTAGTCAGTAAAAGTCTAAAGGCACTTGTCTTCAATTAGGCAGCAAAAAGCCAGAACTTGACCTATGACTCAAATGGTACAGTGCTAATTTTTGAACACCAAGGGGATGGCATTTAGACCTGGGTTCAGGTTCCAGTGGCAGCACTGGACCACACACCAAAATGTAAATGCTTTCAGGTTCTAACAAGCAAAGCTATCACAATCCCTCCCTGATGGCTCAAAAGTGATTCAGCCCCCAGCTTTTCCTCTGACTCCAGTATTTCACAGGCCTCCTCCATTAGTAATGACACCTCATTTCTTACTGGGAAATGGGATTTCCTAGGATGTCACCTAGGTGAGGGCTGCAGTTGGGAGCCAATTACTCATGCCTGAAATCCAACTTCTCAGTAAGCACACTGTTGAGACTCCAGTAGCTTGTGAGGGAAATGAAATGGCATGGTGTCCCAGTCATAATAAAGTAGTTTGTGCACTTGTATCATGCTTAGCTCCCCTGTGAACACCACAGTGAACCAAACAGGCTCAGAGAGGAGCCAAGTATTCCAAGACTTGGCCAGGAGGGGTGAGCAAACCTGGGTTTGGAGCGGGAACACTCACTTTTTCAAGAGAATTTCCAGCAACTACTACATTGTCCTCCACTATTTGAAATTGTGCAGGAAGTTTCCCACATAAAAGAGATCACCTTTCTGGTAGGCAGGGATCAGCTTGGTCAGCAGCATCTCCAACAGGCCTTCCTCCAGGATCCATAGGTTACAAGGCTCATTCAGAGTCTGAGCTGACTTACCATCACACTATGTTGGCAAAACAGTGGATATTTCAAACGTAGGAATGGGACCACACTTCACACTGAGGAATTGGAATAGAGTAGATTGGAAATGACACACTCTAATCTCAGTATAGTCACTTGAAAGCACACAAGAAGGTTGTAGTGTGTGGGCAGGATGATGGGTTCAAATAAGTTTCCTCTCAATATACCTCATCTGAGTTGCCCTGGAGTTTCCTGGCTTTCTTCCTAGAGAAATGCCTGATATACTGGAATTTTGGGTTGGCACTGATCCAGCATCTACTTCTTCAAGTGAGACATCCATATCTCTCATGCCTGAGATCCGAGCCTCCTGACCTTTGGCAACAGCACAGCAACATCTTTCTGGTTCCTGAGCCACAGGCCAAGGGAGCTGGCTTGAGCTGGTTGTCACATACAGTGGCTTGGTTACCAGGGTTCCATATTCTGTTCCATTGTGAGGGAGGTAGGGTCACCTTTCAAGGCCCAATGACCAAAGCTCCTTGCTCACAGAAAACCTCCTCAAAGACATACTGGAGGCTGAATCTCCCTTCCCACCTCACATATGGATGTAGTAAACAGCACACTTTTTGTTCTAATCCCAAGTCATTACCTAGGCGTAAGTGCTACCCTTGTCTCAGGCTCAAGGAGCCTTTCTTATGTAAGGTCCATACTTAACTGTCACTATTCCCCTTACCCTTCACAAGACATTTTGCTTCACAGTGCCTTCTCAGCTTGCATTTTGCCTCTTGCACATTTATTTTTGCTAGTCCTGGGACTTGACCTCAGAGCCTGACCATTGTTCTTAGGCTTTCTTTAGGCTATAGCTGTCCCACCAAGCCACAGCACCACTTCCAGCGTTTTCTATGTATATGGTACTGAAGAATCAAACCGGAGTCTTTTTGTGTGGTAGCCAAGCACTCTACAAATAGATGAAACACCCAGGCCATCTTGCACATATTTTTCACTTCAATCTACTAGGACGTTGTTAGGTTTCTGTATCCTAATCTATTTTTCTTCCTGATGAATATCTGGGCTGTCATCTGTAAAAATGCAAGTGGGAAAATCACAGAAGCATTGGTGACATGAAAGAAAGTCTTACAGACATAGATAAGTGTTCATTCTTTGTAGGAGAAAGGATATTTTGATATGATGATGATGACTATTTATAAATACTTTATCGAGGTTGAGAGTTTGGCCCAGTGGTAGAGTGCTTGCCTAGCATCCATGAAGATCTAGGTTTGAGTCCTTAATATCACACAGATATAAAAATCCATATGGCAATGTGGCTCAAGTGGCAGAGGGCTAGACTTGGGAAAAGCTAAGAGCAGTGCTCAGGCCCTGAGTTCAAGCCCCAGGAATGGCAGAAAAAACAAAAGACAAGAAAAGAAAAGAAATGTGCTTTTTACAAGTTATTCACTCACAGCATTTGCTTCTGAATTCTTCGCTTCTTCATCTTGTGACTTATCCCTTTCCCTCAATGTAGACAAGAAAAACAGATTTTATTACTTGCTATCCTGTTGTCCAATCTTTGGATATTAATTCAAAATACAATATTGCCTGAGATATTGTGTGTGTGCATGTGTGTGTGTATCTGCCAATGTGTGCATGCACACATGTGTACAGGATTTAGGGCTTACTCATAGGGCCTGTGTGATAACCCTCAGCATCTTTTCCTCAAAGGTATTGGTCTTTCACTTCTAGCTTATTATAGCTAATTGGAGTTCCTCTTGTACCAGCCATGAGAAAATTAGTAATTGGCAGCACCTGGTCACTGAGAGAAATCCTTAGCACTGGTTCAAAAAAAGAAAGAAAATAACGAAAAAAATAAAACTTGCTGAGGAATCCATAAGGATAAACGTGCCTGTGAATAATCTTGTCATTTCAGATTCTCTCAAGAGCTTATGACTCTCTATATTTTATCAAGTTTTTTTTAAAGATATTTACGTATTTTCTATCTTACTTAAACAGAGATAGCCATCCACAAAACACAAACACAAACTCTCACACAGTATACCACCCCCCCATAAGTGTCTGGCTATGTATATATGTATACTCATATGTATTGATCTGTCTCTCTATGCTAATATATAAATGCATAAACATATGTATTTAGACAAACAGGAAACATACAAAGATAGGTCTCAGGCATTTCCAGATTTTGTGCAAGTCTTCTGAGTGCAACTTACCATTGTATTGTTTGTCAAGACAGAGTCCCTCTAACTTTTGGCCACCTTCTTGTCCTTTGATACGTTTTTCTGCCAGTCCTGGGTTTTGAACGCTAGGCCTGGATGCTGTCACTGAGCTTGAGCTTCTTGCATTCAGTAGTTTATTGCAGATAAGAGTCTCATGGAGTTTCTGTCCTGGGCTGGCTTTGAATTGTGATCCTCAGATCTCAAACTCCTGAGTAGCTAGGATGACAGTCTTGAGCTACCAGTACCTGGTTCCTTTGCCTCTTTTACCCTTTTTTTTGGCCCCACCACAGCCATGGTATCTACCTTCCTATGTTCTCTCCACCTGCCCCCAGACAGGGGTCTGACAGATGCTTTCCAACCACTTATTCATGTCCTCCTCTGTATTGGCTGACAGCTAAGACATGCACTCACTTGTCTGGATGCCAAACACAAAGCCATGTGATTGTTTCTCAGTCTGGAACATCCTATCAGATTTATAGCATCACAGAGGGTCAGGTTGATGCTCCTCCAGGGTTTCTTAAATTGTTCTCATATTAATCCACAACACGTTTGTCATCACTTGTCCAGGTAATTCATGGACTAAACCAGCATTCCCTACAAACTTAGATCCCAATACCATGAGGACACACAAGGGTGCATTAGGAGTTTGACCTGCAGGGCGATGTGAGCCTGTCTAACTTGGAGGGGATTTCTCCACCACAGGAAATGGAATACAAATTTAGAATCTGCTTTCATGAGGTGTCAATCTCTGTCAGATGTTCTTATCAAATGTGGCACTGCCTACTTCCAGCTTAAAACATGGGTTGATGACCCAGCATAACAGAGAATGTATTCACCCAGGCCCAACACACAGGCTGGGACCCTGAACTTTCAGGTAGCATTTGGCTTTGAAGGTCATGAGATCTTAGTCTACAAATGATGAGCCCCCTCCCGTGAGGCATAGCAAACGGAGCCAAAGTGCAACCCAGTTAAGCACCAGATCAAGCTTCCCTTCTTCAGTAGGGTATGGTTTGAAAACTGTGCCTAGCTTCTGTTTGAAGCCAGTCCAGAAAGGAAAGTCCATGAAACTCTCATTTCCAGTTAACTGCCAAGAAAAAGCCAAAGATAGAGATGAAGCTCAAGAGAGGTAGAGAGCCATCTGAAATGAATGGTTACACCCTGCAACATCCTCATTATCTGATCTTGAAAACATCTCTGCGTGCATCCCAGCATGCAGCCAGCATCTGGGGGTGACAGTGACCCCTGCGCCCATTGGCAATCTGCACTGTCTCTGACATCTGTAATGTGAACCTAATTCTGTTGGGTTTGTGAAGCGGTGTCAACCCTACAGAAGGAATCAACTGTGCCCTAACTCCCACTGTCCCCTGGGGCCCCTAGCATTCCCCCATCTGCACCCCTCCTGTGGCTTCTGATCCTAGGGAGCCCTCCTGCCATGTCCAACACTCACATGAAGTGCATATTTCTTCCTCTGGGGCAACTTCTCCACAGAGAGTACATGACATGCCCACTTCCCAGGCACGGGGAGATCCTGCCAAAGTAGCAAATCAGTGATAAGGACATAAAGTGATGAATAGAATTTTAGATCCTGATGGTAGACAGTCTGCAACATCCAAGGGAGAATGGAATTGGAGGGGACCAGGGATCAGGATGTGGGCATGGAGCTTCCCTGCCAACGGGGTGGGGAAGTCACAGGCTGGGGGATGCACAGGATGATCCATGGGCCCTGTGCAGCTACTGGGTCACCCCCTTCTGCATCTCAGCCTTTGGCTTTGAGCTCTGTGATCGTCAAGATGTGCACAGTCTGTACTCTGGCTGGCAGAAGAGAGGACCCTGGGAAGACAATTGTAGACCCTTTGTGAGTGTAGGAAGGGGTAGGCTGGACACCCAGTCCAAGAGGAGCTAAAACTGGAGTCGAGGGGTGTGCAAGGAGTGGGTGTGAGGGTTGTGGGCAGTCACAGTCACGGCAGAGGTGGCTCTGTCTGTGGGGTGAGTGCCTCCCTCCAGGCACAGCACTGGAGATATCAGAGATCCACATGAAAAGGAAAAGCTGGAAATGGCACTATGGTTCACATGGTAGAACATCAACCTTGAGCAAAAGAGCTCAGGGACACTACCCAAGACCTGAGTTCAAGCCTCATGACTGTAAAAGAAAAAGAACCAGGACTATGAGAGGGAACCTGGTACTCTCTTGGTCTAATCAGACACAAGAAGAGGCCGGGATAGGCTGTGGAAAAACACAGAGAACATCTTCCCCCAGCTCATCCTGTCCTGCAGGCAGGGACAGCCATGTAACTAGGGCTACGGTGAGATCTTCTTCACCCCTCTGCTGCTATCTGAATTGTAGGCCTCTGTCCTGGCATGGGGTGTCCTGATGGCTGAGCAGGTGCCCTAACCCTAGATGGAGAGCAGCCACTGACTGTGGTAGGTAAGGAGAGATCTGTTCCATAGCTATCAGGCCACCCAGCATGGGAGCCATAACCACCCCTCACCCAGGTAGAGGCCAATGGTTCTCCAGGTGCTACTAACATTGCCCCACCCCTAGCTCTGGGTACACGTGACATTCCCTCCACAAGGAGCAGGACAAAGTGAGGGATCAGGAAGCTGCCTATGGGCTTCAGATGATGGCCAGGCTGGCACTACGGATGGCCTCACTCTGTCACCACCTTCCCCTGCCTCCATCTTTCCTCCATCATGCCTCTCTACCTCCCACCCATTAACCTTGGAAACCAATGAACTGGGCTCTCATCATTCCTCTCATCTCTTCACCCACCTTGCCATGCGTCCATCTCTCTGTCACTTCCACCCCACACACATCCCACCCCCAGCCACCCTATAGCTTATGAGGATCCCAGAGGAAGCTCTTGGTGAAGGGCTTGTGACCACAAAACTGTTACAATCACCCGCTCCGGCCTGATCCACCACAGAATAAGAACAGCCAAGCAGGCACACAGTGCAGCAGGGTTGCTCTGCTGCCACCCTGATTTCTTCATGGCCAGGACTTGGCTCTCCTCAGCCTCTCAGCTCAGTAACCAGAACATTGTGCTTTCACAGAGCCATGGCTTCCAGTCTCCATGGATATAATGACATCAAGGTGATGCCAACTTCCCCATCTCTATATACTTCTAACTATGGGATGGGAGCTGAGGTTCTCTTCTGTGACTCCATCCGCTAAGAGGCTCATGCAGATTTCTATCGTTTGCTCATCATGGTGACTCTTTGGTTAACAAGTCACTGCTGGGCTTCCAGTTCACCACATATAGAAGCCATACTCCAACACTTTTCTTAGAAGGACTGATGACTTTTAAATATTCTCTAGTTTTAAATTTCTAGTTACTTCTCTCTTTCATTTATATATTTCCCTTCCTCACATACTTCCCTTTTTTTACCTTCCTTCTTTCATTCCTGGCCTTGAACTCAAGACCTGGAGCTTTTTCTTAGCTTTTCTTTGCTCAAGGTAGCACTCTAGCTCTTGAGCCACAGCTCTACTTCATTCTTTGTTCTTGCTCTAAACTGGGAGTAAGAGTCTCATGCACTTTTCCTTTTGCTGGGTTGGTTTTAAACCACAATACTAAGATCAGGATCCTGAATATGCCTCGGATTACAGGTATTATCTAATCAAAAGAAATTCCTGATTTCTTTTTCAGACATAATTAGTTCTTTCAGGTGAGCCACCAGCCACTCATGCAAGAGCATTGCAGGATCCCAGCATTCATCTTGTCTCCAGTCTTATTCCATCCATCTCACAATGGCCATCTAAAACACCCTGCTGCATGCCTGAAGTCGCAAGGAACGTTCTCAAGGCCATGAGAAGCCCCCTTAAGCTCTGCCTCAGATATGCCCAGCCCCCATCCCACTTCCACATGAGCATTTGTTTAGGAGAAATTTCCTGAGTACATCATCATCTTTTCCTCACCATTCAAATTTCATCTTTGGAGTCATTTCTCCCAGACAAAGAGGAACATGATCCATGGTTTGATAGCAGCTCCAGCTTCATAGTCCCAGCCACCAACACCCCCCCATTACCCTGCCAGACACCTGAATTCAAGAACAATGTTTTCACTACCCCTGACTCTTATCAAATGTTTTAACTTATACAGTGCATTAAACTAATTTTACTAAATAGAATAAACACATGGCATCAAGCTTCAGAATCTTTGCACCTGAACTTTTAGTGAATAACAGACACACCAGCATTTCTGTAGCCAACAGAAATCTTAGCTTTGAGATTTCAGCATTCCTGGTATCCAAGTTTGGATGTGCTAATACTGCCCTTAATGGGGCACTTAAATCACACAATCCCACAACAATCAATGTCCTTTGACATTCACTGGTAGGTGGTGCTAGGAAAAAGACTGATGTGCCAACTCCATGCTGGCTTGACCTATGCCATCTTCAAACCTGGAGCAAGTGGGGCTCCTCTCTCCATGACACATTTTGTGTACTACCCCGGGAGGACCTTTACCTTGAGACAAAATTATGAAGACTATCTCTACCAGCAAAGATTCCAGTGAGATGTGCCTACATGGATAAAGCTAAAATCTCACTAAAGTGAGGTTGTTGGCAGTGCTGGAGCCTGAACTCAGGGCCTGGGCACTAAGCATTTGTACTCAAGACTAGCCCTTTACCACTTGAGCCCAAACTCCATTCCCAGTTGTTTTTATTTTTGGTAGTAAGAATCTATCAGACTTTCCTGTTCTAGGTGACTTGGAACTTCCATACTCAGATCTCAGCCTCCTGACCAGCCTGGATTAAAAGTGTGGATCAGCCATGCCCCACACCTGAGGACTTCTGCCAGCACATTTTTTCCCAAAAATTGGAAGAGGAAGATGAGGGAGGGTTGGGCTCATCCTGCCCTGCATATGAAGGAGAGCATCAGCGCCTGAACTTCATTCTCTGTTGTAGGCTGCTGGAGGAAAAGGAAGCAAATAGGCAAGGGTGGCAGCAGATGCCACAGAACAACTTATGACCAAGACTCCCAGAGCAGACCTCAGAATCGATGACAGAGTTGGATCTACCCAGTAACAGAGGCAGTGGTGACACCTGAAACTGCGCGTTTCAGCCTTTGCTGCTAATAAACAGGGCCACCTATGTCTCAAGGAGAAAACTGAGATTTTGGTGGAGAAGGTGAGATTAAAAATTATGTATCATGCAAGAAGATAGACTATAAGGGGTCTTTTATTATTCCAAGTGAAATTTTGGATTTCCTCTTCTGTTTCTTTAAAGAATGACATTGGGATATTGATGAATATTGCACTGAATTTGTAGATAGTCCTTATCAAGATTGCCATTTTTACAATATTACTTCTTCCAAAGCAGGAGCATAGGTTTTTGCATTTCCTCAGTTCTGCGTTAATTTCCTTCTCCAGGGTTTATAGTTCCATCAAAAAGGTGCTTTACATTCTAAGTTAATTCCTAGGTATTTTATTTTCTTTGATAGCAAAATGAGTTGCTATCCTGATTCTTGCCTCATTCCTCTCATTTGTTGGCATAAAGGAAGGCAGTTGACATTGAGGGTTAATTTTGTACCCTGCTACTTTACCAAAGTTTTATATCAGCTCAAGCAGCTTCGGAGTAGGGTCGATAGGGTTCTTTAAAGACAGAATCATGTCATCTGTAAGGAGATGTGATCCAGCAATTTCACTACTTGCCAATCGTCCACATAGGACATACTAAATTCCCTAGAACAATAACATTTATCACAGCACTATTTACTATAGCAAAGTATGGAACCAACCCAGATGCCCATCAGTTGATGAGTAGATCAAATATGGTATTTTTACACAATGGAATTCTGTGCTTCTGTCAGAAAGAATGACATAGATGAATTTGTAAGGAAATAGACAGACTGTAAAGTTTAGAAATTAGTTTCTGTCTCCTTCTCTCTCTCCTTCTCTATCTCTGTAAAATTTAGAAGTTCCTGTTTCTCTCTCTTTCTCTTTCTCTCTCTCTCTCTCTCTCTCTCTCTCTCTCTCTCTCTCTCTCTCTCTCTCTCTCTCTCTCTCTCTCTCCCTCCCTCCCTCCCTCCCTCCCTCTCTCTCTCTCTCTCTCTCACTCTCTCTCTCTCTCTCTCTCTCTCTCTCTCTCTCTCTCTCTCTCTCTCTCTCTCTCTCTCCAATCCTTAGGCTTGAACTCAGGGCCTGAGCTACTTTTGCTCATTTGAACCACAGTGCTGCTTCTGGCTTGCTCTTTTCACGTAGTATTGAGGAATCTAACCCAGGCCTTCATCCTTGATAGGTTAGCACTCTACCACTAAGCCACACAGGCAGCTTTTAGAGGTTTCTGACAAAGGTTTTCCTACATGCTATTATTTCTTCTGCGAGTGCTCTTAATTCTTGCTGAAGGTTGACTTTGTTTAGAAGACTTACCCCAATGCTCCCATATACAGAGATTCTATATATAGCTAAATGTTTTTCATTACTCAGAATTTCTCTATTGTGTATGTTCTGAAATGTACTGAAGACTGACTTCTGATTAAAAGTCATTGCACATTTGTTCTATTCATTAGTTTTCTTTTCTTCTATGGGAATCAGGTTTGTGATGAACACAGAAGTATGCCTTCCAGGGCAAACACTTTCCACATTTGTAATATTCATAAGGTTTTTCTCTCCTATGTGCATTTTATACTTAGTCATGCGTTCATGATGAATTTTTCATATTCTTATATTCATACGATTTTTATCCTGTGTCTGTGTGGTATCATGCAAACTCAACTATGAGTTCTTCAAAAAAATTTCCCTTTCATTTTATTCATAGGATTCTATCCTGTGGGTGTTTAGTGATAAATCTTGACTTGTGCCTTCTGGGGAAAAGACTGAACATTTGCTACATTCATTAAGGGTTTGATCTTGTGTTGGTTCTGTGACACAAGCTGAGTTTTCTTCCACAGACTAAAACGTATTTCCTATTTATTACATTGCTAAGGCTTCTCATATGTGTGAACTCTCTTACGCTTCCTGAAGGGTGAATACTGCACGAAAGACTTTCAACTTTGGTTATATTCCTAAGGTATCTAATATGTGTGAATTCTGTTATGCCTCCTGTAATGTGACTTCCATCTGAAGGTCTTACCACATTTGATGCACTCGTACAGTTTCTCTCCTGTGTGTGTTCTCTGATGCAATTTGAGGGAAGACTTCCATTTGAAAGACATTCCACATCGGTTACATTCATAAGGTTTTTCTCCTGTTTGAATTGTCTTATGCATGTTGAGGTTTGGCTTCTGTGTGAAGGACTTTCTACATATGTTACACTCATAAGGTGTTTCTCCTGAGTATATTCTCTGATGAACATGGAGTTTTACCTTCCATTTGAAAGACTTTACGCATTCACAACATGCATAAGTTTTCTCTCCTGTGTGTGTTCTATTATGCCCATCAAGATATGACTTCCACTTGAAGGTCTTTCCACATTTGTTGCACACATAAGGTTTCTCTCCTGTGTGTGTTCTTTGATGCAATTTGAGGGAAGATTTCTGTCTGAAAGACTTTACACATTGGTTACATTCATAAGGTTTCACTCCTGTGTGTATTCTCTGATGAACACGAAGTTTTCCCTTCCCTTGGAAAGACTTTCCACATTCATTACACTTATAAGAATTCTCTCCTGTGTGTGTTATTTGATGAACTCGAAGGTGTATCTTCTGGGTGAAAGACTTTTCACATTTGTTACATTCATAAGGTTTCTCTTCTGTGTGTCTTCTCTGGTGCAAAGTGAGGTATGATTTCAGTCTAAAAGTCTTCCCACATTTATCCCATTCATAAGATTTCTCTTCTGTGTGAGATCTCTGATGTGTGCTGAGAGCTGAATTCTGGGCAGAAATTTTATTACGTTCCTCATATTCATAAGGTTTGTCTTCTCTTGGAGATCGAGGTTGGAGCGTCAGGTCTGACTTCTCAGAAATTAATTTTCACACTTGATGTACGCATCACATATCTCAGGATATTTGCTCTGAGGTATTGTAAGGCGTATTTCATTACTGAAAGATTTCTCACATTCACTACATGTATGAGGAGTCTCTCCTGTGTACATTTTCGGGTGTGTAGTGATGGTCAGTGTTAAGTACAATATTTTTCATCACACAGTACATGTAGCAGTTTTCCTCCCTCCCTGAAGAATTTCTTGGGCAGGGAGAACAGAATTATGATACTGCAGATCTATTGGACTGTCACAATCATGAATAAAATGCTCTGAATATCCGATGGATTTTTTAAGAACAGGAGACATATGAGATCTATATGCAGCATGCATCTCATCAGGCTTAGGAGACAGAAGCATGTTCTGACACTTAATGAACTCCTCAGTCCTCACCCCTAAGTTGTTACCGTTATTACTAATCAGCTCTGGATTATGTGTAGAGCTCAAATATAAAGTTCTTGCTAATCTCACGTTTTCCTCCACTTCGATACTACTTGCAACTGCTACTTCACAAAGACATTCATGTGGACTTTCCTGGCAGGTCTTGGACACATTTTCCATTACCTGGACATCTAAAATGAGTCATAGAAAAAAAGACACAAACATACATGAGATACAAATATTCCTTACTGTAAAGGTAATGACTTTACTTTCCCATCCTAAGTGTTAGATATTTTAAAATATAAAAGTGGAAATTGATTTATGAGAAATATATGCTTTTCTCCCTAACATATTAATAAAATGATATTTTACAATGACCAATAATGTTTTTCTGTGTTTTATTCTCTTTTTATATCACAGGAAATATTTATTGAAATTACCCAACTATGTATTGCTACAATTTTAAGCTGAGTACTACCTATAATATACCTGCAGCTGTTTTTTTTCAAATACTGTTTTGTTTATACATTGAGGAATAGCTGCCTTTCTTTTATTTTTGAGAAATAATCTAAATATTGTGCTGTTTTGCATCTTTTTAAAACTTTCTTTTCTTTTCTTTTTCTTTTGTAGTTCATAGGCCTCGGCCCTGTCCCTGAACACTTCAGCAGAAGACTATAACCCCTATCCTTGAGCTACAGCCCCACTTCCTGTTTTCTAGAGTTAACTACAGATAAGAGTCTCAGGTCCTGAGTAGCAGATAGGATTACCTTACCCAGTTTCAATGCTGTTTGCTTATTAACCATTAAGTGAGGAACACGAATTTTTTCTAGATTCAGCGGCCACAAGTTTGGTTTATATGTCTGTTTGCCTTTGATCCAAGCAAGAACGATTCTTGAGAGTAAGGACTTACACCTATATCCCTTCAGTTACAACTTCTCACTAAAGCCTCAATTTAGGTATTTGTGGGAATTTTGAAATTTGTTTCTTTCCATTTGAAGTCTTATAAAAATTCCTTTTCTAACACTCCTGTCCCTCAGAACCATGGAAGACCAGAAAATCTCCAGGTCATTGTGTAGTTAATTTTCTTATGTTGATTAAAACTTTGTTGTTGTTTTTTTCCTTCCATTCCTGGGTTTGAACTTAGGACCTAACTACTGTCCTTGGGTTTTCTCAAGACTAGAACCCTACCAATGAAGTCATTACTTCTGGCTTTTTCTATGTATGTGGTAATAAGAAATCAAACCTGTGTCTTTGTGCATGCTAGGCAAGCACTCTATCACTAGGCTCAATTTCTCGTGGAAAGGTATGGTTTTGAATACCAGTCTCCTCCTACCAGCAAAAGGATATTATCCTTATCAGAGAATAATGCCCTGACTTATTCCTTGTTTGCTCAATCATTTATAGTCTTAGTTTTAAAGACATGAAATATCTTTCTTTCTTTCTTTCTTTCTTTCTTTCTTTCTTTCTTTCTTTCTTTCTTTCTTTCTTCCTGTCCTTCCTTCCCTCTTTCTTCCCCCTTTCTTCTTTCTTTTTTTCTTTCTTTCTCTCTCTCTTTCTTTCTTTCTTTCTTTCTTTCTTTCTTTCTTTCTTTCATTCTTTCTTTCTTTCTTTCTTGTTTTGTAGTCATGGGACTTAAATTCTAGACCTGGCTGTTCTTCCTGAGCTCTTCAGCTCAAGGCTACTGCCCTATGTCTTTAGCCTCAACCCCACTTCTCATTTTCTATTGGTTCATTGGAGAGAAGAGTCTAAGGTGTTTTTGTGATAGGTCAGTCTTTGAACCTTGATCCTCAGATCTCAGCCTCCTAATAGCTAGGATTACAGGCATAAGCCACGGGCTCATGGCTTTCTCATTTTATTTTGTTTCACAGTCATTTCTACAGAGAAATCTAACTTTAACTCTACTGCCACATAGAATTCATTATATCACCCTATGATTCTTGGTGCCGGGGGTTTGGGCTAGCATGCACAAAGACCTGGTTCAGTTCCTTGGTACTACATACAAAGAAAAAGCCAGAAGTGGTGCTATGACTCAAGAAATAGAGATCAAGCCTTGAAAAAACCCAAGGACCATGCTCAGGCCCTGAGACCAAGCATAGGATTGGGAAAAGAAAATGATTCTTGATTCAGTCACAAAGAATTCCATAGGTTCCACACAGGATTTAGGGTAACTAAGAATATTATTGCTCAGTACATCACAACATGAACTTACCAATGGGTCTCAGGCTCCAACATCAATATGAAGATGCATTCACTCACCTGTGATATTCTTGTCAGAGGAATTTCCTATCCAGATTTCTGCACAGTGCTCTAGCTTGTCAATTAATACAGGTTTGGGAACACAGGGCCCTGTAAATTAGAAACAGTAGAGAATTATTGCTTATGCTGTGTCATCATTGCTTTAAGGTCGCAGACATCCTACTCACAAGTTATCTATTAAATCTTTTTTCTCATTTCTCACTGGCTCCATGGTTGACTTTTCCCCAGCTCTGGATTCATTTTGTATGGCATAAACTTAGCTGTCTTGCTCAAGGCTAGAAAAATACCAGTTTGAGTCCCAGCTCCACTTACACGCATAGGTCTTCATGCATGCTAGGCAAGCACTCAACCACAAAGTCAAACTCTTGACACTCCACTAACAGTTTTGAGGGGTTTCTTGGAGTTATAGAGTTTCATGGCAAATTTTATGCCATTGCTGGCTTCAAGTTAGAATTCTTAGATTTCTTCCTCCTGAATTTTTTAAGATTACAGGCATGAAACATGGCACCTAGTGCCAGGTTTCCATTATAAACTCACTGTTTAGTGATTTGTAGATCCTATTTCCAATAATGATATATATTCTATTCTGGATTGTTTATCCACTTACAATTACTGTGTAAGTTTGGAATGTCGTCTCCATTAGAGGAAACATAATTTAGAACTGTTGTCAAAGTATCCTGAAGGTATCCTGAAGAATGAGTACAAAATTACCTTAGGTTTTCTTTAGAAAGTAATGATACTTCTCAGGGCCTGGAATCTTTCATTTAAATAGTATTGAAAGTTTGATAAACATTCACGTATCTGCAAAATAACAAGGCACTTGGCCTTGCAAGTGAATTTGACTTTTGCTCACCGAAGGACACCAGGATGCTGTAGGTCTCCAGCATTACATCTCTGTACAGGGTCCTCTGAGCATTGTCCAGATGCTGCCACTCCTCCCAGCTGAAATCCACAGCTACATCATCAAATGACACCAGCTTCTGGAATGGCACATTTTCATCAAGTAATTAGCACTGAGTTATAAACACACCATGTGTGGAATTTTATTCTTTTTTTGTTGGAATTTTATTCCTTTACTTAAATGTTTAGACTTACATGAAATATTGACCTGAAAAGCTTAGGGATGGTACCTAGGCCCAGAGTTCAAGTCCCAAGACCCACAAAAAAAAAGGCAAGCCAGGTGTTTGTGGCTCACGCCTGTCATCCTAGCTACTCAGGAGACTGAGATCTGAGGACCATGGTTCAAAGCCAGCCTGGCACAAAATTCCATGAGACTCCTTTCCAATTACCCACCATAAAATGTTTAATGGCTTGTGGCATATCATGGTAGAGCAACTGTGGTATCGACAAAAATAAGTCCGGGGAGTAGATTTAGGTTATAAATGGAATTATTCCATTGAAAAGTAATTACAGTATATGATGACATACGCTTGTACTGTGAGAAAATTGCAAAATCTTAGGGTATCAAGTAATAATACTGTGAAGTACACCCAGAATGTTAATGTTCTATGTCTGCCATAATAGTCACTTGGGGAAGAAACTTTTTTTTCTTTTTTTTGCTGGGGGATTTGTAAGGCTTGAACTCTGGGCCTGGGCACTGTTCCTGAGCTCTTCAACTCAAGGCTATCACCCTACCTATGAAGCCACAGTGCCATTTCCCATATTCTAGTGGTTAATTGTAGATGAGAGTCTCATAGACTTTCTAATGCCCAGGCTGGCTTTGAACCAAATCTTTAGATATCAGCCTGATATCTGAGTAGCTAGGATTACAGGTAGAAGTCACTGCACCTGGCAAGAAATTTATTTCTTGCTGTTTTATACTACAAACTTACTGTATGTTTTACTTTTTCAAAAAGACTGAGGATGACCTTTGTTCTGTATATAATGGGAAGAGGGGTAGGGAGCTGTGAGCAGAAGAACTGAGGGGCAATACTCAGGGTAGGACAATAGCCTTAAACTAAAGAGCTCACGGCCCAAGGTCCAAGCCCCATGACTTTCCCCACTACCCCACAAAAAAGGGAAAAAATTGGAGATTGGAGAGGATTTTCTAAAAAGAATATATAGAAATAGTAGTTCAAAATGTAGAAAGAAGTTCAATATTAACAGTCATGGGAAAAATTAAAATTACAATGAAATCATTACTTTAAATATGTTAATATAAATAAAGTTTTAAACAAAAAGATCCACATACACACACACAAACACACACACACACACACGCATACAAAAAAACAACTTTCAAAGTCTAACTATTACTGGGAAGGTAGTGAGAAGAAGTAGAACTTTGGAATAGTTCTGCAAGGAATATAAAACAATCAAAAATTGCGTGGAGAGTGCTAAAAAAGTACTAAATATAGAATTACATAGAAATATGGTCCAACACTTCTATTTCTAGATTTGTACCTAACGGAAGAGAAAGCAGAGACTAGAACAAATATGTGGAGAATCCATTCACAACTATTAATAATAATCAAAAGATAGAAATATGCAAAACAATGCATTGAAAAGGAAGAACATTTTACTATATTTTACAGATGAATCTTGATTACAGTAAACTAAAAATACAGCAGTCATAAAGGAAGAGCTAGGGTATGTTTTCCCTTCCAGAGCTTCCAAGGATCAACAAACCCTTAGAGCCAAAAAGCACGATGGTTCCAGAGAATGGAGTGGAGAGGAACAGAAGCTGAATGTTTAATGATTATACATGGAAGATGAAAATTGCTCTAGTTGGGTAGAATGAAGAGAGAACTGTACCCTAAACAATGGTTATGTAGCCACACAGGATGGGACACACCTATACTCCCTGATCTTGGGAAACTCAAGAAGGATTTCTAGCCATCCTAGATGCATGGAAAGATCTATCATAAAAACTAATGTGGAGGGGCTGGGAGTTTGGCATAGTTGTAGAGTGCTTGTATGAAGACGAAGGTTCAATTCCGCAGTACCACATACACAGAAAAAAACAGAAGTAGTGCTGTGGCTCAAATAGAAGATCACTAGGCTTGAGGAAAGCTGAAAGACAGTGCTCAGACCGAGTTCCAGCCAAAGGGCTTGTTTAAAAAAAAACAAAAAAGCTGAGCATGTTGGGGTGGTGGATCACTTCTATAATCCTAGCTACTCAGGAGGCTGAGATCTGAGGATCAAGGTTTAAAGCCATCCTGGCACAAAAAGACGTGAGACTCTTATCTCCAATTTACATTTAGAAAATGGGAAGTGGGGCTTGGCTCCAGGGTAAGGTGGTAGCCTGGAGCTGAAGAGCTCAGGGATAGTGCCCAGGCTGAGTTCAAGATCTATGACCCACCAAAAAAAAAACAAAAAACAAAAAATAATATGGAAAAATTTGGATTCTGTGAATTTTATCAGGCATATAAATGTCTTTTTTTGCTGTTGAAATAACAAATTGTTTGGAAACATTTTAAAAGTTTTTACCTAGAAATGTACACTACAAATGGAATTAATATCAAACACAAAATATGCAAAAGATACAAATTATCACAATGTGGGTATCCTGCTTCTGTATCTTTTCACTGACTCCTGTTCAAATGAGTCACATATTCTGAATCATTTCTCCCAGTCGATATATGCCACACATGTTAGCTTGTACTGAACTTCTTGGGAAATCAAAAGCAAATACTAAGCAAATGTGTGTTAGATTTTGTCAACTGTGATATTTCAAATACAAATCCCTACTCATTGCATTATTTAATATCAATGCCGGAATCTAACTTTCACTGGCAGAATCTTCAATCTTTTGAGAATCTTCAAAAGGGTGTGTAAATATTTAGGATCGTTATGTCTTCCTGGAGGAAAGATCCCTTTAGTAGTATGTAGTCACCTTCTTTGTCTTTTCTTACTAATTTTAGTTTGAAGTCTATTGTATCTGATATGAGGATGGCAACTCCAGCCTGTTTATGGGGGCAGTTAGCTTGATAGAGTTTATTCCAACCTCTCACTTTCAAAAGATGATTGTTTTTGGGTAAGATGTGTCTCTTGAAGACAGCAGAACGATGGCTGTTGCTTTTTGATCCAACTAGACAGCCTATGCCGTTTAATTGGAGAGTTAAGTCCATTGATATTGAGAGTTAGGATTGAGAGATGTTTATTAGTTCCTACCATTTTTAAAAGCTTTTAGTAGGGCCTGTGTCTTGACAGTTCTGGTGGTCCTTAGATGGTATGCTGTTTAGGTGTCATTTCTTTCCCTATATTGCATTTATTTTGGTTTTCTATGTATAGAGCATCTTTGAGAATTCTCTGTATTGTTGGTTTTGTTTCGACATATTGTTGCAGCTTTTCGCTGGAATGGAATGTTTTTTATTGTTCCCTCAGTTATGAATGAGAGCTTAGCTGGCTACAGTATTCTTGGTTAGTAGTTATTTCATTTAAGGGCATGACATATATGCTTCCAGTCACTTCGTGCTTGCATGGTCTCTGCTGAGAAATCTTGGGTTATTCTGATTGGTTTGCCTTAATAGGTTTCTGGTCCCTTTTCCCTGGCTTCCTTTAGCATGTTTTCTTTCGTTTCTATTGATCCAGTTCGATCACAGTGTGGCGGTGGGATGTTCTTTTTGGTCCGGTCTGTTTGGGGTTCTAAAAGCTTCTCGTATCTGGATGGACCTGCCCTTCTGGATATTTGGGAAATTCTCTGAGATGATTCCCTGAAGAATATTTCCAATACCATTGACCTCTTTCTCCACGCGCTCCTCCATACCAACTAGCCTTAAATTAGGCTTCCTAATTGTATCTTGGACCTCCTGAAGCGCTTTCTCATATTTCGTAGATTTGGATTGACTCATTTTCTGTTCTTTCTCTATAATACCTAAATTATCTTCAGCCCCGGAAATTCTCTCCTATGCATTGTCTAACATGCTATCAAAACTGTCTACTTTATTTTTCATCTCCCTTGCTTCTAATTGCTCACTTTTGATGCCTTGCATCTCTTGTTTTAGATCATGTATGGATTTCTTTATCTCCTTGATTTCCTTTTGAGTGGTTAGCTCAGTAGCTTTATTTTCTTTGGACATTTGCTGGAGTTTGGTCACGTTTTTATTTGTGGATTCTATGAATTCATCCATCATTCTTTGAAAAACCTTTATTATGGTCTCCTTTATGGCTTCTTCTTTTTCACTTGTCACCTTGTTTATGCTTTCCTCTTGTTCAGCTATGGCTTCCTCCATTATGTCTTTCTTTATATTTTCACATTTTCCATTAATGATGTTTATCAGTTGCGTTTGTGTAGCACTTGGAAGACTATCCTCTAGGTGTGCCAGTGACTGTTCCATTATCTGTTTACATTGGGTGGTTGATGTTGATTCTTGATTTGACATTTTTCTTCAGTTTCTTGTTCTGCCCATTTGAAAATGGGAGCAAAATTACTACTAAATACGATTATAGTTTTTCAAATATAACTAACCTAGACTTCTGTAGCAGGCAGACAGTTTATGTTCACAAGTTTTGATTGGTATTATCACTCTTTCTTTTTGTGCACTTACAGACCAGTCTAATACAACCATTGATAAGCGATTTATACCCAAAACAATAAGCCTCTCAATCCAATCTCTATTGTCTTTAAGTCCCTCTGAGCCTAGAGAATAATTAACCACCTACATATACAATATTGCTCAACAGCCATCAAGTGTAGATCCGTGCAGTATAAGGGTTGAAAGACGAGCAGAGGTCCAGAGATAGAAAAAAAGAATGAGAGAGGTCAGGGGAGGTACAAGAGGATTAACGTAGGAGTGTAAGAATATTGTAGTCATGAAGAAAAGGTATAGCATAAGGATAACTGACCTAAGTTGGTAAGTAGGTAGCATATTTGAGTACAAAGTTTGGAAAGTATTAGAATAAAACTTATGTGTTGCTGCACGACTAGCTCTTAGCCCAACCAGTGGCCTCACATTGGACCATGGGATGGATCTGTTTTTCTTGTCTACGTTGAGGGAAAGGGGTATTTCACAAGATGCAGAAGCGAAGATTTCAGAAGCCAATGCTGTGAGTGAATTAGCTCGTAAAAAGGATTTTTATTTTCTTTTATCTTTCTGCCAGTTTTGGGGATGGAATTCAGGGCCTGAGCACTGTCCTCGGGTTTTCTGAAGTCTAGCCCTCTGCAACTTGAGCCACAATGCCACATCTAGACTTCCTATCTATGTGATACTGAGCAATCAAACCCAGATCTTCATGGATGCTAGGCAAGCACTCTACCACTATGCCAAACTCTCAACCCTGACATAGTAATTATAAAGTCATCATCATCATATCAAAATATCCTTTCTCCTACAAAGAATGAACACTTATCTATGTGTGTAATGCTTTTTTTTAAATTTCACTAATTCTTCTGTGTTTTCCCTCTTGAAATTTTAACACATGACAGCAAAGCTAATCATCAGGAAAAAATTGATTAGGATACAGAAACCTAATAATATCCTAGTAGATTGACGTCAAAAATATGTGCAAGATGCCCTGTGTGTTTGACCTAGTGGTAGAGTCCTTGGTTACCACGGAAAAAGACTCAGGTTTGATTCCTCATTACCACATACATAGAAAACGCTGCAAGAGGTGCTGTGGCTCGGTGGGACAGCTAAAGCCTAAAGAAAGCCCAAGAACAATGTTCACACTCTGAGGTCAAGTCCCAAGACTAGCAAAAACAAAAAAAAATTCGACAAGGGGCAAAATGCAGGCAGAGAAGGCACTGTGAAGCAAATATTTTGTAAAGGATGAGGGCAATTTTGACCCTTAAGTTTGGATCTTACCTAAGAAAGGCTCCTGGTGCCTGAGACCAGACTGGTAGTTGGGCCTAGTGGAAGATATTGGGAATGGACAAATAAGTTGTGCTGTTTACTACATCCACATGTATATTGTGAGATTGGAGGAGAGATTCAGCCTCCAGTATGTCTTTGGTGAGGTCTTCTGTGAGCAAGGATCTTTGGTCATTGGGCCCTGAAAGGTGACCCTGCCTCCCTCACAATGGAACAGAATATGGAACCCTGGTAACCAAGCCACTGTTACTAACAACCAGCTCAAGCCAGCTCACTTGGCCTGTGGCTCAGGACGAAGAAAGTTGTTGCTGTGCTGTTGCCAAAGGTCAGGAAACTCGAGTCTCAGGCATGGAAGTTGTGGATGTCTTACTCGAAGATGTACATGCTAGATCTTTGCCAAGCCAAAAAACCACTATAACAGGCCTTTCTCTAAGAAGAAGGCCAGAAAAATTCAGGGCAACCAGATGAGGTAAATTTCTAAGAGGAAATGTATTTGACCCCATCATCCACCCCACACACTACAACTTTCTTTTTCTTTCATTTTTTTATTGTAATTAGTAAAAGGGTTACATGATATTTGCCAGGTAGAAGGTGCATTAATTCACATACATTGATACCCTTTCACATGTCTTGGTACCCATTTCCCTCCAACCCCACACCCCCCTCCCTTCTTGGTTTTCCCCCCTTCCCTATGAAATTTCAAATATCCAAATACAAAAAAATTCAATATATCAGATAACAAAGTGAGATACTATACCAATATGGGATAACCAGGGACAGCAAAGGAGATGAGAGACAACATAGTACATTAAGGACAACAATCATTCATTATATGGCTTTTGTTTCAATATCCTGGAGGTCCTTTCAATTAGCTTCACGACATATGGCCTTATATATGGCCTTTTGCTCTATTGCAAATCTCTGCAAGTAGAGCCCAAGGTTTCTACTGATTATGACGAATGAGGGAAACCACTGAGCCTAAGTTCCTTTGAGTTGCCTTACTTCACTTAATATGATTTGTTCTAAGTCTTTCCATATCCTAACAAATGGGGCGATGTCATTCTTATTGACAGCAGCATAGAATTCCATTGTGTACAAATACCACAACTTGTTGATCCACTCATCAACTGAGGGACATCTGGGTTGGTTCCATATCTTTGCTATGGTGAATAGCGCTGCAATGAATATTGTTGTGGTAGTGGGTTTAGTATGCCCTTGTTTCTGGATTGTTGGGTAAATGCCAAGTAGTGGAATTGCTGGGTCATAGGGGAGTTCTATGTTTAGCGTTTTGAGGCACTGCCACACTGCTTTCCATAGTGGTTGAACGAGTTTGCACTCCCACCAACAGTGTAGTAGTGATCCCTCCTGGCCACATCCCCTCCAGCATCTGTTGTCATTCGTTTTCCTGATCCTGGCCATTTTAACTGGAGTGAGGTGGAATCTTAGAGTTGTTTTGATATGCAATTCTTTTACGACCAGAGATGTTGAGCATTTCTTCATGTGTCTATAGGCCATTTTTGTTTCTTCTTCAGAGAAGACTCTCTTTAAATCTTTGGCCCATTTTTTAATGTGATGGGTGTTACTTTGGAGGTTAGTTTTGGAGTGATTCAATTTTTTGAGTTGTTGATATAATTTAGATATGAGGCCTTTGTCCGTTGTTTGGTTGGAGCAGATCTTTTCCCACTCTGTAGGCTTCCTGATTAGTTTACTAGCTATATCCTTTGCCATACAAAAGCTCTGCAGTTTAATGCAGTCCCACTTATCCAGCCTTTCTTTCATTTGTTGTGATTCTAGGTCCTTATTAAGAAAGTTTCGACTCGTGCCAAGGAGGCCTAGTGTATATCCTATTCCTTCCTGTAAACTTTTCAGTGTGTCAGTTTTACCTCCAGGTCTTTGATCCATTTGGAGTTAATTCTACTGCAAGGTGACAAAGAAGGATCCAACTTTAGTTTTCTGCAGGTGCTTAACCAGTTCTGCAAGCACAACTTGTTGAAGAGGCTATCATCCTTCCATTCTATTTTTTTGGCTCCCTTGTCAAAGATTAGGTGGCCATAGGTCTGTGGTTTAATATCTGGGTCCGCAGTTCTATTCCATTGGACTTCAGGCCTGTTCTTGTGCCAGTACCAAGCTGTTTTGAGAATTATAGCTCTGTAATAGAGTCTAAAGTTTGGGATTGAAATTCCTCCAGCTCTGTTCTTTCCGCTAAGAAGTGTTTTTTCTATACGGGGTCTTTTATTATTCCATATGAAATTTTGAATTACCTCTTCTATTTCTTTAAAGAATGACATTGGGATGTTGATGGGTATTGCATTGAATTTGTAGATAGCCCTTGGCAAGATTGTCGTTTTCACAATGTTGATTCTTCCAATCCAGGAGCATGGGAGGTTTTTGCATTTCCTTAGTTCTGCTTTAATTTCCTTTTTTAGGGTTTTAAAGTTTTCATCTAAACGGTCCTTTACATTCTTAGTTAAGCTAATTCCTAGGTACTTTATTTTCTTTGGGGCTATTGTGAAAGGAGTTTCTTTCCTGATTATTGCCTCGTTCCTCTCACTGTTGGCGTAAAGGAAGGCAGTTGATTTGTGAGGGTTGATTTTATGGCCTGCTACCCTTCCAAAGCTGTGAATCAGCTCAAGGAGCTTGGGAGTAGAGTCTGTAGGATTCTGTAAATACAGAATCATGTCATCTGCAAAGAGGGATAGTTTTATTTCCTCTTTCCCTACTTGGATCCCCTTTATGCTTGCTTCTTGCCTTATTGCACTGCCTAGGAAATTTAGTACTATGTTAGAAAGGAGTAGAGAGAGTGGGCATCCTTTTCTCCTTCCTGATTTTAGAGGGAATGGCTTTAGATTTTCACCATTAAGTATAATACTAGCAGTGGGTTTCTCATACACAGCCTTGATTACATTGAGAAATGTTCCATGGATTCCTAGTTTCTCCACATTTTTTAACATAAAGGGGTTTTGGATCTTATCAAGTGCCTTTTCCGCATCTATTGAGACAATCATGTGATTTTTGTCCTTGCTCCTGTTGATGTGTTGAATTATATTAATTGATTTGTGTATGTTGAACAGCTTTGCCTCCCTGTGATGAATCTAGTTTGATCATAGTGTATAATTTTTTTGCTGAGTTGTTGTAGACGGTTGGCCAGTATTTTGTTGAGAAGTTTTCCATCGATGTTCATCAAAGAAATGGGTCTATATTTCTCTTTCTTTGATGAATCTCTGTCTGGTTTGGGGATGAGGGATATACTGGCTTCACAGAATGAGTTTTGTAAACGACACTCATTTTCAGTTTCGTTGAAGAGCTTGAGGAATATTGGTGTGAGCTCTGCTTTGAAGACCCTACAGAATTCAGCTGTGAATCCATCTGGCCCTGGGCTCTTTTTAAGTGGAAGTTGTCTAATTTCCATTTCTATTTCAGAGCTTGAAATAGGCCTGTTGAGTTGGGTTAGCTCTTCTTGGTTCAGTGTGGGTATGTTAATATTGTCTAGGAATTCATCCATTTCTTCTAGATTCTCAAATTTGTTGGCATAAAGGTTTGAGAAGTATTCCCTCATGATATTCTGAATCTGGGTAATTTCTGTCGTGATATCACCATTTTCATCTGCAATTTTGTTTATTTCGATATGCTCTCTTCTTTTTTTGGTAAGATTTGCTAAGGGCTTGTGAATTTTGTTAATTCTATCAAAGAACCAACTTCTTGTTTTCTTGATTCTTTCTATAGTTTTATTTATTCCAAATCATTTAATTCTGCTTTGATTTTAATAATTTGCTTTCTCCTAATGGGTTTAGGGTTGGTTTGTTGCTCTTTTTCCAGGAGGTTAAGGTGAGACATTAACTAGTTGGTTTACCATTTTTCCAACTTGCTATTGTAGGCACTCAGAGCTATAAATTTTCCTCTGAGTACTGCCTCTGTTGTGTCCCTAAGGAGTTGATATTTGTGTGCTCCTTATTGTTAAATTTCTTAAACAGTTGGATATCTGTTCTGATCTCTTCGATTACCCATTGTTTTTGATTCAACAATGTGTTGTTCAGTCTCCAGGAGTTATAGGGATTTCGTTGCTGGAGATGTATGTTCAGTTCCAATTTGATGCCTTTATGGTCTGAGAGTGTGCATGGAATAATTTCAGTGTTTCTGAATCTGTCCGTGTTTGTTTTATGGCCTAAGATGTGGTCTATTTTGGAAAATGTTCCATGTGCTGCTGAGAAAAACGTATATTGTGTTGTTACTGGGTGGAATATTCTGCAGATGTCTGTTAGATCTAGTTGGTCTCTATAGTTGTTCAGTTCTAAGGTTTCTCTGTTGAGTTTTTGCCTTGTTGATCTGTCCATTGGTGAGAGTGGTGTGTTAAACTCACCAACAAACACTGTATTTCGATCTATGTATGGTTTCAGTGTAAGTAAAGTTTGCTTGATGAAGTTTGGAGCTCCGGGATTGGATGTGTAAATATTTAGGATCGTTATGTCTTCCTGGAGGAAAGATCCCTTTAGTAGTATGTAGTCACCTTCTTTGTCTTTTCTTACTAATTTTAGTTTGAAGTCTATTGTATCTGATATGAGGATGGCAACTCCAGCCTGTTTATGGGGGCAGTTAGCTTGATAGAGTTTATTCCAACCTCTCACTTTCAAAAGATGATTGTTTTTGGGTAAGATGGGTCTCTTGAAGACAGCAGAACGATGGCTCTTGCTTTTTGATCCAACTAGACAGCCTATGCCGTTTAATTGGAGAGTTAAGTCCATTGATATTGAGAGTTAGGATTGAGAGATGTTTATTAGTTCCTACAATTTTTAAAAGCTTTTAGTAGGGCCTGTGTCTTGACAGTTCTTGTAATCCTTAGATGGTATGCTGTTTAGGTGGCATTTCTTTCCCTATATTGCATTTATTTTGGTTTTCTATGTATAGAGCATCTTTGAGAATTCTCTGTAGTGTTGGTTTTGTTTCGACATATTGTTGCAGCTTTTCGCTGGAATGGAATGTTTTTTATTGTTCCCTCAGTTATGAATGAGAGCTTAGCTGGCTACAATATTCTTGGTTGTTAGTTATTTGATTTAAGGGCATGACATATATGCTTCCAGTCACTTCGTGCTTGCATGGTCTCTGCTGAGAAATCTGGGGTTATTCTGATTGGTTTGCCTTTATAGGTTACTGATCCCTTTTCCCTGGCTCCCTTTAGGATCTTTTCTTTCGTTTCTATTGATCCAGTTCGGATCACAATGTGGCGGTGGGATGCTCTTTTCTGGTCAGGTCTGTTTGGGGTTCTAAAAGTTTCTCGTATCTGGATGGGCCTGCCTTTCTGGATATTTGGGAAATTCTCTGAGATGATTCCCTGAAGTATATTTCCAATACCATTTACCTCTTTCTCCACGCCTACTCAATAACAACTAGCCTTAATTAGGCTTCCTAATTGCATTTTGGACCTCCTGAAGCGCTCTGTCATATTTCCTAGATTTGGATGGACTCATTTTCTGTTCTTTCTCTATAATAACTAAATTATCTTCAGCCCCGGAAATTCTCTCCTCTGCATTGTCTAACCTGCTATCAAAGCTATCTACTTTATTTTTCATCGCCCTTCCTTCTAATTGCTCATTTTTGATGCCTTGCATCTATTGTTTTAGATCATGTATGGATTTCTTTATCTCCTTGATTCCCTTTGAGTGGGTAGCTCAGTAGGTTTATTTTCTTTGAACATTTGCTAGAGTTTGGTCACGTTTTTATTTGTGGATTCTATGAATTCATCCATCTTTCTTTGAAGAACCTTTATTATGGCCTCCTTTATGGCTTCTTCTTTTTCACTTATCACCTTGTTTATGATTTCCTCTTGTTCAGCTATGACTTCCTCCATTATCTCTTTCTTTATATTTTCACATTTTCCATTAATGATGTTTATCAATTGCATTTGTGTAGCACTTGGAAGACTCTCCTCTAGGTTTGCCAGTGACTTCTCCATTGTCTGTTTACATTGGGTGGCTGATGTTGTTTTTGATTTGACATTTTTCTTGAGTTTCTTGTTCTGCCCATTTGAAAATGGGAGAAAGATTACTACTAAATACGATCATAGTTTTTTAGATATAACCAACCTAGACCTCTGTAGCTGGCAGACAGTATATGTTCACAAGTTTTGATTGGTATTATCACTCTTTCTTTTTGTGCACTTACAGACCAGTCTAATACAACCACTGATAAGCGATTTATACCCAAAACAATAAGCCTCTCAATCCAATCTCTATTGTCTTTAAGTCCCTCTGAGCCTAGAGAATAATTAACCACCTACATATACAATAATGCTCAACAGCCATCAAGTGTAGATCCGTGCAGTATAAGGGTTGAAAGACGAACAGAGGTCCAGAGATAGAAAAAAAGAATGAGAGAGGTCAGGGGAGGTACAAGAGGATTAACGTAGGAGTGTAAGAATATTGTAGTAATGAAGAAAAGGTATAGCATAAGGATAACTGACCTAAGTTGGTAAGTAGGTAGCATAATTGAGTACAAACTTTGGAACGTATTAGAAGAAAACTTAAGTCTTGCTGCACGACTATATCTTAGCCCAACCAGTGGCCTCACAGTGGACCATGGGATGGATCTGTTTTTCTTGTCTACGTTGAGGGAAAGGGGTATTTCACAAGAGGCAGAAGCGAGGATTTCAGAAGACAATGCTGTGAGTGAATTAGCTCATAAAAAGCATTTTTATTTTCTTTTATCTTTCTGCCAGTCCTGGGGCTTGAATTCAGGGCCTGAACACTGTCTTCGGGTTTTCTCAAGTCTAGCCCTTTGCAACTGGAGCCACAGTGCCACATCTAGATTTTCTATCTATTTGATACTGAGCAATCAAACCCAGATCTTCATGGATGCTAGGCAAGCACTCTACCACTATGCCAAACTCTCGACCCTGACATAGTAATTATAAAGTCATCATCATCATATCAAAATATCCTTTCTCCTACAAAGAATGAACACTTATCTATGTGTGTAATGCTTTTTTTACAATTTCACTAATTCTTCTGTGTTTTCCCGTCTTGCATTTTTTACACATGAGAGCAAAGCTAATCATCAGGAAAAAATTGATTAGGATACAGAAACCTAATTCTGTCCTAGTAGATTGACGTCAAAAATATGTGCAAGATGCCCTGTGTGTTTGACCTAGTGGTAGAGTCCTTGGCTACCACGCAAAAAGACTCAGGTTTGATTCCTCATTACCACATACATAGAAAACGCTGCAAGAGCTGCTGTGGCTCGGTGGGACAGCTAAAGCCTAAAGAAAGCCCAAGAACAATGTTCACACTCTGAGGTAAAGTCCCAAGACTAGCAAAAACAAAAAAAATTCGACAAGGGGCAAAATGCAGGCAGAGAAGGCACTGTGAAGCGATTGTTTTGTAAAGGATGAGGGCAATATTGACCCTTAAGTTTGGATCTTACCGAAGAAAGGCTCCTTGAGCCTGGGACCAGACTGGTAGTTGGGCCTAGTGGAAGACATTGGGATTGGACAAATAAGGTGTGCTGTTTACTACATCCACATGTATATTGTGAGATTGGAGGAGAGATTCAGCCTCCAGTATGTCTTTGGTGAGTTCTTCTGTGAGCAAGGATCTTTGGTCACTGGGCCCTGAAAGGTGACCCTGCCTCCCTCATAATGGAACAGTATATGGAACTCTGGTAACGAAGCCACTGTAACTAATAACCAACTGAAGCCAGCTCACTTGGCCTGTGGCTCAAGAGGAAGAAAGATGTTGCTGTGCTGTTGCCAAAGTTCAGGAAACTCGAGTCTCAGACATGGAAGTTGTGGATGTCTTACTCGAAGATGTACATGCTATATCATTGCCAAGCCACAAATCCAGTATAACAGGCCTTTCTCTAAGAAGAAGGCCAGAAAATCCAGGGCAATCAGATGAGGTATATTTCTAAGAAGAAATGTATTTGACCCCATCATCCTCCCCACACACTGCAACTTTCTTTTCTTTTTCAATTTTTTATTGTAATTATTAAAGGGTTACATGATATTTGCCAGATAGAAGGTGCATTAATTCACATACATTGATACCCTTTCACATGTCTTGGTACCCATTTCCCTCCAACCCCACACCCCCACCCGTCTTGGTTTTCCCCCCTTCCCTACCAAATTTCAAATATCCAAATACAAATAAATTCAATATATCAGATAACAAAGTGAGATACTATACCAATATGGGATAACCAAGGGACAGCAAAGGAGATGAGAGACAACATAGTACATTAAGGACAACAATCATTCATTATGTGGCTTTTGTTTCAGTATCCTGGAGGTCCTTTCAATTAGCTTCACATTATATGCCCTTATATATGGCCTTTGGCTCTATTGCAAATCTCTGCTAGTAGAGCCCAAGGTTTCTACTGATTATGACGAATGAGGGTAACCACTGAGCCTAAGTTCCTTTGAGTTGGCTTACTTCACTTAATATGTTTTGTTCTAAGTCTTTCCATTTCCTAACAAATGGGGCAATGTCATTCTTTCTGACAGCAGCATAGAATTCCATTGTGTACAAATACCACAACTTGTTGATCCACTCATCACCTGAGGGACATCTGGGTTGGTTCCATATCTTTGCTATGGTGAATAGCGCTGCAATGAACATTGTTGTGCTAGTGGGTTTAGTATGCCCTTGTTTCTGGATTGTTGGGTAAATGCCAAGTAGTGGAATTGCTGGGTCATAGGGGAGTGTATGTTTAGCCTTTTGAGGCACTGCCACACTGCTTTCCATAGTGGTTGAACGAGTTTGCACTCCCACCAACAGTGTAGTAATGATCCCTCCTGGCCACATCCCCTCCAGCATCTGTAGTCATTCCTTTTCCTGATCCTGGCCATTCTAACCTGAGTGAGGTGGATTCTTAGAGTTGTTTTGATTTGCGTTTCTTTTATGTCCAGAGATGTTGAGCATTTCTTCATGTGTCTATAGGCCATTTTTGTTTCTTCTTCAGAGAAGACTCTCTTTAAGTCTTTGGCACATTTTTTAATGGGATGGGTGTTACTTTGGAGGTTGGTTTTGGAGTGATTCAATTTTTTGAGTTGTTGATATATTTTAGATATGAGGCCTTTCTCCGTTGTTTGGTTGGTGAAGATCTTCTCCCACTCTGTAGGCTTCCTGATTAATTTACTAGCTATATCCGTTGCCATACAAAAGCTCTGCAGTTTAATGCAGTCCCACTTATCTAGCCTTACTCTGATTTGTTGTGATTCTTGGTCCTTATTAAGAAAGTTTCGACCTGCGCCAAGGAGGCCTAGTGTATCTCCTATTCCTTCCTGTAAACTTTACAGTGTGTCTGCTTTTACCTCCAGGTCTTTCATCCATTTGGAGTTAATTCTAGTGCAAGTTGACAAAGAAGGATCCAACTTTAGTTTTCTGCAGTTGCTTAACCAGTTCTGCTAGCACAACTTGTTGAAGAGGCTATCTTTCTTCCATTCTATATTTTTGGGTCCCTTGTCAAAGATTAGGTGGCCATAGGTCTGTGGTTTAATATCTGGGTCTGCAGTTCTATTCCATTGGACTTCAGGCCTATTCTTGTGCCAGTACCAAGCTGTTTGAGAATTATAGCTCTGTAATAGAGTCTAAAGTTTGGAATCGAAATTCCTCCAGCGCTGTTCTTTCTGCTAAGAAGTGTTTTTGCTATACTGGGTCTTTTATTATTCCATATGAAATTTTGAATTGCCTCTTCTATTTCTTTAAAGAATGACATTGGGATGTTGATGGGTATTGCATTGAATTTGTAGATAGCCCTTGGCAAGATTGTCATTTTCACAATGTTGATTCTTCCAATCCAGGAGCATGGGAGGTTTTAGCATTTCCTTAGTTCTGCTTTAATTTCCTTTTTTAGGGTTTTAAAGTTTTCATCTAAACGGTCCTTTACATTCTTAGTTAAGCTAATTCCTAGGTACTTTATTTTCTTTGAGGCTATTGTGAAAGGAGTTTCTTTCCTGATTATTGCCTCGTTCCTCTCACTGTTGGCGTAAAGGCAGGCAGTTGATTTGTGAGGGGTGATTTTATGGCCTTCTGCCCTTCCAAAGCTTTGAATCAGCTCAAGGAGCTTAGGAGTAGAGTCTGCAGGATTCTGCAAATACAGAATCATGTCATCTGCAAAGAGGGATAGTTTTATTTCCTCTTTCCCTACTTGGATCCCCTTTATTCTTGCTTCTTGCCTTATTGCACTGCCTAGGAATTCTATTACTATGTTAAAAAGGAGTGGAGAGAGTGGGCATCCTGAATGCTACTCCTTGGCACTTTTATGCAAATCTTAGGCCTGTGGCATTTATGCACAATTCAACGCTCTGTTTTTTGCTGGTTAATTAGAGGTAAAAATCTTATGGAATTTATTGCATGGCTCATTTTGAACTGGAATCCTCAGGTCTCAGCTTATCTTGAGTAGCTAGGATTACAGTACTTTTACAACCTGTATGCTCATACACATCGCTTCTGATTCAAACACTCATTTTCAATTTACCTAACAAGATGTGAGGATAGATGATTGACTGTATTTTACTAGATGGGCTTCTAGTGAGTATATATTTCCACTTCCACTCTGAAGCCAGGGAAATGTTTCTGGTACATGTTTCAACTATCTCCCAAAGAGGAAATTATGTGTGAGTACGTTTGCTAGTATTTCAGATAAGAGATGGACTTTGGTGTTTGGAACCTGTTGGGCATAGTGTATCAACTGTGCTGTGATAATAGAGATGATGTTTCAGACAGGAATATTTTCATCCCAGGCAGACTTAATCCAGATCCTTGGATTTCAGGCCTTGAGTAGATAGAATTACAAGTGTGAGCTGCCACCACCACCTGGTTCATTTTGGAAACCTGAATTGCTTCTCCTTTGTTCCTTTCCTTTTTTGGAAGATTGATCTAAGCTGGCTGATTGTGCATCACAACGAAGTGACTGGCCTCAGGAATTGCAAATATTTGTTTCATCAGCACGGAATGAATGAAGTTGATCTAAACCCAATAGTATTTTCCTTCTGATAAATAGGGAACTAACCTATATCATTTTTCCTTGCCTTTGCTTCCCCAAAGCAAGCAACATGTTTCTTAAAAACTATACTTCATGAGAATATTATAATTAGAAGCTATCTTCTGCACACTTCAGAATAGCCCTTGCATTTATAAACTTATATTACAATATTAGGTAGAAGAATGGTGACTGTTAGTTTCATAACTATTTCATATGATTTACTCTTTAAGGCTCATTAACTCAAGAAGGGATTAAATACATTTAGATAATAGTAGAACATAGCTGCTGCTGATTTGATGTGTGTGCAGATGATACACAGATTTATTAGGATTACTCAAAAGTTTTCTTCAAATTTTCAGTAGTAGACTGGTATGCTAACTGAGAGGTGATAGTAATGATGCTGAAATACTATGAATCAGCTATGAAGCAGAATTTCAGGGGAGAGTATTTGCTAGGGACTTAATTTCTAAGACGCATATCAAGAATATTGAACTATATCACCAAATGATGGAGGACTCAGCGTCACATTTTGTTTGTATTATGCAAGTCCTGGGACTTGAAGCCAGGGCCTGGGAACTGTCCTTAAATGTTTTTTTTTTGCTTCAGGCTAGTGTTCTACCACTTGATCCACAGCTCCACTTCCAGATTTTTGGTAATGAACTGTAAATCAGAATGTCATGCAATTTGTTTGGGCTGGATTCAAACCTGATTCTGTGTAGATAGGATTCCAAGTGTGAGCGCACAGAGCCTGGCTAGTATCATTCATCATTCAAGTCATGGGACTGCAATTCTGCACCTGGGTCTTGTCACTGAGCTTTTCAGCTCAAGACTACTGCCCTATCCCTTGAGTCATAGGGCCGCTTCTGGGTTTCTGGTGGTTAATTGGAGATAAGAGTCACATGGACTTCAGTGCCCAGGCTGACTTCGAACTGCTATCCTTGGATCCCAGCCTCTTGAGTAGCTAGATTTACAAGTGTGAGCCACCATACCCGGCTAAATTATTTTTTTAAGTTAATTTTTTTTGTTAAGTCAATATATAGTTGGCATACGGTTACATAAGTAATGAACACATTTCTTAAGAAAATTGTTATCCCCTCCCTCATTTTTCTCTGTTTTCCTAACCTCAGTCCCCTCTCCACCCAGATAGTTCAGTTCATTTCCTTTTAGTGTCTTCCAAGTATCACTGTTCAATTGGTTCACCCTTTTTCCTTTGTTTTTTTTTTTTACCATTTTATTATACCCTCTCCATTCCCCAAATCACGTAAACCTATGTACAAGACACAGGGTACCCGAATTCATCACAGTGACTACAGAGAGTAAAACTAAAGGGAAAAATAAGAAAAGAGGTAAAAAGCAAAGAAAATGAAAGAACATCATACAGTACCTTAGAAGCAACAACACTGAAAAAACAAAACATAAAACCTTGGGCTGAAAATGTAGCTTGCCTAGCATGTATGAAACCCTGGATTCCATTCCTCAGCACCACATAAACAAAAACTGGAAGTGCCACTGTGACTCAGCTGGTAGATTTCTAACGTTCAGCACAGAGTGTCTCCAAGTGACAAAAATCTGTCACATTTAAGTGAGGCTTCAAAACTTTGCTAGGAACCAGTTACGTGATTTGGAAGAAAGTCCAATTTTCAAAAAATCACTAGCCAAGCGCTGGAGGGTCATAATTGTCATTCTTCTACTAGCCAGGGAGAAGGTGATTCAAAGCCTTTGCAAGCAAAAAAACGAAAACAAAAAAAAACTAAGATTCTTCTCTCCACTTATCCACCCAAAAACTAAGTGAAGTTGTGGCTAAAACTGGTACAGCATTAGCCTTGAGGAAAAAGAACTAAGAGACCTTGCCCAGGTCCAAAGTTCAAGCTCCCCACCAAGAAAGAAAAAAAAAGGAGTCCTGATACCTTAGTTTCAAAAGTATATCTGGATATCTTAGTAGATTTTTCTGATCTTTCCTCATTCATCTCATGGAACCACATAATCTTGATCCTGATCTGACTAAGAGCCTGCATTGTGCTTAATAAATTCATTCCACATATTCCAGTAGAATCTGGACAGCTAACAGCCACTTACCACTGCTTTATTCTACGTTTAGGCCAGTATGTCTTCATACCATCTACACAGTCAGCTATATCATCTTTCCAGAAGTAGCATTGAGTGTAGAACACTCAGAACTAAAATAATTGCATAAAGATGTAATAAAACTCCTTGATTCATTAAGAAAATTTCTGTACCACTTAGAGCAAGTACATTAGTGGTATTTACCTCTAGCCTCTTTTTTTAAAAAAAATTTATTAACATTGAATTTTACATCATATTTCAAATGTCATGTTTAACCAACAAGTATTCAAGAAGGGAATCGCTATACAATCACTGGCACATAAATTTTAGAATATAGTAAAAATTAAGCTGAGTCTTTGTATGTCATAGATACAGATTAATCTATAATAAAACACATGTCTATAGAGTGTATAGTCTATCCTAGATTTTTATGTCTATGTAGTTATGTTTATATCTCCAAAATTATGTCCAGAACTTTGGGTATGAACTATTCAATCATCGCTCTACTACTGTTTGAAACTAATATCCATATATTCAGGATACCATGTAACTTTGTTCCTTGGTCTTGACTTATCTCACTCAACAGGATTCACTCTAATTTCATCCACTACCCCAAAAATGCCATTATTATTTTTCTTCTGTGCAGATCTTCTTTTTATGTATTTATTTTTATTGTAATTTATAGAAGGGTTACATTATATTCACCAGATAGAAGGTGCATTACTTCTCAAACTTTGATACCCCATGTAATGATATGGTCCCCATTTCCCTTCCCCTACCCCCACTCATGTTCATTTACCCCTTCCCTATCCAATTTCAAATAACCAATTAGGCACATATGAAATAGATCAGAAAACAAGGTGAAATGTTGTAACAATATGATATAACCAAGGGATAGCAAAAGAGATAAGAGATCACATACTTCATTAAGGACAACAATCACTCATTATATGAGTTTTGTTTCTTTATCTTGGAGGTTCTTACATTTAGTGTCATACTATTTGTCACGATGTCTCTAGATTTTGTTCTATTGTAAATCTCTGGTAGCAGAGCCCAAGGTTTCTACTGAATTTGACAAATGAGGGAGACTCTTGGGCCTATGTTCCTTTGAGTTTGGCTTACTTCACTTAATATGATTTTTTTCCTTTTCATCCACTTCCCCGAGAATGCCATTATTTTATCTTGTCGGTTGGCTATGTATCATTCCATTGTGTGTGTGTGTGTGTGTGTGTGTGTGTGCGTGCGTGTATCACATTTTTTGTAGTAGAACATCTGGTTGTTTCCATCATCCAGCCTCATTTTCTACAGATATTTTTATAGTCTCTTTTTTATTTTCAGGGTAATGTATAGAGGGGTTACGATTACATTTACAGGTAGTGGACTGCATTACTTCACACACATTTATTCCACTCCACATGTTTTTGTCCCCAGTTCCCTCTCCCCTCCCCTTCCCAATCATCTTGTTTCCCCCTTCCCTTTCCTATTTGACATAAACAAATAAACATATATACAATATGCCAGTGAAAAAATCAGATACAGTAACAATCTAACATTAACCAAAGGGCAAAATAAGAGATGAGAAATAACATAGTAGATTAAGGACAAAAATCACACAAGATTAAGAGCAACGATGACACAAGATATAGCTCTTGTTCCCATATCCTAGAGATCCTTTCATTTAGTCTCATCCTATATGACCTTATATACCTAGGTTTTTGAGTTATTGTAATCCTCTGCTAGGAGAGTCCTAGATGTGAACTAATTATTACAAATGAGGGAAACCATTGAGCTTATGTTTGTTTGGGTCTGGCTTGCTCTCACTTAACATGAATTTTTCCAAGTCTTTCCATTTCCTTACAAATGGGGCAATGTCATTCCTTCTGATGGCAGCATAGCATTCCATTGGGTATAAGTACCACATCTTCTTGATTCAGTCATCTACTGAGTGGCATCTGGGTTGGTTTCATATCTTTGCTATGGTAAATAGTGCTGCAATGAGCATCATTGTGCTAGTGGCTTTAGTATGCCCTTTTTTCTGGACAATTGGGTAGATGCCAAGTAGTGGATTTGCTGGATCATAGGGGAGCTCTATGTTCAGTCTTTTGAGGAACCACCACACTGCTTTCCCTAGTGGTTGAACGAGTTTACACTCACACCAACAGTGTAGGTGTGATCCCCACTGGTCACTTCCCCACCAGTATCTCTTAATAGATTTTTTGATAATGGCCATTCTGACTGGAGTCAGGTGGAATCTCAAAGTTGTTTTGATTTTCATTTCCCTTATTGCTAGAGATATGGAGCATTTCTTCATGTGTCTAAAGCCCATTTTAATTTTTTCTTCAGAGAATACTCTTTTAAGTCTTTAGCCCACCTTTTAATAGGATGGTTGTTTCTTTGAAGATTTGTTTGGGAGAGATTCATTTTTTTCTGGTATAGATATATTTTAGATAACTACATATATTTTTGTAGAAAAAAGAATGGAAGCCATCATGCTGGCTCACAACTTAATTTCAGCTACTTAGGAGGCTCAGGGCTTAGGATAACATGTCAAAGCCAACCAGGGCCCTAAAGTTTGTGAGATCAAACTCTGTGAACATACATTGACTGTAAGAGGAATCTCACTGCCTGGGAATGTAGCCTAATGGTAGAGTGCTCACCTAGAATGCATGAAGACCTTGGTTCTATTCACCGGTACCGCATACTCAGAAAAAAGCTAGAAGTGGTGCTGTGTCTCAAGAGGCAGAGCACTCACCTTGGGCAAGCGAGTCCAACGAAAATGTCTAGGCCCTGAGTCCAAGCCCTAGGACTGGCAAAAAGAAAAAAAAAGAGCAATCTTACTTAAGTAACAAGGAATGTACCCTATATTTATACAGACTGAAAAATTCATTAAGAAATTAGAAAATATGTATAAAGTGCATAATTTCTTTTGTGTGTTGGCACTGGGTCTTCAACTGAGTGCTTCAGCTCTATCCCTGACCTTTTCTGCTCAAGGCTAGCACTCTACCAATGCAGCCCCAAATCAACTATCTTCAATTGAGATATAAGCGATGAATATTTCAGGGTGCTTCATGAAAAACATTTTTATAAATTGAAACTTTCAACACAGTCTTATTTTAGTATGAATGTTGAGATGGGAAGAGACAGAAAAAGTGAAATGTTTCCTGATCCCCATAGAGAAGAGACTCAGCAGAACCACTGTGGTCTGCAGGCTTCTTTGTGAGTTTTGTTTGCTTGTTTGATTTTTGTCAATTGTGGGGCTTGAACTCTGGGCCTGGGCACTGTCCCTGAGCTCTTCAGCTCAAGGCTAGTGCTTTAATCTGTCAACCACAGTGCCACTTCTGGTTTTTCTGACAGTTAACTGGGTACTTTGGCTGGCTTTAAACTTTGATTCTCAGATCTTAGCCTCCTGAGTAGCTAAGATTATAGGTGTGAGGTACCATCACCAGGCTGCTGCTCTGTTACTATGCAGGTTCTGGATCAAGAGCTTCAAGTTCTTACTTCAATTTTTTCTTCTCTTGCCTGATACTCTGCCATTTGAACGAAGCCCCAGTTCCTGGTCTTTGTTGGTTAATGAGATATTATGATTTTCTAATATTCAGAGCAATGATTATAAAGCCCAGCATTTTACTTACTTGAATAAATTAAGAGACAGGACCTAGTGAGATGGAAAACAAAATTTTTTTTCAAGTTGCTATCCTGTTCTAATGCATAAGTCTGGCTATTTTGCTTACACACAAATATGTATTTTACCAGTTTCTATTCTATTTTTGCTTAGCTTAAAACCACCACTGCCATTTCATAGATTTTGTTGTTGTTGTTTGCGGTGCTTGGACTCTGTGCCTGGGCTGTTCCTCAGATCTTCAGTTCAATGCCAGTGCTCTACTACTTTTGATTTGGCCAGTCCTGGGCTTGAAGTCAGGGACTGAGCACTGTCCTTATATTTTCTCAAGGCTAGGGCTCTACCACTTCAGCCTCAGCACCACTTCCAGCATTTTTCTATGTATGTGGTATTGAGGAATTGAACCCAGGTCTTCGTGCATGCTAGGCAAGCACTCTACCACTAGGCCAAACTCCCAGCCCAAAATTATTCATCATTACTATTAGCTATCTTGTTTTTTTTATTATTAATTCGTCATGGTGCTTGGACTTTGGGCCTGGACACTGTCCCTGAGCTCTTCAGCTCAAGGCTAGTGCTCTTCCTCTACAGCTCCACTTTTGGTTTCTGGTAGTTAATTGGTGATGTAAGTCTCACAGACATATGTGTCCAGGCTGGCTTTGGGCTTTGAACCAAGGTCCTCCAATTTCAGCCTCCCCAGTAGCTAGAATTACACGCATCAGCCAGCAGTGCCTGACTGCTTGATGTCTCTGTCTCTGTCTCTCTGTCTCTGTCTGTCTGCCTGTCTGTGTCTCTCTCTCTCTCTGTCTCTGTCTCTCTCTGTCTCTGTCTCTCTGTCTCTCTGTCTCTCTGTCTCTCTGTCTCTCTCTCTCTCTCTCTCTCTCTCTCTCTCTCTCTCTCTCTCTCTCTCTCTCTCTCTCTCTTTTGGTTGTAAGACTTTAATTGTGCACCTGGACAGTGTCCCTGGGCTCTTCAGCCCAAGGCTACAACCTTAAACACCTTGAGCCACAGTGTCACTTCTGGTTTTCTGGTGCTTAAGTGGAAGTAACAGTTTCATGGACTTTAGTGTCTGGCCTGGCTTTGAACTGTGATCCTCAGAACCCAAACTTCTGAGATCATTTCCAGCTATTTTTTGGTGTAAGTGGTACAGAGTAATTGAACAAAGGGCTTTGTGCATACTAGGCAAGCAAACTACCACTAGTGTGCACTCCAGCTTTAGATAAGGGCTTTCTTTTTCTTTTTCCATTTTTCACTCATGGGGCTTGAACTCTGGGCCTGGATGTTTACCATAAGCTCTTCAGCTCAAGACAAGAGCTCTACCACTTGAGGCACATTGTCATTTTGAATTTTCTGGATTATTTGGAAATAAGATTCTCACAGATTTTTATGCCTGGGCCGTCTTTGAACCTCGATCCTCCAGGGTATCTAGGATTACCAGGGTGAGCCACCAGTCACGGGCATTAAATTATTATTTTTTGCATGTCCTATGGTTTCAACTCATGGCCAGACCACTGTCCTAGGGCTTGCTCAAGGATAGCACTTTACTTCAGCCTGCCAAGTCCCGGTCCAAATAGGCCACTCTTGAAGCTAGAATTACAGAGATCTGCCATAATACTGGCATGTCGTTATCAAAGTATATAATTTTTCTTCTATTTTTGATGGCTTTTCCTTAGTGTACATATTTCCTACATATTTTATGGAAAACTTCCTTCCCACTGGGGCCATAAGTTAAGCCTAGTGGAAGAGTTCTTGCCGAGCATGAATGAAGACCCAAGTTCAATTCCTCAGCACATCATAGATAAAAAAAGATAAAAGTGGTGCTGTGGCACATGTGATAGAACTTGCGCCTTAAGAATAAACAAAAACAAAAACAAGGATCGTGCTCAGGTCCTGAGTCTAAGCACAGTACTGGCAAAAAAAAAATTCTGCCCAACGTAGACATTAAAACTTACTGTACTTTTCAAAAAATTTGTTGTCAAGGTGATATACACAGAGATTGCTGTTACATATGTAATGAGTACATTTCTTATAAACACTGTTACCCCCTCCCCCCTTTTCTCTTTCCCTTCCCCCCAAGTCATAAATTTCATTTACAACAAATATATATGTATTTTCATTCCTGAAAAAAATAGTTTAAAATGTGTTCAAATAAATGATGTAGGTTGATATATTTATCAAAATGGACTGCTTGAACTCTAAAATAAACATTCTAGGTATTTTTTCTCATAAAATTGTAGTAATGCTATAAAACTAATAAAAAAGGAATTTTAGTTATTAATTTCTTATGTTTTACCTTTAACATTATTACACTAAGCATACTGTTTATGGTATTAATACAGACAAAATGAAATATGATTATGTAAAAAAATTAAATGATTCAAAATAGTAAGGTTGGGGGCCAGTAGTTTGGCTTGGTGGCACACACCCTGGACTGGCAAAAAAGAAGTAGGGTTAGATAAAACAGATTTATTTCCAAATGTCTGGAAAATGGTATGATTTCTTGTTTGGCTAGTCCTGGGGCTTGAACTGAGGGACCAGGAACTGTCCTTGGCCACATTTGTTCAAGGGTGGCACTGTGACATCTGAGCCACAGTGCCCCATCTGCTTTTTCTGTGTATGCAGTGCTGAGGAATTGAATCAAGGTCTTCTTGTATACTAGGCGAGCACTCTACAACTAGGCCACATTCAAAGCCAAAGTAGATTTTTGATGCTATTGTGGAGTTTTAATTTTCTTAAATATTTGTACAAAGCACAATGGATATATAAACAGACTTGAACTCACAGAGCAGAGTCTCACATAATATTACAGTTACTCGGATACTTCTCCCGATTGACAAAACACATTTCCAGGCATTTGCTCTGTCCTTAAGCTTTGGTAGCTGACTTGTCTTTCCATGGAGGCCTGGCCTGGATTCCTGGTGATTCCATGCATTTCATAGTTCCCTGTATATCCAGTAAGGTTGTCTTCTATGGGACCAGACCTGTCTGGTTTTTGGGCCACCCAGGACCTATGTGTCTGAGGTCTCACATTCTAAGTGGAAAATAAAACACAGTATAATAAGGACTGAAGAACTGCACACCATAATATTAACAATGAGAGTTTAATAGTTAGCAAATTAAATACAATGAATACTTGACAACAATCATGAGAGCAAGATAAAGAGATGTCTTTTTAGGAAGGGGACAGGGAAGCTCTAAATCCAGACTGGCCTCCAAGTTGCCTTCAGACAGTAATTCTACTTCACAGTCCTCAGAAGAGTCTCTTTCCTCATGAGAAACAGAATGTACTTCCTGAGTTAAGAGGGGGATGGATTCTGGTTTGTCGAATGGAAATTGAGTCTCTTTTAGTGAGATGGATGGGTCTGGATATTCTGTGAGGATGGATTCATTTTCCTCCAATGAATCCAGTATTGAGAGTACACTTGCTGCTTCCCATGGGGACATTTTCCATGAGCCCAGCATGTGCCCCTTCAGCTTGCACAATAAGTGGAGTGTTACTCTGACTCAGATGGACTGACTCTGGGTGGAGTGTGAAAGGAAACAGAAGGAAATCTGGCTGCTCGTTTTCTTCCTCCATAGTATCTGCAGGTTCAACTGTGTCACACATGGGGTTCAGACCAAAAGGTATATCCACAGGACTCTAAACCTGTTTGGTAATTTCTACAGAAGGCCCATGCTTTCTGGAGTGCAGTGATGATTCACTGTCTCCATCAGTCACCAGCTCCACTGGTGGGTTTTTCATCCGGAGTTCAGGATAAGCTCTTCCACGATGACCCAAACCTAAGAATGGAAATAGTACAGAGTGGACTCTGCAAGTTGAAGTGTCACTCAACTTCCATGAGGATCTAATGGAGGAACCTGTAGAACTGGAGTTTGGACTGAACACTGAGGAGGTGTAGGGTCTTTCTAATGAGTGCTTATTCCCGAGTCCTTTCAGAGGACAGACATTACCTGGCTGACACCATCCATAAAGGGCATTTTGCCAAGCTCTGTTTAAGTAAGGGCCAACCAATATCTAGACCACATGGGCTTCCTACTCACAGGCTCTGAGGCACCCACACCAGGACTTCTACTTTTTCTTGATCTTACTGGTCGCACATTCCTCCAGCTGGTCAAAAAGTATGTGTTTAGAAGAGCAGGTCCAAAGCAGGCATGTGGAGCCTCATATAGAGCTTGAGTTGTGTCAGGGTGTGGCAGTTCTTGAACTCGTAGAAATCACTGGGGTAGAAGTCCATTCACATCGTATAGATGGAACACATGATGCTGTGGGCACATTCGGTACAAGGAAAGTGAGAGCCTTCTCTCTCCATCCTGAGCCTTCTACCAAAGCCCCTTTCTTGCAGGACTCTAATGCTGTAGCTGTCCTGCAGAGATGTGCACTTATGTGCTGGGAGGGGGGTAATAGACACTCGAGAACAGGATGACTTTTACACCCCACTTCCAGAAGCTTCTGAGAGAGGCCTCTATGCATCTGTCCAAAGTAAACGCACCTTAAATTAACTAAGTAAATGCTCTAAATAAATCAATAAGTGAATGCTCTAAATAAAGAACTAAATGCTCATTCCTCTAATCTTAGCCACCCAGCAGGCTGAGCTCTGAAGATCACAGTGGAAAGCCAGTCTAGTCAGTAAAAGTCTAAAGGCACTTGTCTTCAATTAGGCAGCAAAAAGCCAGAACTTGACCTATGACTCAAATGGTACAGTGCTAATTTTTGAACACCAAAGGGATGGCATTTAGACCTGGGTTCAGGTTCAAGTGGCAGCACTGCACCACACACCAAAATGTAAATGCTTTCAGGTTCTAACAGGCAAAGCTATCACAATCCCTCCCTGATGGCTCAAAAGTGATTCAGCCCCCAGCTTTTCCTCTGACTCCAGTATTTCACAGGCCTCCGCCATTAGTACTGACACCTCATTTCTTACTGGGAAATGGGATTTCCTAGGATGTCACCTAGGTGAGGGCTGCAGTTGGGAGACACTTACTCATGCCTGAAATCCAACTTCTCAGTAAGCACACTGTTGAGACTCCAGTAGCTTGTGAGGGAAATGAAATGGCATGGTGTCCCAGTCATAATAAAGTAGTTTGTGCACTTGTATCATGCTTAGCTCGCCTGTGAACACCCCAGTGAACCAAACAGGCTCAGAGAGGAGCCAAGTATTCCAAGACTTGGCCAGGAGGGGTGAGCAAACCTGGGTTTGGAGGGGGAACACTCACTTTTTCAAGAGAATTTCCAGCAACTACTACATTGTCCTCCACTATTTGAAATTGTGCAGGAAGTTTCCCACATAACAGAGATCACTTTTCTGGTAGGCAGGGATCAGCTTTGTCAGCAGCATCTCCAACAGGCCTTCCTCCAGGATCCATGGGTTACAAGGCTCATTCAGAGTCTGAGCTGACTTACCATCACACTATGTTGGCAAAACAGTGGATATTTCAAACGTAGGAATGGGACCACACTTCACACTGAGGAATTGGAATAGAGTAGATTGGAAATGACACACTCTAATCTCAGTATAGTCACTTGAAAGCACACAAGAAGGTTGTAGTGTGTGGGCAGGATGTTTTGTTCAAATAGGTTTCCTCTCAATATATCTCATCTGAGTTGCCCTGGAGTTTCCTGGCTTTCTTCCTAGAGAAATGCCTGATATACTGGAATTTTGGCTTGGCACTGATCCAGCATCTACTTCTTCAAGTGAGACATCCATATCTCTCATGCCTGAGATGCGAGCCTCCTGACCTTTGGCAACAGCACAGCAACAACTTTCTGGTTCCTGAGCCACAGGCCAAGGGAGCTGGCTTGAGCTGGTTGTCACATACAGTGGCTTGGTTACCAGGGTTCCATGTTCTGTTCCATTGTGAGGGAGGTAGGGTCACCTTTTAAGGCCCAATGACCAAAGCTCCTTGCTCACAGAAGACCTCACAAAGACATACTGGAGGCTGAATCTCCCTTCCCACCTCACATATGGATGTAGTAAACAGCACACCTTTTTGTTCAAATCCCAAGTCACTAACTAGGCGCAAGTGCTAGCCTGGTCTCAGGCTCAAGGAGCCTTTCTTAGGTAAGATCCAAACTTAACTGTTACTATTCCCCTTACCCTTCACAAGACATTTTGCTTCACAGTGCCTTCTCAGCTTGCATTTTGCCTCTTGCACATTTTATTTTGCTAGTCCTGGGACTTGACCTCAGAGCCTGACCATTGTTCTTAGGCTTTCTTTAGGCTATAGCTGTCCCACCAAGCCACAGCACCACTCCCAGCGTTTTCTATGTATATGGTACTGCAGAATCAAACCGGAGTCTTTTTGTGTGGTAGCCAAGCACTCTACAAATAGATGAAACACCCAGGCCATCTTGCACATATTTTTCACTTCAATCTACTAGGACGTTGTTAGGTTTCTGTATCCAAATCTATTTTTCTTCCTGATGAATATCTGTGCTGTCATCTGTAAAAATGCAAGTGGGAAAATCACAGAAGCATTGGTGACATAAAAAAGTCTTACAGACATAGATAAGTGTTCATTCTTTGTAGGAGAAAGGATATTTTGATATGATGATGACTATTTATAAATACTTTATCAGGGTTTAGAGTTTGGCCCAGTGGTAGAGTGCTTGCCTAGCATCCATGAAGATTTAGGTTTGAGTCTTTAATATCACACAGATATAAAAATCCATATGGCAATGTGGCTCAAGTGGCAGAGGGCTAGAGTTGGGAAAAGCCAAGAGCAGTGCTCAGGCCCTGAGTTCAAGCCCCAGGAATGGCAGAAAAAACAAAAGAAAAGAAAAGAAAAGAAATGTGCTTTTTACAAGTTATTCATTCACAGCGTTTGCCTCTGAATTCTTCGCTTCTGCATCTTGTGACTTATCCCTTTCCCTCAATGTAGACAAGAAAAACAGATTTTATTACCTGCTATCCTGTTGTCCAATCTTTGGATATTAATTCAAAATACAATATTGCCTGAGATATTGTGTGTGTGCAAGTGTGTGTGTGTATCTGCCAATGTGTGCATGCACAAATGTGTACATGGTTTAGGGCTTACTCATAGGGCCTGTGTGATAACCCTCAGCATCTTTTCCTCAAAGGTATTGGTCTTTCACTTCTAGCTTATTATAGCTAATTGGAGTTGAGAGATTCACTCAATTTCTTGCCCTGTGCATTGGAACCCAGTGCTGGATTCTCATATTGTTATTTGTAGCTAAAGAGAAGCCTGAGGTCTGGGGATCCTCGTTAGAATCCAGCCCCTGAAAGAAAGTCACTGATAGAAATCTTTATCTTCAGTTAAGCACGAATAAATAAGGCAAAAGTGGAACTGTGGCTCAGTTCCTCTTGTATCAGCCATGAGAAAATTAGTAATGGGCAGCACCTGGTCCCTGAGAGAAATACTTAGCACTGGTTCAAAAAAAGAAAGAAAATAATGAAAAAAATTAAAACTTGCTGAGGAATCCATAAGGATAAACGTGCCTGTGAGTAATCTTGTCATTTCAGATTCCCTCAAGAGCTTATGTCTCTCTATATTTTATCAAGTTTTTTTAAAGATATTTACATATTTTCTATCTTTCTTAAACAGAGATAGCCATCCACAAAACACAAACACAAACTCTCACACAGTATACCACCCACCCATAAGTGTTTGGCTATGTATATATGTATAGTCATATGTATTGATCTGTCTCTCTATACTAATATATAAATGCATAAACATATGTATTTAGACAAACAGGAAACATACATAGATAGGTCTCAGGCATTTCCAGATTTTGTGCAAGTCTTCTGAGTGCAACTTACCATTGTATTGTTTGTCAAGATAGAGTCTCTCTAACTTTTGGCCAGCTTCTTGTCCTTTGATACTTTTTTCTGCCTGTCCTGGGTTTTGAACGCTAGGCCTGGATGCTGTCACTGAGCTTGAGCTTCTTGCATTCAGTAGTTTATTGCAGATAAGAGTCTCATGGAGTTTCTGTCCTGGGCTGGCTTTGAATTGTGATCCTCAGATCTCAAACACCTGAGTAGCTAGGATGACAGTCTTGAGCTACCAGTACCTTGTTCCTTTGCCTCTTTTACCCTTTTTTTTGGCCCCACCACACCCATGGTATCTACCTTCCTATGTTCTCTCCACCTGCCTCCAGACAGGGGTCGGACAGATGCTTTTGCTTTCCACCCACTTATTCATGTCCTCCTCTGTATTGGCTGACAGCTAAGACATGCACTCACTTGTCTGGATGCCAAACACAAAGCCATGTGATTGTTTCTCAGTCTGGAACATCCTATCAGATTTATAGCACCACAGAGGGTCAGGTTGATGCTCCTCCAGGGCTTCTTAAATTGTTCTCATATTAATCCACAACACGTTTGTCATCACTTGTCCAGCTAATTTATGGACTAAACCAGCATTCCCTACAAACTTAGATCCCAATACCATGAGGACACTCAAGGGTGCATTAGGAGTGTGACCTGCAGGTGGATGTGAGCCTGTCTAACTTAGAGGGGATTTCTCCACCACAGGAAATGGAATACAAATTTAGAATCTGCTTTCATGAGTTGACAACCTCTGGCAGATGTTGTTATCAAATGTGGCACTGCCTACTTCCAGCTTAAAACATGGGTTGATGACCCAGCATAACAGAGAATGTATTCACCCAGGCCCAACACATAGGCTGGGACCCTGAACTTTCAGGTAGCATTTGGCTTTGAAGGTCATGAGATCTTAGTCTACAAATGATGAGCCCCCTCCCGTGAGGCATAGCAAACGGAGCCAAAGTGCAACCCAGTTAAGCACCAGATCAAGCTTCCCTTCTTCAGTAGGGTATGGTTTGAAAACTGTGCCTAGCTTCTGTTTGAAGCCAGTTCAGAAAGGAAAGTCCATGAAACTCTCATTTCCAGTTAACTGCCAAGAAAAAGCCAAAGATAGAGATGAAGCTCAAGAGAGGTAGAGAGCCATCTAAAAAGAATGGTTACACCCTGCAACATCCTCATTATCTGATCTTGAAAACATCTCTGCGTGCATCCCAGCATGCAGCCAGCATCTGGGGGTGACAGTGACCCCTGGGCCCATTGGCAATCTGCACTGTCTCTGACATCTGTAATGTGAACCTCATTCTGTTGGGTTTGTGAAGCGGTGTCAACCCTGCAGAAGGAACCAACTGTGCCCTAACTCCCACTGTCCCCTGGGGCCCCTTGCATTCCCCCATCTGCACCCCTCCTGTGGCTTCTGATCCTAGGGAGCTCTCCTGCCCTGTCCAACACTCACATGAAGTGCATATTTCTTCTCCTGGGGCAACTTCTCCACAGAGAGTACATGACATGCCCACTCTCCAGGCACGGGGAGATCCTGCCAAAGTAGCAAATCAGTGATAAGGACATAAAGTGATGAATAGAATTTTAGATCCTGATGGTAGACAGTCTGCAAAATCCAAGGGAGAATGGAATTGGAGGGGACCAGGGATCAGGATGTGGGCATGGAGCTTCCCTGCCAAGGGGGTGGGGGAAGTCACAGGGTGGGGGATGCACAGGATGATCCATGGTCCCTGTACAGATACTGGGTCACCCCCTTCTGCATCTCAGCCTTTGGGTTTGAGCTCTGTGATCGTCAAGATGTGCACAGTCTGAACTTTGGCTGGCAGAAGAAAGGACCCTGGGAAGACAATTGTAGACCCTTTGTGAGTGTAGGAAGGGGTAGGCTGGACACCCAGTCCAAGAGGAGCTAAAACTGGAGTCGAGGGGTGTGCAAGGAGTGGGTGTGAGGGTTGTGGGCAGTCACAGTCACGGCAGAGGTTTCTCTGTCTGCGGGGTGAGTGCCTCCCTGCAGACACAGCACTACAGATATCAGAGATCCACATGAAAAGGAAAAGCTGGAAATGGCACTGTGGTTCAAATGGTAGAGCATCAACCTTGAGCAAAAGAGCTCAGGGACAGTACCCAGGACCTGAGTTCAAGCCTCATGACTGTAAAGGAAAAAGATCCAGGACTATGAGAGGGAACCTGGTACTCTCTTGGTCTAATCAGACACAAGAAGAGGCCGGGATGGGCTGTGGAAAAACACAGAGAACATCTAACCACAGCTCATCCTGACCTGCATTCAGGGACAGCCATGTAACTAGGGCTACGGTGAGATCATCTTCACCCCTGTGCTGCCATCTGAATTGTAGGGCTCTGTCCTGGCATGGGGTGTCCTGATGGATGAGCAGGTGCCCTAACCCTAGGTGGAGAGCAGCCACTGACTGTGGTAGCTAAGGAGAGATCTGTTCCATAGCTATCAGGCCACCCACCATGGGAGCCATAACCACCCCTCACCCAGGCAGAGGCCAATGGTTCTCCAAGTGCTACTAACATTGCCCCACCCCTAGCTCTGGGTACACGTGACATTCCCTCCACAAGGAGCAGGACAAAGTGAGGGATCAGGAAGCTGCCTATGGGCTTCAGATGATGGCCAGGCTGGCACTACAGATGGCCTCACTCTGTCACCACCTTCCCCTGCCTCCATCTTTCCTCCATCATGCCTCTCTACCTCCCACCCATTAACCTTGGAAACCAATGAACTGGGCTCTCATCATTTCTCTCATCTCTTCACCCACCTTGCCATGCATCCATCCCTCTGTCACTTCCACCCCAAACACATCCCACCACCAGCCACCCTGTAGCTCATGAGGATCCCAGAGGAAGCTCTTGGTGAAGGGCTTGTGACCACAAAACAGTTACAATCGCCCACTCCGGCCTGATCCACCACAGAATAAGAACAGCCAAGCAGGCACACACTGCAGCAGAGTTGCTCTGCTGCCACCCTGACATCTTCATGGCCAGGACTTGGCTCTCCTCAGCCTCTCAGCTCAGTAACCAGAACATTGTTCCTTCACAGAGCCATGGCTTCCAGTCTCCATGGACACAATGACATCAAGGTGATGCCAACTTCCCCATCTCTATATACTTCTAACTATGGGATGGGAGCTGAGGTTCTCTTCTGTGACTCCATCCGCTAAGAGGCTCATGCAGATTTCTATCCTTTGCTCATCATGGTGACTCTTTGGTTAACAAGTCACTGCTGGGCTTCCAGTTCACCACATATAGAACCCATAATCCAACACTTTTCTTAGAAGGACTGATGACTTTTAAATATTCTCTAGTTTTAAATTCCTAGTTCCTTCTCTCTTTCATTTATATATTTCCCTTCCTCACATACTTCCCTTTTTTACCTTGCTTCTTTCTTTCCTGGCCTTGAACTCAAGACCTGGAGCTTTTTCTTAGCATATCTTTGCTCAAGGTAGCACTCTAGCTCTTGAGCCACAGCTCTACTTCAATCGTTGTTCTTGCTCTAAACTGGGAGTAAGAGTCTCATGCATTTTTCCCTTTGCTGGGTTGGTTTTAAACCACAATACTAAGATCAGGATCCTGAATATGCCTCGGATTACAGGTATTATCTAATCAAAACAAATTCCTGATTTCTTTTTTAGACATAATTAGTTCTTTCAGGTGAGCCACCAGCCACTCATGTAAGAGCATTGCAGGATCCCAGTATTCATCTTGTCTCCAGTCTTGTTCCATCCATCTCACAATGGCCATCTAAAACACCCTGCTGCATGCCTGAAGTCGCAAGGAACGTTCTCAACGCCATGAGAAGCCCCCTTAAGCTCTGCCTCAGATATGCCCAGCCCCCATCACACTTCCACATGAGCATTTGTTTAGGAGAAATTTCCTGAGTACATCCTAATCTTATCCTCACCATTGAAATTTCATCTTTGGAGTCATTTCTCCCAGACAAAGAGGAACATGATCCATGGTTTGATAGCAGCTCCAGCTTCATAGTCCCAGCCACCAACACCCCCCATTACACTGCCAGACACCTGAATTCAAGAACAATGTTTTCACTACCCCTGACTCTTATCAAATGTTTTAACTTATACAGTGCATTAAAATAATTTTACTAAATGGAATAAACACATGGCATCAAGCTTCAGAATCTTTGCACCTGAACTTTTAGTGAATAACAGATACACCAGCATTTCTGTAGCCAACCGAAATCTTAGCTTTGAGATTTCAGCATTCCTGGTATCCAAGTTTGGCTTTGCTAACACTGCCCTTAATGGGGCACTTCAATCACACAATCCCACAACAATCAATGTCATTTGACATTCACTGGTAGGTGGTGCTAGGAAAAAGACTGATGTGACAACTCCATGCTGGCTTGACCTATGCCATCTTCAAACCTGGAGCAAGTGGGGCTCCTCTCTCCATGACACCTTTTGTGTACTACCCCAGGAGGACCTTTACCTTGAGACAAAATTATGAAGACTATCTCTACCAGCAAAGATTCCAGTGAGATGTGCCTACATGGATAAAGCTAAAATCTCACTGAAGTGTGGTTGTTGGCAGTGCTGGAGCCTGAACTCAGGGCCTGGGCACTAAGCATTTGTACTCAAGACTATCCTTTACCACTTGAGCCCAAACTCCATTCCCAGCTGTTTTTTATTTTTGGTAGTACGAATCTATCAGACTTTCCTGTTCTAGGTGACTTGGAACTTCCATACTCAGATCTCAGCCTCCTGACCAGCCTGGATTAAAAGTGTGGATCAGCCATGCCCCACACCTGAGGACTTCTGCCAGCACATTTTTTTCCCAAAAATTGGAAGAGTAAGAAGAGGGAGGGTTGGGCTCATCCTGCCCTGCATATGAAGGAGAGGATCAGCGCCTGAACTTCATTAACTGTTGTAGACTGCTGGAGGAAAGGAAGCAAATAGGCACAGGCTGGCAGCAGATGCCACAGAATAACTTGTGACCAAGACTCCCAGAGCAGACCTCAGAATCGATGACAGAGTTGGATCTACCCAGTAACAGAGGCAGTGGTGACACCTGAAACTGCGCGTTTGAGCCTTTGCTGCTAGTAAACAGGGCCACGTATGTCTCAAAGAGAAAGGTGAGATTTTGGTGGAGATGGTGAGATTAAACATTATGTATCATGCAAGAAGACAGACTATAAGGGGTCTTTTATTATTCCAAGTGAAATTTTGGATTTCCTCTTCTGTTTCTTTAAAGAATGACATTGGGATATTGATGAATATTGCACTGAATTTGTAGATAGTCCTTATCAAGATTGCCATTTTTACAATATTACTTCTTCCAATGCAGGAGCATAGGTTTTTGCATTTCCTCAGGTCTGTATTAATTTCCTTCTCCAGGGTTTATAGTTCCATCAAAAAGGTGCTTTACATTCTAAGTTAATTCCTAAGTATTTTGTTTTCTTTGATAGCAAAATGAGTTGCTATCCTGATTCTTGCCTCATTCCTCTCATTTGTTGGCTTATAGGAGGGCAGTTGACATTGAGGTTTAATTTTATACCCTGCTACCTTACCAAAGTTTTATATCAGCTCAAGCAGATTCAGAGTAGAGTTTATAGGTTTCTTTAAATACAGAATCATGTCATCTGTAAGGAGAGAAAGTTTCAGTTCCTCTTTCCCTTTTCCTCCTCACTCCAGTTAGAATGGCCAAGATCCAGAAATCTAATAACGTATGCTGGAGGGGATGTGGCCAGGAGGAATCACTACCACACTGCTGGTGAGATTGCAAACTCGTTCAACCACTATGGAAAGCACTATGGCAGTATCCCAAAAAGACTAAACATAGAGCTCCCCTGTGATCCAGCAATTTCACTACTTGCCAATCGTCCAGATAGGACATACTAAATTCACTACAACAATAACATTTATCACAGCACTATTTACTATAGCAAAGGTATGGAATCAACCCAGATGCCCGTCAGTTGATGAGTAGATCAAATATGGCATTTTCACACAATAGAATTCTGCGATTCTGTCAGAGAGAATGACATAGACGAATTTGTAAGGAAATAGAAAGACTGTAAAGTTTAGAAATTAGTTTCTGTCTCCTTCTCTCTCTCCTTCTCTATCTCTGTAAAATTTAGAAGTTCCTGTTTCTCTCTCTTTCTCTCTCTTTCTCTCTCTTTTCTCTCTTTCTCTCTCTCTTTCTCTTTCTCTCTTTTCTATCTCTCTCTCTCTCTCTCTCTCTCTCTCTCTCTCTCTCTCTCTCTCTCTCTCTCTCTCTCTCTCTCTCCAATCCTTTGTCTTGAACTCAGGGCCTGAGCTACTTTTGCTCAAGGTTAGCACTCTACCATTTGAACCACAGTGCTGCTTCTGGCTTGCTCTTTTCACGTAGTATTGAGGAATCTAACCCAGGCCTTCATCCTTGATAGGTTAGCACTCTACCACTAAGGCACACAGGCAGCTTTTAGAGGTTTCTGACAAAGGTTTTCCTACATGCTATTATTTCTTCTGTGAGTGCTCTTAATGCTTGCTGAAGGTTGACTTTGTTTAGAAGACTTACCCTAATGCTCCCATATACAGAGATTCTATGTATAGCTAAATGTTTTTCTTTACTCAGAATTTCTCTATTTCTCTATTGTGTATGTTCTGAAATGTACTGAAGACTGACTTCTGATTAAAAGTCATTGCACATTTCTTCTATTCATTAGTTTTCTTTCTTCTATGGGAATCAGGTTTGTGATGAACACAGAAGTATGCCTTCCAGGTCAAACACTTTCCACATTTGTAATATTCATAAGGTTTTTCTCTCCTATGTGCATTTTATACTTAGTCATGCGTTCATGATGGATTTTTCATATTCTTATATTCATACGATTTTTATCCTGTGTCTGTGTGGTATCATGCAAACTCAACTATGAGTTCTTCAAAAAAATTTCCCTTTCACTTTATTCATAGGATTCTTTCCTGTGGGTGTTTAGTGATAAATCTTGACTTGTGCCTTCTGGGGAAAAGACTGAACATTTGCTACATTCATTAAGGGTTTGATCTTGTGTTGGTTCTGTGACACAAACTGAGTTTTCTTCCACAGACTAAAATGTCTTTCCTATTTATTACATTGCTAAGGCTTCTCATATGTGTGAACTCTCTTACGCTTCCTGAAGGGTGAATACTGCACGAAAGACTTTCAACTTTGGTTATATTCCTAAGGTTTCTAATATGTGTGAATTCTGTTGTCTTACCACATTTGATGCACTCGTACAGTTTCTCTCCTGTGCGTGTTCTCTGATGCAATTTGAGGGAAGACTTCCATTTGAAAGACATTCCACATTCATAAGGTTTTTCTCCTGTTTGAATTGTCTTATGCATGTTGAGGTTTGGCTTCTGTGTGAAGGACTTTCCACATATGTTACACTCATAAGGTGTTTCTCCTGAGTATATTCTCTGATGAACATGGAGTTTTACCTTCCATTGGAAAGATTTTCCGCATTCACTACATGCATAAGTTTTCTCTCCTGTGTGTGTTCTATTATGCCCTTCAAGGTATGACTTCTACTTGAAGGTCTTTCCACATTTGTTGCACACATAAGGTTTCTCTTCTGTGTGTGTTCTTTGATGCAATTTGAGGGAAGATTTCTGTCTGAAAGACTTTACACATTGGTTACATTCATAAGGTTTCACTCCTGTGTGTATTCTCTGAAGAACACGAAGTTTTCCCTTCCCTTGGAAAGACTTTCCACATTCATTACACTTATAAGATTTCTGTCCTGTGTGTGTTATTTGATGAACTCGAAGGTGTATCTTCTGGGTGAAAGACTTTTCACATTTGTTACATTCATAAGGTTTCTCTTCTGTGTGTCTTCTCTGGTGCAAAGTGAGGTATGATTTCAGTCTAAAAGTCTTCCCACATTTATCCCATTCATAAGATTTCTCTTCTGTGTGAGATCTCTGATGTGTGCTGAGAGCTGAATTCTGGGCAGAAATTTTATTACGTTCCTCATATTCATAAGGTTTGTCTTCTCTTGGAGATCGAGGTTGGAGCGTCAGGTCTGACTTCTCAGAAATTAATTTTCACACTTGATGTACGCATCACATATCTCAGGATATTTGCTCTGAGGTATTGTAAGGCGTATTTCATTACTGAAAGATTTCTCACATTCACTACATGTATGAGGAGTCTGTCCTGTGTACATTTTCGGATGTGTAGTGATGGTCGGTGTTAAGTACAATATTTTTCATCACACAGTACATTTAGCAGTTTTCCTCCCTCCCTGAAGAATTTCTTGGGTAGGGAGAACAGAATTATGATACTGCAGATCTTTTGGACTGTCACAATCAAGAATAAAATTCTCTGAATATCCGATGGATTTTTTAAGAACAGGAGACATACGAGATCTATAAGCAGCATGCATCTCATCAGGCTTAGGAGACAGAAGCATGTTCTGACACTTAATGAACTCCTCAGTCCTCACCCCTAAGTTGTTACCATTATTACTAATCAGCTCTGGATTATGTGTAGAGCTCAAATTTAAAGTTGTTGCTAATCTCACGTTTTCCTCCACTTCGATACTACTTGCAACTGCTACTTCACAAAGACATTCATGTGGACTTTCCTGGCAGGTCTTGGACACATTTTCCATTACCTGGACATCTAAAATGAGTCATAGAAAAAAAGACACAAACATACATGAGATACAAATATTCCTTACTGTAAAGGTAATGACTTTACTTTCCCATCCTAAGTGTTAGATATTTTAAAATATAAAAGTGGAAATTGATTTATGAGAAATATATGCTTTTCTCCCTAACATATTAAGAAAATGATATTTTACAATCACCAATAATGTTTTTCTGTGTTTTAGTTCTCTTTTATATCACAGGAAATATTTGTTGAAATTACCCAACTATGTATTGCTACAGTTTTAAGCTGAGTACTACCTATAATATACCTGCAGCTGTTTTTTTTTCAAATACTGTTTTGTTTATACATTGAGGAATAGCTTCCTTTCTTTTATTTTTGAGAAATAATCTAAATATTCTGCTGTTTTGCATCTTTTTAAAACTTTCTTTTCTTTTCTTTTCTTTTTTTTTTTGTAGTTCATAGGCCTCGGCCCTGTCCCTGAACACTTCAGCAGAAGACTATAACCCCTATCCTTGAGCTACAGCCCCACTTCCTGTTTTCTAGAGTTAACTACAGATAAGAGTCTCAGGTCCTGAGTAGCAGATAGGATTACCTTACCCAGTTTCAATGCTGTTTGAGTCATAGAAAAAAAGACACAAACATACATGAGATACAAATATTCCTTACTGTAAAGGTAATGACTTTACTTTCCCATCCTAAGTGTTAGATATTTTAAAATATAAAAGTGGGAACAAAGGAAGATGGCGCCGAGACAAGAGGGACGCTGCCTACCTTTCTCTGACAAAAAGAGAGAACAAGGGAGTCCCACGAGCCAACTACCTAAAGAAATCCACAACAACAAACTCAAAAAGCAACGGAGAAGGACTCAAACCGGAAAAGAAATCCAGATAAAGCTCACATCCAACTTTCTCAAAGAATTCGGAACGCGAGGACCCCTCCCCCACCTCTCGTCCAAACCCGTGGAAAGCTGCGACAAGCGGCAGCTGGTGCCCGACCAAGACACGAAAAGCGGCTTGAGCGGGCACCGGCTCCACGCGGGGAAAGCGGGGTGGGCACCGGTTCTAATCCACGAAAAAGCGCCGGCAGTGGAGGGCGCCAGGCTGGGAGCCCAATGGCTGCAGAAACCAGCACAGAACCGCGCCAGTGAAAGGAGGAAGCAGCGGAACCCAGACACGGAACCAGAACAGCAAGCAGCGGAGCCCAGACTCAGAACACAGGAAGCGGCGGAGACCCGAGGGGAGTGAAAGACTCCCCACCACTGTGGAGCACCACCAGAAGGATGCAGAGGCGTAATACAGCGCATCCCCAAAGACATCGGGAAAGCAGAGCGGGTGCCAAGCAATAGAACTTAACTCAGACCCCAACACCCCGCCCGAGAAACACTGGTGGGAGCAGGGGGGCAAGGAATTTAGAAGCCTGTCCCTTCCCTCAACAGCCCCCTCCCTCAGGCCATTGACTGGAGATTGACAGGCAGGCTACCCATAAGACCCAGCACCCCACCAAGGGAGGCGGGGCTGTCCCAACTCCCACCCGCCCAACAGGCTCAACCCCCAGCCCTCTGACTGGAGACTGACAAGCGGGCAGACCCTAAGACTCAGCACCCCACCAGGGGAGGCGGAGATGTCCCAGCTCCCACCCGCCCACCAGGCTCCTCACCCAGGGCACTGGTTCTGGAGAGTGGAGGGCTCTGAGACCCTGCCCTACAACAATGGGTAGGGGATGCTGGTATATAGGAACCAGCATCTGCCCCCCCTCAATTCTCAAGCGGGGCATCCTCCAGCTGGGAATCCTGAGCAAGATACCACCGAGGGCCCAGTCACAGACTCTGACAAAGCAGCAGAAACACAGCAGGGATCTGAAGGGCCAACCAGCAGCCAAGCTCCCTTTCTAAGAACCAAAAAGGCGCGGCTCCGCCCTTGGAGCCCAAGTCCCCAGCTGGGCCCCGCCCCTGGGAACAGAGGGGCCTCCTGCTGGTCCTGCCTAGAGCTCCTGAAACTCTCAATCCCCAGACCCTTGGCTTGGGGCCGCCCCTGGAAGCAGCACAAGAAAACGTCCGCCAACCACGCTCAGACTAAAGCTCGCAGATCCATCCCTGGTCCACTGTGAGGCCACTGGTTGGGCTAAGAGCTAGTCGCGCAGCAACACATAAGTTTTATTCTAATACTTTCCAAACTTTGTACTCAAATACTCTACCTACTTACCCCCTGACCTCTCTCATTCTATTTTTCTATCTCTGGACCTCTGCTCCTCTTTGAACCCTTATACTGCATGGATCTACACTTGATGGCTGATGAGCAACATTGTATATCTAGGTGTTTAATTATTCTCAAGGCTCAGAGGGACTTAAAGACAATAGACATTGGATTGAGAGGCTTATTGTTTTAGATATAAATCACTTATCAGTGAATAATTAGACTACTGGGTAACTGCACAAAAAAAAAGAGTGATAACACCAATCAAAACTTATGAACAACTAGAGTCTGCCAGCTACAGAGATCTAGGTTGGTTACATCTGAAAAACTATAATAGTGTCTAGTATTAATCTTGCTACCATTTTCAAATGGGCAGAACAAGAAACTCAAGAAAAATGTCAAATCAAGAAACAACATCTCCCACCTCCCTCACCCAATATAAACAGCCACTGGAACAGTCACTTGCAAACCTAGAGGAGAGTCTTCCAAGTGCTGTACAAATGCAATTGATAAACATCATTAATGAAAAATGTGAAAATATAAAGAAAGAGGTAAGGGAGGAAGCCATAGCTGAACAAGAGGAAACCATATGCAAGGTGATAAGTGAAAAAGAAGAAGCCATAAAGGGGGCCATAATAAAGGCTGTTCAAAGAAAGATGGATGAATTCATAGAATCCACAAATAAAAACGTGACCGAACTACAGCAAATGTTCAAAGAAAATAAAGCTACTGAGCTAACTACTCAAATGGAAATCAAGGAGATAAAGAAATCCATACTTTATCTAAAAGAAGAGATGCAAGGCATCAAAAATGAGCAATTAGTAGCAAGGGAGATGAAAAATAAAGTAGATAGCTTTGATAGCAGGTTAGAGAATGCAGAGGAGAGAATTTCCGGGGCTGAAGATAATTTAGTTATTATAGAGAAAGAACACAAAATGAGTCAATCCAAATCTAGGAAAAATGAGAGAGCGCTTCAGGAGGTCCAAGACACAATTAGGAAGCCTAACTTAAGACTAATTGGTATTGAGGAGGGTCTGGAGAAAGAGGTCAATGGTATTGGAAATATACTTCAGGGAATCATCTCAGAGAATTTCCCAAATATCCAGAAAGGCAGGCCCATCCAGATACGAGAAGATTTTAGAACCCCAAACAGACGTGATGAGAAAAGAACATCTCACCGCCACATCGTAATCCGAACTGGATCAGTAGAAACCAAAAAAAGGATCCTAAAGGCAGCCAGGGAAAAGAGTTCAGTAACCTATAAAGGAAAACCAATCAGAATAACCCCAGATTACTCAGCAGAGACCATGCAAGCAAGAACTGACTGGAAGCATATATGTCATGCCTTAAGTCAAATAACTACCAACAAAGAATACTGTACCCAGCTAAGCTCTCATTCAAAACTGAGGGAACAATAAAAACATTCCATTCCAGGGAAAAGCTGCAACAATATGTTGCAACAAAACCAACACTACAGAGAATTCTGAAAGATGTTCTATACATAGAAAACCAAAATAAATGCAATATAGGGAAAGAAAGAGCACCTACACAGCATACCACCTAAGGACCACAAGAACTGTCAAGACACAGGCCCAAGAAAAAGCTTTTAAAAATGGTAGGACCTAATAAATATCTCTCAATCCTAACTCTCAATATCAATGGACTCAACTCTCCAATTAAACGGCATAGGCTGGCTAGTTGGATCAAAAATCAAGAGCCATCGTTCTGCTGTCTTCAAGAGACACATCTTACCCAAAAACACAAGCATCTTTTGAAAGTGAGAGGTTGGAATAAACTCTATCAAGCTAACGGCCCCCATAAAAAGGCTGGAGTTGCCATCCTCATATCAGATAAAATAGACTTCAAACCAAAATTAGTAAGAAAAGACAAAGAAGGTTACTGCATACTACTAAAGGGATCTTTCCTCCAGGAAGACATAACGATCTTAAATATTTACACACCCAATCCCGGAGCTCCAAACTTCATCAAGCAAACTTTACTTACACTGAAACCATACATAGATCGGAATACAGTGATTGTCGGGGATTTAACACACCACTCTCACCTATGGACAGATCAACAAGGCAAAAACTCAACACTGAAACCTTAGAACTGAACAACTATATAGACCAACTAGATCTAACAGACATCTGCAGAATATTCCACCCAGCAACAACACAATATACGTTTTTCTCAGCAGCACATGGAACATTTTCCAAAATAGATCACATCTTAGGCCATAAAAAAAGCCTGGACAGATTCAGAAACACAGAAATTATTCCATGCACACTCTCAGACCACAAAGGCATCAAACTGGAACTGAACACACATCTCCACCAATGAAAACCCTGTAACTCATGGCGACTGAACAACACTTTGTTGAATCACCAATGGGTCATCAAAGAGATCAGAACAGATATCCAACAGTTTATGAAATTTAACAATAAGGAGCACACAAAATACCAACTCCTTTGGGACCCAGCCAAGGCAGTACTCAGAGGAAAATTTATAGCGCTGAGTGCCTACAACAACAAATTGGAAAAATTGCAAACCAACAAGTTAATGTCTCACCTTAAGCTCCTGGAAAAAGAGCAACAAACCAACCCTAATCCCAGTAGAAGAAAGCAAATTATTAAAATCAAAGCAGAATTAAATGATTTGGAATCCAAAAAAACTATAGAAAGAATCAACAAAACAAGGAGTTGGTTCTTTGAAAGAATTAACAAAATTGACAAGCCCTTAGCAAATCTTACCAAAAAAAGAAGAGAGCATATCGAAATAAACAAAATCGCAGATGAAATTGGTAATATCACGACAGAAAATACCAAGATCCAGAATATCATGAGGGAATACTTCTCAAACTTTTATGCCAACAAATTTGAGAATCTAGAAGAAATGGATGAATTCCTAGAAAATATTAACATACCCACGCTGAACCAAGAAGAACTAAGCCAACTCAACAGGCCTATTTCAAGCTCTGAAATAGAAATGGAAATTAGACAACTTCCACCTAAGAAAAGCCCAGGGCCAGATGGATTCACAGCTGAATTCTATAAGGTCTTCAAAGCAGAGCTAACACCAATATTCCTCAACCTCTTCAACGAAATTGAAAATGAAGGCTCCTTACCAAACTCATTCTATGAAGCCAGTATAACCCACATCCCCACACCAGACAGAGATTCATCAAAGAAAGAGAACTATAGACCTTTATCTTTGATGAACATCGATGCAAAACTTCTCAACAAAATACTGGCCAACCGTCTAAACAACTCATCAAAAAAATTATACACTATGATCAAACTGAATTCATCACAGGGAGGCAAAGCTGGTTCAACATACGCAAATCAATTAATATAATTCAACACATCAACAGGAGCAAGGACAAAAATCACATGATTGTCTCAATAGACGCGGAAAAGGCATTTTACAAGATCCAACACCCCTTTATGTTAAAAGCTCTGGAGAAAGTAGGAATCCATGGAACATTCCTCAATGTAATAAAGGCTGTGTATGAGAAAACTACTGCTAGTATTACACTTAATGGTGAAAATCTAAAGGGATTCCTTCTAAAATCAGGAATGAGACAAGGATGCCCACTCTCTCCACTACTCTTTAACATAGAACTAGAATTCCTAGCCAGTGCAATAAGGCAAGAAGCAAGCATAAAGCGGATCCAAGTAGGGAAAGAGGAAATAAAACTATCCCTCTTTGCAGAGGACATGATTCTGCATTTAAAGGATCCTATAGACTCTACTCCCAAGCTCCATGAGCTGATTCAAAGCTTTGGAAGAGTAGCAGGCTATAAAACCAACCCTCAAAAATCAACTGCCTTCCTTTATGCCAACAGTGAGAGGAACGAGGCAATAATCAGGAAAGAAACTCCTTTCACAATAGCCTCAAAGAAAATAAAGTACCGAGGAATTAGCTTAACTAAGAATGTAAAGGACCTTTTTGACAAAAACTTTAAAACCCTAACAAAGGAAATTAAAGCAGAACTAAGGAAATGGAAAAACCTCCCATGCTCCTAGACTGGAAGAATCAACATTGTGAAAATGACAATCCTGCCAAGAGCTATCTACAAATTTAATGCAATACCCATCAATATCCCAATGTCATTCTTTAAAGAAATAGAAGAGACAATCCAAAATTTCATATGGAATAATAAAAGACCCCGTATAGCAAAAACACTTCTTAGCAGAAAGAACAGCGCTGGAGGAATTTCAATTCCAAACTTTAGACTCTATTACAGAGCTATAATTCTCAAAACAGCTTGGTACTGGCACAAGAACAGGCCTGAAGACCAATGGAATAGAACTGAGGACCCAGATATTAAACCACAGACCTATGGCCACCTAATCTTTGACAAGGGAGCCAAAAAAATAGAATGGAAGAAAGACAGCCTCTTCAACAAGTTGTGCTGGCAGAACTGGTTAAGCACCTGCAGAAAAATAAAGCTGGATCCTTCTTTGTCACCTTGCACTAGAATTAACTCCAAATGGATCAAAGACCTGGAGGTAAAAGCTGACACACTGAAAAGTTTACAGGAAGAAATAGGAGATACACTAGGCCTCCTTGGCACAGGACGAAACTTTCTTAATAAGGACCAAGAATCACAACAAATCAGAGAAAGGCTGGATAAGTGGGACTGCATTAAACTGCAGAGCTTTTGTATGGCAAAGTACATAGCTAGTAAACTAATCAGGAAGCCTACAGAGTGGGAGAAGATCTTCACCAACCAAACAACGGACAAAGGCCACATATCTAAAATATATCAACAACTCAAAAAATTGAATCACTCCAAAACTAACCTCCAAAGTAACAACCATCCCATTAAAAAATGGGCCAAAGACTTAGAGTCTTCTCTGAAGAAGAAACAAAAATGGCCTATAGACACATGAAGAAATGCTCAACATCTCTGGTCATAAAAAAATGCAAACCAAAACAACTCTAAGATTCCACCTCACTCCAGCTAGAATGGCCAGGATTAGGAAAACGAATGACAACAGATGCTGGAGGGGATGTGGCCAGGAGGGATCACTGCTACACCGTTGGTGGGAGTGCAAACTCGTTCAACCACTGTGGAAAGCAGTGTGGCAGTGCCTCAAAAGGCTAAATATAGAACTCCCCTATGACCCAGCAATTCCACTACTTGGCATTTACCCAACCACCCAGAAGCAAGGACATACTAAACCCACTAGCACAACTATGTTCATTGCAGCACTATTCACCATAGCAAAGATATGGAACCAACCCAGATGTCCCTCAGTTGATGAGTGGATCAACAATTTGTGGTATTTGTACACAATGGAATTCTATGCTGCTGTCAGAAAGAATGACATCGCCCCATTTGTTAGGAAATGGAAAGACTTAGAACAAATCATATTAAGTGAAGTAAGCCAGACTCAAAGGAACTTAGGCTCAATGGTTTCCCTCATTCGTCATAATCAGTAGAAACCTGGGGCTCTACTAGCAGAGATTTGCAATAGAGCAAAATCTTGATACATAAGGACATATAATGTGAAACTAATTGAAAGGACATCCAGGATAGTGAAACAAAAGGCATATAATGAATCATTGTTGTCCTTAATGTACTATGTTGTCTCTCATCTCCTTTGCTGTCCCTTGGTTATCTCATATTGGTATAGTATCTCACTTTGTTATCTGATATATTGAAGTTATTTGTATTTGGATATTTGAAATTTGATAGGGAAGGGGGAAAATCAAGATGGGTGGGGGGTTTGGGGGGGAGGGAAACGGGTACCAAGACATGTAAAAGGCTATCAATGTATGTGAATTAATGCACCTTCTATCTAGCAAATATCATGTAACCCTTTTGCTAATTGCAATAAAAAATGCAAAAAAAAGCCAGAGATGGACGTATGGCTCAAGTGTTAGGTGTGCTGGTCATGAGTGGAAAAGGTAAGGGAAACCAGATGTACATGGCCAAGAAACTGTGTACCCACCTATGATGGCTGAGTTTGAGATTTAAGGATCATGGCTCAAAGGCAGCCTAGACAAAAAAAATGATGACACTCATATCATCTATTAACCTCCAAAACTGTCAGAAATTTAGGTATGGTGTATTAAGAAACTAAGTTGAGGAGCCAGCAGTGTAGCCCAGTGGTAGAGTGCAGGCCTAGCATGCACGAAGCCCTGAGTTCTATTCCTTGGTACCACAAACAGAAGTAGTGTTGTGGTTCAAGTGACATGGCGCTAGCCTTGAGCAAAAAAGTGTCCAAGGACAGTGCCCAGACACTAAGTTCAAGCCCAAAGACTGGCAAAAAGAAAAAAAAAGAAACTGAGTCATGAGAGCATAAAATAACCTCAACAGATCGGATCAACTTTCACGGAGAGTTGAAGAGGGATACAATAGCGACTTGAGATGAGTCGAGTCATAAAGCTTAGTGTAATAAGGGCAGGAGTGGGGGACTTATGTAGCAGTAATGGGTAGAGGTCAGGGCCTCCCCTAACTGGAAGTTTCAAAGCGTTTTCTGAGTTTATGGTACTAGTCTGGCTCTCCAAGCCTATTGTTCGAGTAACCCTTTCAGGCATCTATCATCTGAGAGGGCTGGGGTATGAGCTTTCATATTTATGTTAAGAAGTTTAGGAAGATTCCCTCAGGAAGGATGATCAGTGGGTCAAACCATGGTGTTAGGAGCCAGAGTGGAATCAAACTGTACCTTGATTTGCATCAGACAATGGCTTTATTGTCTTAGTGTTTTCTGGCCTTATTCTGTTTAAATGACCTGAGATTTACCATATGAATGTAACACCTGGAAGTTCCCCGGTTTCAAGAAGGGATATAAGCCTGGAGTTGACAATAAACGAGGCTGCAGTTTTTACCTAGGCTGCAGACCTCCCGGACCCGAAAAAAAAAATGAGATACCCTTACCACAGGAAACCAGTCAGATATTTGAGGGTTGCAAAGAAACCACTATTTTGTCTAATGATCAACATTAAACACCACCAATACACTAATGGGAATAGGAATCAATTAAACATTCGTTTAAAAAGGAAGACACTAAGTCCTATTTTGGAAGAATGCCATTCAGTAAACCAAGGGCAGACTATAGGTGAAATATTCATAGACTGATTTTTATTACTTTATTAATGGGTGGTAATATTAGTATTATTTGCCAAAATTCATTATAATTTGTTAAACTGTGGCAATATCGGTATAACATACATCTGTAGGTATATCCTTAACCCCTTTTTCCATGCTACTAAATGTCAGGTAGTAGATCAGATGCTGTTTCTTTGTTTCTTACTACCACTTAAGAGGCCATTGCCTCAACACTTACACCAAACTCTCTCAAATATGCCATAAAATTATATACAATTGTCATCCTTCTGGTGATAGATTTCATACACCTGGATAACTTTACTCACTTCTAGAAGAATTTATGACTCCACTAATATGTATAACTTCAATAAAACACTGTGCTAAGTGAAATAAGCTTATATATCTGAATAAATAGCACTTTCCCTATTTTCCAATAATTTACCAGGAGGTGAAAAAATATTCATAATAATACATTCCTTATAAATTTGACTGTATAAATATTATTGTATTTTGTTTAATAATGCTTTTGCCAGTCCTGGGGCTAGAACTCAGGGCCTGGGAACTGTCCTTGGGTTTTCCCAAGGCTAGCTCTACCACTTGAGCCACAGCACCACTTCCACCTTTTCTATATATGTGGTTCCTATGAATCGAACCCTGGTCTTTGTGGGTGTTAGGCAAGCATTCTGCCAGTAAGCCAAACTCCCAGCCCTTGCTTAATATTTTGCTGAATGTTTGTGTTATACACCTACTTACTAGAATATTTTTTGTCAGGCAAGCCATTACTCATTTAATCATTTTCTACACAATGGTGAATACTGAAATTTCACATAACATATATATTTGTTATATATACACACATAACATATGTGTGTGTTTGATGTGACATGCTTTATTAGTGATTTGCTATGAGCGCATAAAAGCCTGATTGCTAATAATTAATAAAATATGCTTTTGATTAAAAATATATAAAAGTGGAAATTGATTTGTGAGAAATATATGCTTTTCTCCCTAACATATTAAGAAAATGATATTTTACAATGACCAATAAGGTTTTTCTGTGTTTTAGTTCTCTTTTTATATCACAGGAAATATTTATTGAAATTACCCATCTATGTATTGCTACAGTTTTAAGCTGAGTACTACCTATAGTATACCTGCAGCTGTTTTTTTCAAATACCGTTTTGTTTATACATTGAGGAATAGCTGTCTTTCTTTTATTTTTGAGAAATAATCTAAATATTGTGCTGTTTTGCATCTTTTTAAAACTTTCATTTCTTTTCTTTTCTTTTTTTTTTGTAGTTCATAAGCCTCGGCCCTGTCCCTGAACACTTCAGCAGAAGACTATAACCCCTATCCTTGAGCTACAGCCGCACTTCTTGTTTTCTAGAGTTAACTACAGATAAGAGTCTCAGGTCCTGAGTAGCAGATAGGATTACCTTACCCAGTTTCAGTGCTGTTTGCTTATTAACCATTAAGTGAGGAACACAAATTTTTTCTAGATTCAGCGGCCACAAGTTTGGTTTATATGTCTGTTTGCCTTTGATCCAAGCAAGAACGATTCTTGATAGTAAGGACTTACACCTAAATCCCTTCAGTTACAACTTCTCACTAAAGTCTCAATTTAGGTATTTGTGGGGATTTTGAAATTTGTTTCTTTCCATTTGAAGTCTTATAAAAATTCCTTTTCTAACACTCCTGTCCCTCAGAACCATGGAAGACCAGAAAATCTCCAGCTCATTGTCTAGTTAATTTTCTTATGTTGATTGAAACTTTGTTGTTGTTTTTTCCTTCCATTCCTGGGTTTGAACTTAGGACCTAACCACTGTCCTTGGGTTTTCTCAAGACTAGAACCCTACGAATGAAGCCATTACTTCTGGCTTTTTCTATGTATGTGGTAATAAGGAATCAAACCAGTGTCATTGTGCATGCTAGGCAAGCACTCTACCACTAGGCTCAATTTCAGGTGGAAAGGTCTGGTTCTGAATACCAGTCTCTTCCTACCAGCAAAAAGATATTATCCTTATCAGAGAATAATGCCCTGACTTATTCCTTGTTTGCTCAATCATTTACAGTCTTAGTTTTAAAGAAATGAAATATCATTCTTTCTTTCTTTCTTTCTTTCTTTCTTTCTTTCTTTCTTTCTTTCTGTCTGTCTTTCTTTCTTTCTTTCTTTCTTTCTGCCTTTCCTTCCTTCCCTCTTGCTTCCCTCTTTCTTCCCTCTTTGTTCCCTCTTTCTTCTTTCTTTCTTTCTTTCTTTCTTTCTTTCTTTCTTTCTTTCTTTCTTTCTTTCTTTCTTTCTTCCTTTCTTGTTTTGCAGTCATGGGACTTGAATTCTAGACCTGGCTGTTCTTCCTGAGCTCTTCAGCTCAAGGCTACTGCCCTATGTCTTTAGCCTCAACCCCACTTCTCGTTTTCTATTGGTTCATTGGAGAGAAGAGTCTAAGGTGTTTTTGTGATAGGTCAGTCTTTGAACCTTGATCCTCAGAATGAGCCTCCTAAGTAGCTAGGATTACAGGCATGAGCCACGGGCTCATGGCTTTCTCATTTTATTTTGTTTCACAGTGATTTCTACAGAGAAATCTAACTTTAACTCTACTGCCACATAGAATTCATTATATCACCCTATGATTCTTGGTGCCGGGGGTTTGGGCTAGCATGCACAAAGACCTGGTTCAGTTCCTTGGTACTACATACAAAGAAAAAGCCAGAAGTGGTGCTATGACTCAAGAAATAGAGATCAAGCCTTGAAAAAACCCAAGGACCATGCTCAGGCCCTGAGACCAAGCATAGGATTGGGAAAAGAAAATGATTCTTGATTCAGTCACAAAGAATTCCATAGGTTCCACACAGGATTTAGGGTAACTAAGAATATTATTGCTCAGTACATCACAACATGAACTTACCAATGGGGCTCAGGCTCCAACATCAATATGAAGATGCATTCACTCACCTGTGATATTCTTGTCAGAGGAATTTCCTATCCAGAGTTCTGCACAGTGCTCTAGCTTGTCAATTAATACAGGTTTGGGAACACAGGGCCCTGTAAATTAGAAACAGTAGAGAATTATTGCTTATGCCGTGTCATCATTGATTTAAGTTCGCAGACATCCTACTCACAAGTTATCTATTAAATCTTTTTTCTCATTTCTCACTGGCTCCATGGTTGACTTTTCCCCAGCTCTGGATTCATTTTGTATGGCATAAACTTAGCTGACTTGCTCAAGGCTAGAAAAATACCAGTTTGAGTCCCAGCTCCACTTACATGCATAGGTCTTCATGCATGCTAGGCAAGCACTCAACCACAAAGTCAAACTCTTGACACTCCACTAACATTTTTGAGGGGTTACTTGGACTTATAGAGTTTCATGGCAATTTTTATGCCATTGCTGGCTTCAAATTAGAATTCTTAGATTTCTTCCTCCTGAATATTTTAAGATTACAGGCATGAAACATTGCACCTAATGCCAGGTTTCCATTATAAACTCACTGTTTAGTGATTTGTAGATCCTATTTCCAATAATGATATATATTCTATTCTGGATTGTTTATCCACTTACAATTACTGTGTAAGTTTGGAATGTCGTCTCCATTAGAGGAAACATAATTTAGAACTGTTGTCAAAGTATCCTGAAGGTATCCTGAAGAATGAGTACAAAATTACCTTAGGTTTTCTTTAGAAAGTAATGATACTTCTCAGGGCCTGGAATCTTTCATTTAAATAGTATTGAAAGTTCGATAAACATTCACGTATCTGCAAAATAACAAGGCACTTGGCCTTGCAAGTGAATTTGACTTTTGCCCACCTAAGGACTCTAGGTTGCTGTAAGTCTCCAGCATTACATCTCTGTACAGGGTCCTCTGAGCATTGTCCAGATGCTGCCACTCCTCCCAGCTGAAATTCACAGCTACATCATCAAATGACACCAGCTTCTGGAATGGCACATTTTCATCAAGTAATTAGCACCGAGTTATAAACACACCATGTCTGGAATTTTATTCTTTTTTTGTTGGAATTTTATTCCTTTACTTAAATGTTTAGACTTACATGAAATATTGACCTGAAAAGCTTAGGGATGGCGCCTAGGCCCAGAGTTCAACTCCCAAGACCCACAAAAAAATAAAAAGGCAAGCCAGGTGTTGGTGGCTCACGCCTGTCATCCTAGCTACTCAGGAGACTGAGATCTGAGGACCATGGTTCAAAGCCAGCCTGGCACAAAATTCCATGAGACTCCTTTCCAATTACCCACCATAAAATGTTTAATGGCTTGTGGCATATCATGGTAGAGCAATTGTGGTATCGACAAAAATAAGTCGGGGGAGTAGATTTAGGTTATAAATGGAATTATTCCATTGAAAAGGAACTACATTATATGATGACATATGCTGGTACTGTGAGAATATTGCAAAATCTTAGGGTATCAAGTAATAATACTTAGAAGTACACCCAGAATGTTAATGTTCTATGTCTGCCATAATAGTCACTTGGGGAAGAAACTTTTTTTTCTTTTTTTTGGCTGGAGGATTTGTAAGGCTTGAATCCTGGGCCTGGGCACTGTCCCTGAGCTCTTCAACTCAAGGCTATCACCCTACCTATGAAGCCACAGTGCCATTTCCCATATTCTACTGGTTAACTGTAGATGAGAGTCTCATAGACTTTCTACTGCCCAGGCTGGCTTTGAACCAAATCTTTAGATATCAGCCTGATATCTGAGTAGCTAGGGTTACAGGTAGAAGTCACTGCACCTGGCAAGAAATTTATTTCTTGCTGTTTTATACTACAAATTTACTGTATGTCTTACTTTTTCAAAAAAGACTGAGGATGACCTTTGTTCTGTATATAATGGGAAGGGGGGTAGGGAGCTGTGAGCAGAAGAACTGAGGGGCAATACTCAGGGTAGGACAATAGCCTTAAACTAAAGAGCTCACGGCCCAAGGTCCAAGCCTCATGACTTTCCCCACTACCCCACAAAAAAAGGGAAAAAAATTGGAGATTGGAGAGGTTTTTCTAAAAAGGATATATAGACATAGTAGTTCAAAATGTAGAAAGAAGTTCAATATTAACAGTCATGAGAAAAATTAAAATTACAATGAAATCATTACTTTAAATATGTTAATATAAATATAGTTTTAAACAAAAAGATCCACATACACACACACACACACACACACGCATACAAAAAAACAACTTTCAAAGTCTAACTATTACTGGGAAGGTAGTGAGAAGAAGTAGAACTTTGGAATAGTTCTGCAAGGAATATAAAACAATCAAAAATTGCGTGGAGAGTGCTAAAAAAGTACTAAATATAGAATTACATAGAAATATGGTCCAACACTTCTATTTCTAGATTTGTACCTAACGGAAGAGAAAGCAGAGACTAGAACAAATATGTGGAGAATCCATTCACAACTATTAATAATAATCAAAAGATAGAAACATGCAAAACAATGCATTGAAAAGGAAGAACATTTTACTATATTTTACAGATGAATCTTGATTACAGTAAACTAAAAATACAGCAGTCATAAAGGAAGAGCTAGGGTATGTTTTCCCTTCCAGAGCTTCCAAGGATCAACAAACCCTTAGAGCCAAAAAGCACGATGGTTCCAGAGAATGGAGTAGAGAGGAACAGGAGCTGAATTTTTAATGATTATACATGGAAGATGAAAATTGCTCTAGATGGGTAGAATGAAGAGAGAACTGTACCTAAACAATGGTTATGTAGCCACAGAGGATGGGACACACCTATACTCCCTGATCTTGGGAAACTCAAGAAGGATTTCTAGCCATCCTAGATGCATGGAAAGATCTATCATAAAAACTAATGTGGAGGGGCTGGGAGTTTGGCATAGTTGTAGAGTGCTTGTATGAAGACGAAGGTTCAATTCCGCAGTACCACATAAACGGAAAAAAACAGAAGTACTGCTGTGGCTCAAGTAGAAGATCACTAGGCTTGAGGAAAGCTGAAGGACAGTGCTCAGACCGAGTTCCAGCCAAAGGGCTTGTTTAAAAAAAACCAGAAAGCTGAGCATGATGGGGTGGTGGCTCACTTCTATAATCCTAGCTACTCAGGAGGCTGAGATCTGAGGATCAAGGTTTAAAGCCATCCTGGCACAAAAAGACCTGAGAATCTTATCTCCAATTTACCTTTAGAAAATGGGAAGTGGGGCTTGGCTCCAGGGTAAGGTGGTAGCCTGGAGCTGAAGAGCTCAGGGATAGTGCCCAGGCTGAGTTCAAGATCTATGACCCACCAAAAAAAAAACAAAAAACAAAAAATAATATGGAAAAATTTGGATTCTGAATTTTATCAGGCATATAAATGTCTTTTTTTGCTGTTGAAATAACAAATTGTTTGGAAACATTTTAAAAGTTTTTACCTAGAAATGTACACTACAAATGGAATTAATAGCAAACACAAAATATGCAAAAGATACAAATTATCACAATATGGGTATCCTGCTTCTGTATCTTTTCACTGACTCCTGTTCAACTGAGTCACATATTCTGAATCATTTCTCCCAGTCGATATATGCCACACATGTTAGCTTGTACTGAACTTCTTGGGAAATCAAAAGCAAATACTTAGCAAATGTGTGTTAGATTTTGTCAACAGTGATATTTCAAATATAAATCCCTACTCATTGCATTATTTAATATGAATGACAGAATTTAACTTACACTGGCAGAATCTTCAATCTTTTGAGAATCTTCAAAAAGGTGTGTAAATATTTAGGATCGTTATGTCTTCCTGGAGGAAAGATCCTTTTAGTAGTATGTAGTCACCTTCTTTGTCTTTTCTTACTAATTTTAGTTTGAAGTCTATTGTATCTGATATGAGGATGGCAACTCCAGCCTGTTTATGGGGGCAGTTAGCTTGATAGAGTTTATTGCAACCTCTCACTTTCAAAAGATGATTGTTTTTGGTTAAGATGTGTCTCGTGAAGTCAGCAGAACAATGGTTCTTGCTTTTTGATCCAACTAGACAGGCTATGCCGTTTAATTGGAGAGTTAAGTCCATTGATATTGAGAGTTAGGATTGAGAGATGTTTATTAGTTCCTACCATTTTTAAAAGCTTTTAGTAGGGCCTGTGTCTTGACAGTTCTTGTGGTCCTTAGATGGTGTGCTGTTTAGGTGCCATTTCTTTCCCTATATTGCATTTATTTTGGTTTTCTATGTATAGAGCATCTTTGAGAATTCTCTGTAGTGTTGGTTTTGTTTCGACATATTGTTGCAGCTTTTCCCTGGAATGGAATGTTTTTATTGTTCCCTCAGTTATGAATGAGAGCTTAGCTGGCTACAGTATTCTTGGTTGGTAGTTATTTGATTTAAGGGCATGACATATATGCTTCCAGTCACTTCGTGCTTGCATGGTCTCTGCTGAGAAATCTGGGGTTATTCTGATTGGTTTGCCTTTATAGGTTACTGATCCCTTTTCCCTGGCTGCCTTTAGGATCTTTTCTTTCGTTTCTATTGATCCAGTTCGGATCACAATGTGGCGGTGGGATGTTGTTTTCTGGTCAGGTCTGTTTGGGTTTCTAAAGGTTCTCGTATCTGGATGGGCCTGCCCTTGTGGATATTTGGGAAATTCTCTCAGATGATTCCCCGAAGTATATTTCCAATGCCATTGACCTCTTTCTCCATGCCCTCCTCAATAACAACTAGCCTTAATTAGGCTTCCTAATTTCATTTTGGACCTCCTGAAGCGCTCTGTCATATGGGTTTCTCATACACAGCCTTTATTACATTGAGAAATGTTCCATGGATTCCTAGTTTCTCCACATCTTTTAACATAAAGGGGTTTTGGATCTTGTCAAATGCCTTTTCCGCATCTATTGAGACAATCATGTGATTTTTGTCCTTGCTCCTGTTGATGTGTTGAATTATATTAATTGATTTGTGTATGTTGAACCAGCTTTGCCTCCCTTTGATGAATCCAGTTTGATCATAGTGTATAATTTTTTGATGAGTTGTTGTAGATGGTTGGCCAGTATTTTGTTGAGAAGTTTTGCATCGATGTTCATCAAAGAAATGGGTCTATAGTTCTCTTTCTTTCATGAATCTCTGTCTGGTTTGGGGATGAGGGATATACTGGCTTCCCAGAATGAGTTTTGTAAACAACCTTCATTTTCAATTTCGTTGAAGAGCTTGAGGAGTATTGGTGTGAGATCTGCTTTGAAGACCTTATAGAATTCAGCTGTGAATCCATCTGGCCCTGGGCTCTTTTTAAGTGGAAGTTGTCTAATTTCCATTTCTATTTCAGAGCTTGAAATAGGCCTGTTGAGTTGGGTTAGCTCTTCTTGGTTCAGTGTGGGTATGTTAATATTGTCTAGGAATTCATCCATTTCTTCTACATTCTCAAATTTGTTGGCGTAAAGGTTTGAGAAGTATTCCCTCATGATATTCTGGATCTGGGTAATTTCTGTCGTGATATTACCATTTTCATCGGCGATTTTGTTTATTTCGATATGCTCTCTTCTTTTTTTGGTAAGATTTGCTAAGGGCTTGTCAATTTTGTTAATTCTTTCAAAGAACCAACTCCTTGTTTTGTTGATTCTTTCTATAGGATTTTTTTATTCCAAATAATTTAATTCTGCTTTGATTTTAATAATTTGCTTTCTGCTAATGGGTTTAGGGTTGGTTTGTTGCTCTTTTTCCAGGAGGTTAAGGTGAGACCTTAACTAGTTGGTTTGCCATTTTTACAACTTGCTGTTGTAGGCACTCAGCACTATAAATTTTCCTCTGAGTACTGCCTTTGTTGTGTCCCTAAGGAGTTGATATTTGTGTGCTCCTTATTGTTAAATTTCATAAACAGTTGGATATCTGTTCTGATCTCTTCGATTACCCATTGTTTTTGATTCAACAATGTGTTGTTCAGTCTCCATGAGTTACAGGGTTTTCATTGGTGGAGATATGTGTTCAGTTCCAATTTGATGCCTTTAAGGTCTGAGAGTGTGCATGGAATAATTTCAGTGTTTCTGAATCTGTCCAGGTTTGTTTTATGGCCTAAGATGTGGTCTATTTTGGACAATGTTCCATGTGCTGCTGAGAAAAACGTATATTGTGTTGTTACTGGGTGGAATATTCTGCAGATGTCTGTTAGATCTAGTTGGTCTATATAGTTGTTAAGTTCTAAGGTTTCTCTGTTGAGTTTTGCCTTGTTGATCTGTCCATAGGTGAGAGTGGTGTGTTAAACTCACCAACAATCACTGTATTTCGATCTATGTATGGTTTCAGTGTAAGTAAAGTTTGCTTGATGAAGTTTGGAGCTCCGTGATTGGGTGTGTAAATATTTAGGATCGTTATGTCTTCCTGGAGGAAAGATCCCTTTAGTAGTATGTAGTAACCTTCTTTGTCTTTTCTTACTAATTTTAGTTTGAAGTCTATTTTATCTGATATGAGGATGGCAACTCCAGCCTGTTTATGGGGGCAGTTAGCTTGATAGAGTTTATTCCAACCTCTCACTTTCAAAAGATGATTGTTTTTGGGTAAGATGTGTCTCTTGAAGACACCAGAAGGTTGGCTCTTGTTTTTTGATCCAACTAGACAGCCTATGCCATTTAATTGGAGAGTTTAGTCCATTGATATGGAGAGTTAGGATTGAGAGATATTTATTAGTTCCTACCATTTTCAAAAGCTTTTAGTAGGGCCAGTGTCTTGACTGTTCTTGTGGTCCTTAGATGGTATGCTGTTTAGGTGCCATTTCTTTCCCTATATTGCATTTATTTTGGTTTTCTATGTATAGAGCATCTTTGAGAATTCTCTGTAGTGTTGGTTTTGTTTTGACATATTGTTGCAGATTTCCCTGGAATGGAATGTTTTATTGTTCCCTCAGTTATGAATGAGAGCTTAGCTAACTACAATATTCTTGGTTGGTAGTTATTTGATTTAAGGGCATGACATATATGGTTCCAGTCACTTCGTGCTTGCATGGTCTCTGCTGAGAAATCTGGGGTTATTCTGATTGGTTTGCCTTTATAGGTTACTGATCCATTTTCCCAGGCTGCCTTTAGGCTCTTTTATTTCGTTTCTATTGATCCAGATCGGATCACAATGTGGCGGTGGGATGTTGTTTTCTGGTCAGGTCTGTTTGGGGTTCTAAAAGCTTCTCGTATCTGGATGGGCCTGCCCTTCTGGATATTTGGGAAATTCTCTGAGATGATTCCCTGAAGTATATTTCCAATACCATTGACCTCTTTCTTCACGCCCTCCTCAATACCAACTAGCCTTAAATTAGGATTCCTAATTGTATCTTGGAACTCCTGAAGCACTCTCTCAATTTTCCTAGATTTGGATTGACTCATTTTCTCTTCTTTCTCTATAATAACTAAATTATCTTCAGCCCCGGAAATTCTCTCCTCTGCATTCTCTAACCTGCTATCAAAGCTATCTACTTTAATTTTCATCGCCCTTCGTTCTAATTGCTCATTTTTGATGCCTTGCATCTCTTGTTTTAGATCATGTATGGATTTCTTTATCTCCTTGATTACCTATTGAGTGGTTAGCTCAGTAGCTTTATTTTCTTTGGACATTTGCTGGAGTTTGGTCACGTTTTTATTTGTGGATTCTATGAATTCATCCATCTTTCTTTGAAAAACCTTTATTATGGCCTCCTTTATGGCTTCTTCTTTTTCACTTATCACCTTGTTTATGCTTTCCTCTTGTTCAGCTATGGCTTCCTCCATTATCTCTTTCTTTATATTTTCACATTTTCCATTAGTGATGTTTATCAATTGCATTTGTGTAGTACTTTGAAGACTCTCTTCTAGGTGTGCCAGTAACTGTTCCATTGTCTGTTTACATTGGGTGGGGGATGTTGTTTCTTGATTTGACATTTTTCTTGAGGTTCTTGTTCTGCCCATTTGAAAATGGGAGCAAGATTACTACTAAATACGATTATTGTTTTTCAGATATAACCAACCTAGACCTCTGTAGCTGGTAGACACTAGATGTTCACAAGTTTTGATTGGTATTATCACTCTTTATTTTTGTGCACTTACAGACCAGTCTAATACAACCACTGATAAGCAATTTATACCCAAAACAATAAGCCTCTCAATCCAATCTCTATTGTCTTTAAGTCCCTCTGGGCCTAGAGAATAATTAACCACCTACATATACAATATTGCTCAACAGCCATCAAGTGTAGATTCGTGGAGTATAAGAGTTGAAAGACGAGCAGAGGTCCAGAGATAGAAAAAAAGAATGAGAGAGGTCAGGGGAGATACAAGAGGATTAAAGTAGGAGTTTACGAATATTGTAGTCATGAAGAAAAGGTATAGCATTAGGATAACTGATCTAAGTTGGTAAGTAGGTAGCATAATTGAGTACAAAGTTTGGAAATATTAGAATAAAACTTATGTGTTGCTGCACGACTAGCTCAGCCCAACCAGTGGCCTCACAGTGGACCATGGGATGGATCTGTTTTTCTTGTCTACGTTGAGGGCAAGGGGTATTTCACAAGATGCAGAAGCGAAGATTTCAGAAGCAAATGCTGTGAGTGAATTAGCTCTGCCAGTCTTGGGGCATGAATTCAGGGCCTGAGCACTGTCCTCGGGTTTTCTCGAGTGTAGCCCTCTGCCACTTGAGCCACAGTGCCACATCTAGATTTTCTATCTGTGTGATAATGAGCAATCAAACCCAGATCTTCATGGATGCTAGGCAAGCACTCTACCACTATGCCAAACTCTCAACCCTGACATAGTAATTATAAAGTCATCATCATCATATCAAAATATCCTTTCTCCTACAAAGAATGAACACTTATCTATGTGTGTAATGGTTCTTTTTAAATTTCACTAATTCTTCTGTGTTTTTCCCTCTTGCATTTTTTACAAATGACAGCAAAGATAATCATCAGGAAAAAATTGATTAGGATACAGAAACCTAATATTATCCTAGCAGATTGACGTCAAAAATATGTGCAAGATGCCCTGTGTGTTTGAGTTAGTGGTAGAGTCCTTGGCTACCACGCAAAAAGACTCCGGTTTGATTCCTCATTACCACATACATAGAAAATGCTGCAAGTGGTGCTGTGGCTCGGTGGGACAGCTAAAGCCTAAATAAAGCCCAAGAACAATGTTCACACTCTGAGGTCAAGTCCCAAGACTAGCAAAAACAAAAAAAAAATTCGACAAGGGGCAAAATGCAGGCAGAGAAGGCACTGTGAAGCAAATGTTTTGTAAAGGATGAGGGCAATATTGACCCTTAAGTTTGGATCTTACCTAAGAAAGGCTCCTTGAGCCTGAAACCAGACTGGTAGTTCGGCCTAGTGGAAGACATTGGGATTAGACAAATAAGGTGTGCTGTTTACTACATCCACATGTATATTGTGAGATTGGAGGAGAGATTCAGGCTCCAGTATGTCTTTTGTGAGGTCTTCTGTGAGCAAGTATCTTTGGTCATTGGGCCCTGAAAGGAGACCCTGCCTCCCTCACAATGGAACAGAATATGGAACCCTGGTAACCAAGCCACTGTAACTAACAACCAACTCAAGCCAGCTCACTTGGCCTGTGGCTCAGGAGGAAGAAAGATGTTGCTGTGCTGTTGCCAAAGGTCAGGAAACTCGAGCCTCAGGCATGGAAGCTGTGGATGTCTTACTCGAAGATGTACATGCTAGATCATTGCCAAGCCACAAATCCAGTATAACAGGCCTTTCTCTAAGAAGAAGGCCAGGAAAATCCAGGGCAACCAGATGAGGTATATTTCTAAGAAGAAATTTATTTGACCCCATCATCCTCTCCACACACTACAACTTTTTTTTAAAATTTTTTTATTGTAATTATTAAAAGGGTTACATGATATTTGCCAGATAGAAGGTGCATTAATTCACATACATTGATACCCTTTCACATGACTTGGTACCCATTTCCCTCCAACCCCACACCCCCACACCCGTCTTGGTTTTCCCCTCTTCCCTATCAAATTTCAAATATCCAAATACAAATAAATTCAATATATCAGATAACAAAGTGACATACTATACCAATATGGGAGAACCAAGGGACAGCTAAGGAAATGAGAGACAACATAGTACATTAAGGACAACAATCATTCATTATGTGGCTTTTGTTTCAATATCCTGGAGGTCCTTTCAATAAGCTTCACATTATATGGCCTTATATATGGCCTTTTGCTCTATTGCAAATCTCTGCTAGTAGAGCCCAAGGTTTCTACTGATTATGACGAATGAGGGAAACCACTGAGCCTAAGTTCCTTTGAGTCTGGCTTACTTCATTTAATATGATTTGTTCTAAGTCTTTCCATTTCCTAACCAGGGGCGTTGTTATACTTTCTGACAGCAGCATAGAATTCCATTGTGTACAAATACCACAACTTGTTGATCCACTCATCAACTGAGGGACATCTGGGTTGGTTCCATATCTTTGCTATGGTGAATAGTGCTGCAATGAACATTGTTGTGCTAGTGGGTTTAGTATGCCTTTGTTTCTGGATTGTTGGGTAAATGCCAAGTAGTGGAATTGCTGGATCATAGGGGAGTTTATGTTTAGCCTTTTGAGGCACTGCCACACTGCTTTCCATAGTGGTTGAATGAATTTGCACTCGACCAACAGTGTAGTAGTGATCCCTCCTGGCCACATCCCCTCCAGCATCTGTTGTCATTCGTTTTCCTGATCCTGGCCATTCTAGCTGGAGTGAGGTGGAATCTTAGAGTTGTTTTGATTTGCGTTTCTTTTATGACCATATATGTGGAGCATTTCTTCATGTGTCTATAGGCCATTTTTGTTTCTTCTTCAGA